>NC_139836.1:13092475-13652475 GCF_963691815.1 Echiichthys vipera
ACTCTCCTGGCCTGTAGGGCTGAAGCTGGGGAGAGCCAAGTGCTCTAAAATAGTTAGGTAAAGATGCTTATTTTTTTGTTCCTTTTTTCTATATTTAGATATGGATATATGGGGAAGTTGAATTAATGTGTTTGCAGAGGTCAAAAGGCTTCCCTTTCACTTGTTAATGATTGCACTGTGAAGAGAGATATAGCTATACATACGGTATCTCTTGTCAAGATGCAGAGACCCTTCTTGAGAGGCTGTATAGGGTCCTGGTGGATGTCAACAGTGCTCAATACAAATGACATACTGGCATCAGGTGAGGAGTCCACAAATTGGCTTTTCAACTTCCAGCCCAGCCCCCATTGCAATGCTTTCCCTGGCCAGTCTCCCAGGATTTGGGCCATCCCAGCTCAAGCGTTCAGAGCATCATTATTCTCGCATCTCTTATCTAGAGATGGGATCAATAATAATCTATGGATCCAACGCTGACTGGACTCTGGTGTCTTCCAGCCTCCTACTTTTTCCTGTTGTCAATCCAGAAGAACACTTATCTGCTGGAACACGCTGATGCATTGTGTGACGCCTTGGCGAATGTTCATTAAGTTGTTTTTCATTGAGAAGCAGGGATCAATAGCAGACCACGGTGATTCATGCATACCCACCCCTATGCATCTGTGCTGATCTCTCCTAAGGATTAGCATGCCGGAAGACACAGATAATATTAAGGAGTCAATTAGTTGCCCATGAAATATAAATGATTATGCAGGTAAAAGCTAAAATTGCTCTCAGATTTTTTTTTTTTCAATTGCAATTAAAAGTTTGTCTTTCAAAAGCCTGAATGGCACTAGTAATAATCTTGCACTTAAAATTTCTAAGTGTTGATATCGTTGAATAATGTATCATCAGTCTCACTCGTTATAAGTGGGATAAGCCTTTGGAAGTGCATATATTCTTTGTTGTTAATAGCTTGTTATAAGCTCATAAACAATATTCAGCTATTGCTGCTATCCAATGTTTACACATACATATAGTGGACAGTTAATTAAATATCACAGCACACAGTCAGCACACACCCATGGGGCTTTGAACCCATCCTGCATTGTTTGCTTTTTTTTTTTTTTCTAAATTACCAAGATGAGCCAGTCTATACTACTATAATATAATACTTTTTCATCTCTGCTGTACAGAACTAAGTTCAGGGTTGTTGCTTTGAGGATATAACCTTCAGAGAAATGACAAACACACCTACTCCTTTTTTGTCAAATAATACATTGCGGGCATGTGTACAAGTATTCTGTTCACACTGTATCATGCATACCCTACCAGAAGGAATTCAGTTCTCTCATCAAAGCAAATGCCATTACAGCATCATTACATCACCCTCCAGATGCACTTCTATTAACCTCCCACATGCAGTCTTTTTACTATAAACAAACCCTATAAACATCCTGATGGATGTCTACCTCTCTCTTGCTATGACCAGCAGGAAGAATTAGCCTCTCTCATATTTTTTTGCCATTGCTATAACAAAATATATGGCATTTTGAGTTTAGCTTGGTTTACAAATCACACATTTGCAATGATTGAAATCTAATTTGCCTAAATGAATTCATTTACCAGCAAGATGGTTGCATTTTTCTGCATCCATGGGCTTAATTATGATTGTAACAGTAAACTATCTAGGAATACATTGTAAATCTGCTTAATTGTTGCATTCAAGACATATTACTACAATTATTACACTAATAAGATGCACTTTCATATTGCATTTATAGCAGCTCATGATAGCTCATTTAACACAGTGCTGTTTGTGTGTTTAATTGTTGCTGAGTCACTCTAGGTAAGAAAACGCCAAACAAGTTCTAATATGTTTCATGCTAGGAATTGAATCATGCGCTAGTTAGAAAAACAACAGTAAGAAAGAGCTGCTTTCAGGTGTTATCTGACTTTGGTTGAAATAATCCCAGACTCTAGTCTGAACATGGTGTACGTGGTTGGAAATACCGTCATTATGGAGCCATGCCACTTACAATATGTGTGTTTTTCAGAGATGATGGTTTAGTCCATCTGTCAAATGGTAAGAATCTGGGACATGCTGCTTGCCTCACTGTCTGAGGTGCATTCCATGGCACTGTGAGGTGTAGAGCTTGAATCAGACCATGGACCTTTGTCATATGTCACCCCATTCTCTCTTTCTCCATATTTCCTGTCTCTCTTCACGCGGGCCAAGGTCAAATGCCATAAAAAATAATCTTGTTAAGGTCATGAACAAAATTTCAAATAGACTTGTATTTACTGTATATAGCGCTTTTCCATTCTTCTGACCACTCAAAGCACTTTTACATTGTCATTCACCCATTCACACAGACATTAATTTACTTATGGCAGAGGCTACCTGCCCATCATCTAATCAAATCATTCAAACCACATTCACACACAACCCCACACAGCACAGGGAGCAATTGGGGGTTCAGTGTCTTGCCCAAGGACACTTCAACATGCAGGCTATCGGACCGGATTGAACCTCTGATCTTCCGAATGGAGGAGGATCCGCTCTGCCTCTGAGCCACAGCCACCCTTTAAATTGGTTACGTGTGCGCTTTTTTTTTTTTGTTATAGTACAACATAATTGTGCATTTACTTTAAGCATCATATTGGTCAATTATTCTGTGAAAAAATATTAGATTAATCCTGTGCGTGAATATACTGTATATAGAAATAGTCATCTATTTATACTATAGATACATCAAGGTACGTTGGAAAGAGATATTATACAAGATTAGATATAAACATTTATTTATGGCTACATCACTTATGTCTAAGAGAGAAAACAGTGAATGTTATTTTGTGTAACAAAGACCCATTAGACAAGTATTCAAAATGCAGCTGGACTTTTCTCCTCACTTAGCTCTGGTTCTGGATCCTGGTGTGATGGGCCAGGAAGGTGATGATGTATGGGACTAGTGAGGCTGCTGGAACAGATGGGCCTTCAGTACAGTAGTGGACCAGTGAGCCCAGAGATCCACAGATTGCTCTTTGTTGCTACATTGGTGTGGCACTTCCTAATCTAGTGTAACTGATGACACAGGACATCTTCCTCAGCTGCTCTCTCCCAGGGGTTTATCGTTCTCTCCTTCCCTGTATCAATCACCTCCGAGTCAGGCCATTTGGTCATGCCAGATAGCTTTAGCTATACCTCCCATAGTGTCCCCAACTGTACTACATTATACTATTTGTGGTCTTGATCAATCCCATATCCTCCCTCCACATGGTGAGTTTAAATCTATGGTATGTCATGCTGAATAGGACACAAGACAGAAGAAAGAGAACAGCAGGTGGAATAAAAAAAAATTCCCATTTAAGATTACTTTCACTTGTAAACCTCCTAAACAATGAAGATGAAGGACAACCCATTGTCAGATCTGCTCTGCTGTGGTCATGTTTCCTATTCATGCGCTAATTTGTACATCCCACTTACCCCTAGCTAAGTTTAGCAGGAACAGGAAATGATCGACCTCCCATTGCTCACCCTGTGGGACACTGCTGACCACAGCACTCAGCTCTAACCAGCATTACAAAGACATCATTACAAACAACATATGTGTGACTGATGGAGACCAACTGCCTTTGCTCAAAAGAAACATTGACACTTACAACAGAGAGCATCTTTGAAGCACCATCGTAATCATGCAACAGTTGGAGAGGCCCTTGGGGCAAGCTGAAAATGCTCTTCAGTTAAAGGAATGGATTGGTAGGGAGAGTGGTGGTGGGTGGGTGGTGGGTGGGGGGATGATTGAATGGTGTCAGAGAAAAGGGGATAGACTGGCAGTCTGATCTAATGCACTGTCAATTTATGGATCTGGCTTTAATGGAAAAGCTTGATTTTCTTTTTTATCTCCCAGTCAGGGTAACCACACAGATAGCTGTTTTTAACTGTGATTATACTTTTGTATCAATGACATTTTTATGTGTCGCAGAGCAAAGGGAGGGACTCTAAGAAATTGCAATATAGAGTCTAACCTAATGTAGAGAGAACCGTCTTGCCTTTTGCAGGTGGCTGTTTAAGATTTATGAAGTCTCTCACAAATCTTGTTCATCACGAGTAGATATTGACTCTCAGAGTGCCAGCAGAGTGAGTGGGCCTTTTGGACTGCAGCTTGAGAGCTGTCATTTTGTAAATAATTTGTAGTAGCTGACATCTAATGAAATGTATAATTAGACCTGTCTCCAAAGACAAAGAACAAGGTGTTTATTTTCAGTGTTTGCCTCCATCGACTAAATCATCTTCATACTTGAAAATAAAAAAGAATCCTTACAATACTTATAAACTGAAACGAAATTGTTTAGCTCATCCGTACACATGGGCGTTTTATTTGAACTTGCTTTCACCTGCGTTTGCAAAACACAATGCTATTAGAAAAATTAATATTTTGTCTCAGTGCAGTGTCCTGGCCTTAATCAATGAGTTCTTTTTCTGGATCACTCAGCGTATTGAAAATGTCAAATCCATCTTGGCGGGCTCTGTAATGAGCTGAGGGGTGCTGGCTTAAAGTCATTCATTTTGTTTTATTGACCATTGGATTCCATAAAGAAAATCACACGCTGAGGCCCCAGTCACATGTTAATGAAAACACGGTGGACCTTGAAAATATTGCTGGAGGTCCTCCCAGAGTCAAAGAGTCTATTTGGACATGGCTGAGCTAAATCACATCAACAGCAATGACATGCACCGGCTGTGTAAAGTTGGTTTTGCACAGAAATAATTTGAAAGTGTCATCCCTGCAAGTTTCCTCTTGGATCCCTGCTGTGGTGTAATCATTCCTATGACAATAATGTTTGCTGGGACCTGAATCCTCACTCCCTCATGTTACATTTAAGTCAGATAGCCCAAATGTAAAATATGAGGAAACTGAGTATGGGATCTCTCCTAAAGGGATTCTGTCTGGAGAAAAAACTAAAGAAGGTAACATTAGTAGCTGATTAGTAGCTTGGTGAAAGCAGATTACAGTAATGCAGTTGTTTTGAAATGTAGATACCAAAGCAGCAAAACAGTTTCTTTGATGTCCCTAATATACTTGTGGGGTCTACCACTTATTTAATAGAGAAGCTCGATTATCGGCAATTCACATGTAAGCCTTCTCTCTACAGAGGCATAATTAAAGGTAAATATACTTGGGGCCCCCCTGGGCCGAGGACTTCATTGGGCCAAGGGGTACGCTTTCTAAAGCTCAGTGTTGGACCGGCATATAGTTTAGGCATGTGGAGAAACAAAAAGCTGTGCACACAATGAAAGAGGTCATTCCATCTGCAAATGGACGAAACACTTTGCAACAAGACACATGGGCAGAGAGGGGGTCGAGTGTGTGTTCGGCAATAATCACGGTGAGGGGGAGGGCAAGATGACTCAAACTGTGCAATTATCAGAAGAAGGAAACAACACAGGGTTCTTCACATCTGCACAGAACAGCACAGATATTTCTTAATTTCCCAATTCAGCACAATAAGCAGACTCAATGTGCCCTGAAAGAAGACTCTCCTTCTGGATGAATCATTGCAGTATGTGCTTGTCACTCTGTGATGCCTCCAGCTGCATGCTATAGAGATGATTTGATATGCTTAACTGTATGTACAGAATGTTGACTAAGTTCTGCTCCATTTGGTGCAAATAACACTTCTGTTTGAAGGAAGTTTTGTAGCTTTTACTGCTTAAACAGTATGTTGTTTGCCTCTTCCAGTGACCCTGTTGTCTGTGACCTGAAGCGACACAGAGACTCTCCCTTAGATTTGATTTTGCCATGAAGGAGTCCAGTGAGGAACCTGGGTCCTGTGTGTCTCTGGCCAGAGTTTTCCAAAATATCAATTTTCAGTGACCCAAAACCCCCTTTTGTGTGTGGACAAATGGCCAAAGCGCATAGAAAAAGCTATATTCATACAAAAAAAGTACCTATTGAGGTGTGAACTAGGTCTAAAACAGGAGCTACATCTGTATGTTTTCACCATTTACTGCATACACTCGTCTAAAAATTTAAAAGTAATACTTAGTGAACATGTGTTGTTACTAACGGACAGCGACAGCATATGCTATCATGCATTGCATTTACCAACAAAACTGCCTATTCATTCAACAGTATCAGCATAGCAAGCACAAGTTCTACCAAATAATAGCCAGTCTGGTATATCTGTGGATATCTCTAAGAATCTTTAAGATGATGTATTTTGTAACATGATAATTTAAAATGAGGTTGATCATAGTATATAGTTCTTTTTATAATTTCTTTTATTTGTTTATTTGGCAGAAAATGTTTTTCCTTTTGCTTACCTTAGATGTAGTATAGCAATAAAGAGAGAGAAAATGCCTGTCTCTCTGATTGATTGCCAAGTGATAGTAAAGCTCAGGTTTGAGATGGTTTCATATGGAATAATAAAACAGACACAGCAACATAAATAATGTGTATGTTAATCTTGAGTCTATTCATACTGTGTATAATAAAATTTTATTGGGCATTTCACCAACCCTCTCTGGGCTTGCATTGTACCTATGCAGCACATGTGGGCTGGATATGTAGGTTTTTCTTTTATCTTCTTTTTTTGACTCAGCTTTTATGTTCAAACATTGAAATGGCATTATCCATGTTGAGTAAATGCCTAAATTCAAGTATCTCTGATGTTCAGCCAGTATTCCCATGATAGAATTAAGCATTACTTTTCCTCTGCAGCAAGTTTGTACTTAGTTAACAGGCGAGAACAGGCGGGAATTCTTTGTTTCACATCACTGTCACTCTTATTTCTCCGGGCAGCTTGACAGCATCTTAGTGTCAGGATTTGGAGAGTCCCTGGCTTTTAACCATCTTAGCTGACAATACCTCCATTTAATGACAGCTTAAATACATCCATTCCGTTTCCATGTGACAACAGGAATTTTCTCCTGCTACCCCTTAACTCTTCAATTTGCTTTCCTTTTATTATCTTACATGGTAATGCTTTCTGTATTCCAAAATCAGTTAATTTGAATGGCATTTGAAGGGAAAAATGAGGCATGTCAGAAAATGTTCAGTCACTTCCAGTTTTAAGTGTCAGTTCTTCTAATTCCCACTACAAACTGGAAAAAATTCAAGGTTCTTCCATCACCAAGAGGGGACAAGGAGGGATATGGAGGATGGCAGGCGTGGAAGCATTATTGTGTTCAAATCTTTACAGAAGCTGTCCTGCTTATCTGCTGACCACAGTCTTAATATAGGCTCTGGCTGTAATGTGTTTGCATAAAAGGATTCGCTTGGCACCAGGAACAAATGGCCACTGCTGGTAATGTGTAATAGTGAGAAAGTATTCTGCTGCTCCCCCTTTTTACCTCAGCTTGGTTTAGCCATCGACACTTTTCCTGTCCATCACATAAAGCTCAGAGCCTTAACTTTCTTTCCTCACTCTGCAGGTGTATAATTTTCATTGATGGTACTGGAATAGTATTTTGAATATAGTCTACAAAATGGAATACCATGCAGTGCCAAAATCGCTTTTCTGGTGCAGAGGAGAGCTTCCCTGCAGATCCACGTCTAATTGGCTCGCTCCATAGTTTGTCGAGTCCTGTTCTGTGGCTGTTCTCCAGTGCCCATTCACACCTTTCCCCAGCATCCCCGCAGGTAGAGTGTGAAATCCATTTGTTTCAAGGCAGGAACTAAAGCGCTTTCTGCACTGTGACAGCCCATTTTGTCGGCATCTCCAGACAGTTCCTATTGAGCTAAACAGGTATAACTCGACGTATAAGTCAGGCGGCTAATGGTGAGGCATTAGAGAAACCCTCAACCTGAACCTAAAGCTAGTTTTTCTGCCTTGGTGCAATGACCACCCATTGTTCCAACGTTGTTCCAGTGATAAGCAGACAATTAGTGGTTCGACCAAGCATCAGCAGGGGTCATGAATCATGAAGTTGCATCATGTCAACCTGGTTCAACCTGGGTAGTACAAAATTAACCCCTAAAGAAGCCAGTTTAATAGCAGCGATTCCATTGTGTACTTTAGCTTTCTAGCAACTTCACCGTTGGAAGTGACATAAATAGATCTTTACATAACAGTTAGGAAGGTGCACTTAAGCTGTGTGCTGTTCATATGGCATGGTTAATGACTGACCTTTTGAAACTGTGCACAGGGATAGCCCTGAGAAATGATCTGCCACCCAGAACCACTGATAACCTGCAAGCTGACCTTGACTGCTCGTAAAGACCAGGTTTGTTTGCGACTCTTGTAATAGCCAGAACCATTGCAAGTTCTGAAGGCATTTGGGATTTGCCATTACTCAGAGGCTTTGTGTGAAGATTTAGTGCCTAGTGCTACAAAGTTTACTTCCTGACTGAGGAATAGTACAGACCTAATGAGAGCAAGGAATTCAAAATGCTAAATCACCACGGTTAGGGCACCACCTGTCTCTGGTGTGCCCTGGTAATTATCTTGCATCACTACATTCTCATTTCTGCCCACTGAGATGGCATTAGCATAGAACAGGAATGGCTCTGCATAAGCTAGATGAGGCACTTGGCTGATTGCATGCATGTCCTGACCCCCATGTCCAACACACAACTAATGGAAGCTCTCTAGATCATAATGAACCCATAGGATGTTTTCTGGCTTCTCACAAATAAACAAAAGGCTCAAATGTTAGACTTTGTATAAATTAGCATTAATGACTTCATTATGTTTCTGGACACTGTTCTGTTCTCACAATGAGCACTTCATTAAGTGGTGTCGTACACTTAATTGAAGTTCCTGTTCTGTATAAAAGGTAGTTTGACAAGTTGCACAAGTGAACACCTGGACCCATTTAGAGCAGACTTAGGGGATGAATGTTTATGAGCACCATGTGTCAACTTAATCTGCTTGAACCAAAGTAAAGTATTTTAGCTGTATTGAAAAAAAATGTGTAATCATATTAAACATTTATTTGAGGTAGACTTCAGCATTGTGTATATGTGTGTTTTGAAACTGTGCTTCAACTATTTTTTAAGGGCCTAAGGCACAATAAATTGCTTAAGATTGTAGATAAGTTTTCGATCTGTCTTTGAAACACAATATATTTGAACTTGTTTCATGAACATGCAAGTTGTGTAACACAAGCATGAGAGCTGTATTCACTGCTTAATACCATTGCATCAAATCTGTCTACACAGGTATTGTGTTTGTCTTGACTATCGAAATGTCTTTTCTCCATTTAGAAGAGAAGTGGATGAATAAAAAAGCATGTAGTAGATAGTTCTAAGGATTATCATTTAAGATAATTCAGTGCTGTTTCACAGCCTGCCAATGCTGTTGGTGTTAGCTGTCAACATTAGGAAGTTGTCAATCTCAATCCACTGTGAAACAAATCACCTTGATGGTGAGACAGCGGAGGAGTGAGGTGCAGATAATCACAGTTGATTATAGGAGCACCTGTGATCAGAATATTATTTGACAGGATTTATAAATAGTGTAGAAGATAAGTAACAGTGCCGTACAGCACACCATCATGTGTCTAGAACATGATGTAAAGAGAAAAAGGTAAAGTTTTTACTGAAGTCCTTACCATAAGCATATGTACGGGGGATGTAGGCCTTCTAAAATCAACTTAATACTAATGTATTATGTATATACTGTCTCTCTCTCTCTCTCTCTCTCTCTCTCTCTCTCTCTCTCTCTCTCTCTCTCTCTCTCTCTCTCTCTCTCTCTCTCTCTCTCTCTCTCTCTCTCTCTCTCTCTCTTTAGTTCTGATCCATTGCAAAAATAAATCATATCATATTTGCTTGCCTGGGTCCAGACTTTGAATGCACCCACTCCACCGAGTTGAGTGATTTGTTTGGCATTGTGACATGAAACTGCAGTTGCGATCAGTCAATCAGCGCCATGGGCGAGACTAACACTGTTGTCAAACTGTGTGTTTACATAAATGGCACTCACTGGCCAGTCACAACATGGTTAGTTAAACTTTAAGTTTATGTCACAGTCCGCCATAGCCTACTCCATTGCTACTGTTGCAGTGTAGTAGTGTTGTTATGTTGCACTGTCCGATATCAGGCAACACACTTGCATGTTTGGCTGCAGATTGTTTAGTAGGAAAGAACATTTTGAAATAGAGTGTTGCTCAAGATCTTGGTAGCATTAAGAACGTACCAAGACGATTAATATGTGTCTATTATTATTTATCCACCGTTGACCCTGAATTACAGGGACACTTTTTTGGCCTCTTTAGTCTATCCTTGGCCTCAGATCTGTCAGATGTGCCTTAGGGATTTAGACCTAATAGCCTTTATCGATTCAGGCAATAGCCGTATGAAAACTTACTTTTCCCAGGTCTCATTTTAATGTGGCCTTTGCACCTATGCCCACTAAACTGTCTATTGGTTTCTGCATCTTTATGGAACTGTAGAGGTGAGTTAGTTAATGATATCACCACAGTGTGAAGATTGGAACCCAATTATCTAGTGTGTCATGGACCTTGGTTCAGGCCCAACATATTAATCATATTTCTTGATGGAGACGCAGTAAGGTGGAAACGAAACTACTGTGCAGGGAAGAATATATGGTTTACAGTTTTTTTCTTTTATTTTCTCTTTCTACAGTACTGTTGTATTATTTATACTTTCCTCAATGCAAAAAAAATATTGCTTTCCATGCCTGACAGTGTTATTTTTGTAATTCTTAAAAACCTCTGTGAGCTAATTGAGCCCTGTAGTCCAGATATAAAGTTCCATTCTAAAATTCAAATCACTGAACTGCCCTCTGGCTCCTCATATTGTTCATTTATGTTAAAGTTGTGCTTTGAAAAGAGAATTAGAATAGAAATGCAATAAAATACTTTTTTTTAAGAAAAGCTTAAAAACACGTCAGACAAACTAAATGTTAACATTTGTGCTATGCTGAATACCAGGATGCAGTTATTGTGGAAGTTTTGCAACAACTCTACGAAACAAATGTATTCATTAGCAGTGGACTACTTTTTACTTTTCTTCAACAAGGAAAAATCCATTGCCCTGGCCTGTTTTAGAGAGGTGGGCTTCGCCACAGTGTAATTGCACATGTACAAGCATGAGCTATAAAGGTCCTGATGGCAACTGTTCACTGCAATTGAAATATTTAAAACTGGCGCCATAGGGTTTGCAGTGGTCTGATGCTGAGTTTGAATTTTTGTTGCAGATTTGGTCAGATGAAAATATTCATAATAAAAAAACAACAACAAAGTGATGCATTGTAGTGACATCAATCAATGCGTGTGCCATATCACAACGTGATGACATATAAGCAAGAAGCAATTATGCCTTGGCCCAGATCTTTTGAAGCAGTGTGAGTGCAGGGGGGGTTTGGGTGCTATAATCTGCTATCATGTAACAAACACGACAGTAATAAAAAATATGAAATATGTTTCACCAGGTGAAAATTAAAAAAATCTTACTTGCCTCTCAGGGCTTCTGTATAAATATCTGCTATTGGGTGAAATAATACATTTATCTGTTTTCAATACAACTCAAGGTGTTTAGAGAATTCTGTAATTTTCTTGATGTGAATGCAGCATTATGCCTTATCTATCTTCCTTCAAGATATTGGCTTTCATTTGTTTAATATTGAATTAACCTACTAGGAAAATAGTGTCTGGTGTTTAGGATCATTTAGTTTAAAGGCCGGATATTGTATTAAGTGGCTTGTTAAGATGTGTTTTGCATAGAATACAGATTGACATAATAATAATGGTTAAAACAAAAAAAACCTTGTAGCAGTTTTGTGTTATTGCACCATTCAAATACTAAATATTGTAGAAACTGAAGCAGAGAACCACAGAATTTCTAATTTAGCTCCATTGCTATATATTTCATTCCCATTCTACTGATCAGTCTTTGTTTAGCAGCCACCTTGTTTTTTCTTTAACCATGAAAGATCATGTAAAAACTTTACATCTTCTGAAGGTCAGTATCTGTAGCAGTCCACATTCAGAGTCTGCCTAATAGAGGTGTGTTTCATCAGAAGACTCCTGTGCTTCCTGCGAGGCACATAGCTTACAAGATGCACTTTTGATGTGGTTTTCTTTTGAGAAAAATACAAGACTGGTGATAGTAATGACATCGCCTGTAGTCCGCTGCAGACTCTGATTGAAGAGTCTATTTTGGCTTCAGGAGTTCTGTCAGTGGGACACACACTCCAAGAGCAGGTCACTGTGATCTTTCTGGCACCCACTGGGGCTTACATACAGGCCCCCTCCCATTCTTCCACCCCATGTCCTGGTAGAGGGATGTGAGTCCCCAGGGGAGGCCACTTCCCAGCCAGATGCCAGCCAAGGCTGCCTCCTACTGCTCTAGCACCTTAATTTACATACTGAAAGACCTGACAGATAAGAGAGCTTTATAAAGCAATCATCATACTCTAGACACGAACAAAATTGCTTCCGTAGAGCCTCAACACTTTCAGTATTACATTTCTTTTTCTGGTCTTTTCTTTCTAATGTGTCCGCCTTGAAATGAGATCAGACCAGAAAATCAATAAAGAAAACATTGTGGTTTTGACAGTGACATGCAACACCCAAACTCATGCACGCCCTTAAACGTGCATGTTGTCAGAAGGGCTTTGGTTGATAAAGTAGCTGTTTTTGTTTGCTTTTTGGAAGAACAAGTCTTGTTTGGTCAATCACAGGGGCTGGATCAGTCAGAGATCATTAATGATGTTTATGTCAAATAGGGATTGATTATATGATTGATTATATGATATTTATACCATAGACTATATATATTTATATATATACCGTAGATATATACCGTATATATATATATATATATATATATATATATATATATATATATATATATATATATACCGTAGATATATGTATTTGTATATGATTCAGATGTAATAAAAGAGTATTGTGCTTCAAAAACACTACAACACTGCAAGTACAATGCATGACACAAACAAGTATGTTGTGCTTCATATACATGCTGCTTCCAACACCCAGTACATGTCATATCATCCATAGCATTCATGCCTGCAGTCTTCATCTGTATTTAAAGATGTATGTGCCAGTCTCCACACCAAGAACCAAACTGCTCTGACTTATTAGTGTAGCATTTCCGTGTTCTTCTAAGGGGTGTGCTGTGTACTGCAGTGTTACCAACAAAGAAAGTAAAAGCTTCCCACCCACATAACAGGGTGACTTTCAGCCCCACATTGCTTTGAAGTCAGATTCAAAGCATGAAACAGAGAGGTTGGGAGAGGATAAAAGAGTGATTCCCCCTATTTTTCAACCAACCTTTCTCTTTTTGAGCAAGTGCAAGTTTACTGTCTTTGTGGTCAGCTGAAGTTCACGTTTCATCACAAAGCCAGTCTTGCCTCTCTCATCTACCTGGGTGAAAAAAAAGGGATTTGTACAGGTTCTGATTCAGGATTTGGTAACAGTAAGCAAAAATCTGCTTATTTGAAAAGAACTCTACAGATTACTTACTTTTTCTGAATCATGTGATATAGATGTGAGCGCTACACAGTTGATTTAACACATTTTCCAGCTTAAATTCTGAGTGACCACCTAGCACTGGCATGGTGGTGGTTTATATTCAGCTGAGTGGCTGAGTGCCTCAGTGTCAGGGGGTGAGGACAGTAAGAGGTTTGTCAGGAGGAGTAAATAATTTAACCAGTCGGGAGTAAAGGGTCAGGTCTCCTGCCTACATGGAAGATTCTGAAGGCACCTGGTGTTGCGGACAGCATACTGCTATACTTCTCCGAGATACTGTACCTACGTTAAGAATTCTGTCTCTCTGGCACAAACTCACATACCGATTCGTGTTTTTCATTTCTCATAGTCCCAACAGAATCTCTAGAGCTAATTCATAGCTGAAAATATCAAACATGTTGGCATGACTGTCAGGTTGAAGATAAACATTTCCAGACCTCACAAATAAGATGGTATCTTTAAGCACACAGAAGTGCTATCATAAGAGAAAAGCTCTTACATACCAAATGATGTTCAATATTTTGTACACTGATGTAAAAAAACTGATGTCTCCATTCTCCAAGTAATTACTTTCAATGTACAGATTTGTTTGTGTCACAGAAAGCCTTTTTGAAGACTATTATTAGAGAGCTATAGTCTACATTAGTGGCATCTGTTATTCCCATGCTCTCTTGCTACTATCTGTGCAGGATAATAAATCACATAGCAGTCTACAGCATTGTGCCACAGGCGGGAGTATAACAACACCAGTGTTGATACAGACACACCTATGTAGCAAACTCCAGCTCCCTATGATCTCTTTTATTTCACTCCAAACCTCTACCCTGCAGCACTCAGGCTTACACAGAGGACACTATCAAAGCATCAGCCGCAAAAAAAGGAGACGAGCGCAAGCACATTTATTTAGGAAATGCTGCAGAGTTCAGAGCTGTGGCAAATTGGTATTGTTACATTGCCTCATTTTAGTCTGCTCTGCTTCACTGTGCCATTGCATTACCCTGGTGGACTTTGATGGTGAAAAAGAAAGGGTGAGGCTAGGATTAGTTTGATGCTACTAATTAACAAAAGACAGAGGAGAGGAACATACTAACTGGTGCTGGATGTCACGCAGCCCTTCGGCACCTCAGCTGCTGTTAATTACCTCTGGCGTTTCACTATCTCTCCCAGGAATGGACAGGGCTTGCATCTCTTGAGCTGCTGCCTGCATGGTCATTAGAAAGAGTATGTTTAGCCCAACCAACTGGTAGCACATGTTCTGTTTTTCCAGTTGGCTGTCAGGATTAAGGCAAGTGTCAGTGTCAGTGGCCTATGGCTACCCATTTCAAAGTGGGGCAAAGAAACAACCTCAGTTGGTTTTTAATTCAATTTTTTAACGTGATTTTTCTTTGACATTTCATATATACTTTTTAAAATCATATTATAAATATAGTGTTGAGTTATGTGAGGTTATTCAGACAGAGAAACTCTCCACGTTATTAATATTCCCAAGTTCACCAGGCTAGTTAGTCTGTCTCTTATCATCGTCCCCCACATTTATTGAATTGATCATCTATTGAACACTTGAAATCCAATTAAGATAGTAATTGTATTGGACTCAGATTTTCCACTGTATAATAAATGGAAACAGACGCAACAGACCTTTCTATTGTCCAGTAGAGCTAGAGTCCTGCTATGCAATTTTTCTGCTATGCAGCTGGATGCTCTAGTGCTACTGCTCCACTCCTGCCGTTAACCAAGTGGAACTATTCACAGATAAACATTTCTTCGTTTATCCTAAACAACAATGCTGCTCGTCAAAAGCAAAAGGCAATTGCTTATATTGATCAGCAAGAAAATACATTCCTGCAATATTTTTCCAACATAAATAGGATAATAACATGGGCACAAATATGCTTCAGTGTTTCCTGTTTTGCATATGTTGACATCGA
The DNA here is from genome assembly GCF_963691815.1 of Echiichthys vipera. NCBI lineage: Eukaryota > Metazoa > Chordata > Actinopteri > Perciformes > Trachinidae > Echiichthys > Echiichthys vipera. The sequence continues at coordinate 13,107,842 of NC_139836.1, forward strand.
CTGGATGTAAATTACCAGAAGCTGTTAAAATCTAAACTCAAGATTTTAAAATAGAGTACCTGTGTTAATTGGTGGTTGATGCATTTGCATCGGTTTCCTAGCCACATCTGTTTTGCCAACAACAGGGACATGTGACTTAAAATAATTGGTGCAAAACTTTCTAATCACCACCTTCAGAAGTTTTCTTTGAAGGTGTAAAACAACATCCTTGGCACCACCACACTAGTGTTTCACAGCTTTGACTCATATTTCTATGGCAATGCATTCTTTGCATGCTGACCTCCAGAGAATACCGTCTGGCCAGAGGGCCTAATCCAGTTACAATGTGTGCACCAACCATACTTTATCACAGGCAACAGTATCTACCTATCCTCAGGCTGCGAGATCACACTCTTGAGAGAAGATACCTCTGAGCTCTACTGTAGTCTTGGATCACGTTGTCCTAATCCATTCCAAAGCGTAACCACTACATCCTCGGAAAACAAAACTTGCCCTTGGCCAGGGCTGAGAGGGAGCTCACACCTGTCTTCTTGGTATGGCCTCTGTTCCTGCATGTTTCCAGAAGGGAGAACTAAATAAACAGAAGACACACCATTTCTCCTTGAGTTTACCCTCTGCCTACAGAATTGATTCAACACTAGAGTCATCTCTCTTGTCCTTGTGAGAACAATGGAACCAAATGTTGATTATTTAAGCTTTTTTGAATTATTATGGATTTTATGAATGTAATACTGGTGTACGTCTTCTGCCCCCTTAGCGATCTGATAAACCTGACATCTGGCGTGTGGCTTGATGTCGGGCTCATTTTGCCCAGATGATGCAAAACATCATCTGGGCACCGTCCGCTTAGCATTGCCCAAGATTATTGTGATTGGTTTTAAGAAATACAAACAAGCCTCTATCCCAGAATGATAAGCCGGTGTAGCCAGACCATACTGCAGCACTGACACAGCACAGTGGAGCAATGCAAGATTAGATAATCTATACAAGGGAATTAAAAAAACAACTGATTTGAAAGTGTTTAACATGTACAATAGTAAATGGGAGTCCTTTAGATGAATCCGCTGCTACAGTAAACTGCCTGACCTCCAGTGTGGGTGTATATCTTCAACGCTGATATTATTCATGAGGATGACCATTTTATATCATTTTAAAGGAAATTCCTGCCTTGTCACGTTGTCCTTTCATATTTTCACATTTTGAACACATTTAGAAGAGAGACAGCATTATGCCGCACAGATACTAATTATTTTAAGTACATATGACTATCGTAATACCATTGGTCCTGTATTTCCAAACTGTTTCTTACATTCTCATCGATCACACTATATGGATTTTTGGTATTGAATGTTCTTGTCAGATTACAGAAATCTGGGTGCATGGATTCCCCAGTCCCTATTTAAAACCAAGGCTGGTTTCAGGTGACAGGAAACAATTGGAAATTAAGGGCAAAAAGTCTGATTAGTCCGCCATCTGTGTTTAATTTAGCGCTTATCACAGTGGACGGTGATCTCAGTCTCTGTGAAGGCCAGACTTTGTGGAGTAGATGGTACTCAATCACATGGGCTCATTTTAGGATTTGTTTTTCCTCCCTCAGGCATCTGGTGCCAATTTTCAAAAGGGTTTGGACCAAATTGTGCCTGGAATGTGGATCATCATTCAGTGCACTTATCTGGCCAGTTGTGTCCTAAAAAAAACAACCTGTACAGTAAATACTGAAATATTGTCCTCCTGAGCTTGTTAAAACACTGTTTTAGCTGTTATGTTCAGTGTAGTTCACACATTCTCCTAATAACCACATAGCCCACATGTCCTTGCTTTATAGTAAAGACATGTAACACAACAAATGACCATATCAGGAGAAAAACCCTCTCGTCCACACTCTTCTTCGCTAATGTCTTTTCTTCTCTTTTTTTCATGCTATCGCCCATATGGCCTCAATCAACTGTCTGGTAACACCATACAGGTAAGTCATACACTAGCTGAAGTGATTTTGTCTATGGCTGTGTTTATGATTTCGCATGAAAATTATCTGAGGAACAGCTCATATCCTCCAGCTGTCTTTAGTAGGTTGAAGCAATCACTTCTGTTGCCTCCTCGTGGCTCCTTTTTATCGATTGAGTGTCTGTATGATTCCCTGCTCTGCACTCAGAAATTACCTGTGCTAGAAGATACAGATAAATTAAAGGCCAGGCTTTTTCAAGTAATGCAATTTCAGGGGAAAGAGCTGCTCAGAATCTGAGAAGTCTCCTCTCCTTCCCTCTCCTCTCCTCTCCTCTCCTCTCCTCTCCTCTCCTTTTCTGCACCAGTCAGGTTTTGTAATTAGATTGTCATAGCATGGACTGCTCTTGGGCTTGCTGTTTTAAAATTCAGATGACTCAAATGATTTGTCTCATGATTTCATTGTCACTGTTTACTTAACTTTGACTGTGCTGGTGTGACAGCGTTGTGGCTCAGGAGGTAGGAAAGGCTGAGGGGGAGTGCAAATCAGAGTGTTTACACAAGAGTGCTCCTGATGAATAATTAGTCGTTTTTTGTGCTCTTGGAAGATAATCCAATTAGAGTATCCAATAATGATTAACTCTCTGTATATTAATCAGTAGCTGACACGATGGCACTCCAATTCTTAAATTGATTGCCAGTGGGACTCATATCACTGTGATGTGAAGTATGACTCATGTTTTTTTCTTTTATGTGAGCTCAACTAAATGTCCTTACTTGTACATACATGATTTTGTCATATTTCAGAGGAACACAGTCCTCCAGGGGAAGGTCATAAATAGAATGTATTGCATGTGAACATCGTGGGAATGATCTTTTCTCTATGTTTCAACCGCCCCACCGTTTGTCCAGAGCCCAAACTTCCAGTTCCATTCCCACATGTAATTGTTGCAGACAGTACTTATAGATAAGTCTTGTGTAAAGTGTTCTGGCTGCTGTACAAGCGTGTTTGCTAAAGCCTGGCCAGATCTGTGTTCTGGTCCAGAGGAGTGGGCCAAAACCAACAGATGGGTAGAGCAGAGGAAACGCTGCTGCAGTGTTTGTCCCGAGCACCAATGCCGAGCGGGTGTCCCTCCTCAGAGACTGACAACTTGTCTCTACATCCACTGGGCCGATGCCCAGAAATAAAAAAAGCAGGGAAAAAGGGACACATATTTGGGAAGTAAGATGAAAAGGGTGCTCAAATAAGTCATTTAACTTTGTGGTTAAGTTTTCTAACTGTCCATACCTGCAAGAATATGTAGAGGAATGCGCATGCACACATTCAGTCAAACAAGCTTCAGATTTTGCCAACTAGCCTTTACATTTATGTCATGATGTCATGATTGAGCCTCTGAGATAAAGCCTTCTTAGTATGGGTCAGTCTTGTTCTACCTACTGTACCATAGCTGACAGTTGGCCAAAGTCTCCAGGTCGATGTTGAGCTAGGGGCATGCTGCCCTCTCAGTGTGTGGGTGGAAGTAGTGCAAGGGGAGTGCTAATGCTTAATATGAGCTGCCTCCCTTCTCCCTGTAAACAGGATATAATATCTACTCTTCATTAATGATGCAGGGCCCAGCCCCACGCAGCAGAATGCATTAGAGCTTTAATCAGCAGATATGATTGCTTTGTACTCCGTCTGACTGCACTAGGGGACCTCGTGGGGGTTTGGTGGTGGTTTATGACAGCTAGCTGTCGACGGAAGAAAAGAGAAATGAAAAGAAATAAAAAGGCTTAATGATATTCAACCCGACAGCGCCTTAGAATGGTTTTAAAGAGAATATAATCTTTTTTTTTTTCTTCCCATAACTTTTAGATTTGGAAGCAAGGGTGTGAAGAATTGCTTAGTCAGGATGAGCATCTGTTTATTCCCTTCACTGGTAGGTGTTCTACTAGTGTGGACCGAGAAACCCAATTCATTAGAAAAGCAATAAAAACATGACAGAAGGGGCGCCCGGATCAGTGGTAGAGTGGGCGCCCCATATACAAAGGCTAAAAGTCCGTGCTGCAGCGGCCGGGGTATGACCACCCCACCCCCCATGATTTCCTGTCAATCTTCAGCTGTACTGAGAAATAAAGGCATAAAAGGCCAAAACAATTATTTAATAAAAACAAGCATGACAGAAAGAGTGCAACGACCCTTAGTGATGCCCTCAAAACCTCTTCCCAACTTATCCAAGTGGCTTTGCATGATTTTCAAACCATATTTAATTCTTCTTCTTTTCTTTTTCATGCCAAAATAATCAAACGCAAATATTTCTCATCAGCTCCCTGGGAGCAGCCTTGTCACTAATTAGAGAAGGTTTCTGGGATGTTGGGAATCCATCAAGGGACTGAATCTTTTCCCTTTTGGGACTCATCTGGTTCCCACTGTTATTCTTGTATGGCAGGCACACTGGAGGATGACTTTGATGTGTTTTTTTTCTGGCTAAAATGTGCACTGGCAATCTTTGCTGCATATACTATATCACGTGTTCTCTCCAGCATTTGAAACATCACTATCTCTTGTTGTTTCCGGATCTCCTTATATGTGAGAAGAAGATACAATGTTTCCCCTAGGCATCAGTATGACACTTTAACACATCAACACCGAAGATGATGTGGTTGTTTTTATTGCCTGCTTGGTAAAGTAACTGCCACATGCTTCCTAGAAGCCATCTAGTTGTTCTCTGAAACAAGGAAATGAATGTAACACTAGATGTAAGTAGGTCTATTTTTATTCTATTTTATTTAACTGCAAATTCTGACTAGGGCAGTGCCCATTCAGATCGCATGCTCTTCCGGGCTATCCCCTTGCTTGGCCATCGGAAGTGCTGCTTACAGCATTCTCGAGAACTGCAAATCGACTTCACATTCGACACTGCACTCCCTGGGTCCGCAATACACCTGCCAAATGTGAAGTTTATTGGATAAATGTTTCTTGAGATATGCAAAGGTCATTCATTCTTGCATACACAGACAGAGAGAGATTATTTTGTTTATAGTGAAACGAGGATGGATTAGTGCTATCTATTTGCCAAATGGCCAAAATGTGTCATGGCCACTCAAACATCTTATCTACATGTATTCAGCAAACGTGGTTGCAATAGCACAAAGCGTTGAGAAGATATGACATTTTTTTGGAATATAAGCCCTGATCACATTGAGGGCCAGCTCAAAATTCATGGGAGTAGCAGCAAAGAAAAGTATTGATTTTGATTTGGCCACAATTCAAAATGACAGGAAATCAATCTAGATGCAAAAAGGCGTGACTTACAGTATATGGATATATTCGTCTGATTTGCAGATTTGCCATAAATTGCTCTCACTTTGCCTGATTATTTAACTTGACACACAGCTTTCATGTGCTTTCATTGTTTTGATAATTTAAATGTTTAATTACAAATAAGGCAGGGAATTACCTTTATGAGGTGTCTATCCTCAATCTGCTCCAGTGAAAGTCGAGAATGTTTTATTAGGTGTAATGTTGAAGTAGTTTCTCTCACAGTACACATAGACACACTCTTAGACTCTTACACTGCTCAAATAGTCCACACTATTATGCTAGGCCTTTTACTGATCTGTGGTTACATAAGGGTTTGTTGTTTGTATTACCTTTTTTCGGACACACTTGCAATGGTAGCTTTGGCTTGTATGAATGAACCACCTCCATCTGCTGAATGTGTGGGGATACTCTTATCGTCATCATTCTTGAATCCCAGTCAAAGGACTGTTTTGCAGGCATTTGGAGAGACTTGTGTCCTGGAGTGAAGAAAAAAAACCAGCTGAAACAGTGAACTGACTCAGAATATTTCTGGCCAGACTGGGGTCTAAACCGGTCCAGGGTGATGGATCAGAGCTGCCAAGTGTAGAGCTTGTTCACCTTATGTCTGCCTTAACATATCAACCTCACCTTAACCCTGTCAGCACATCTCCCTCTTTCTTCATATTCTCACATGCACCTACCTCTAAACCAATTTCAATCAATTCAAAAGGAGTTGTGCGTAATAGAATCCTGAGCCAATATGAAGTAACCAATACATGTCTATTGATTCTCAGTCATTGTAACGTGTTAAAATCTCTTATTGTCCGTGTTCTAAATGCACTGTAATTCCTGAGGCTTGTGTCTTGATTGCAGCTATTGATGAAGTGTCATACTGTATGTGAGTGTAATGCTATTACTAGACCAGATAGTACAAAAAAGGTGCCAAGGTGAAATTTAAAAGGCAGTTCATGACTCAGTAAAGCAAAAATAAGATTGAAACTCCTTTTAGTTCTTTTGATCAGAAGAGATATGTCCTGCTTGTGGAGACAGGTTTTTCAGTCAAAAATTCACTAAAAAGTAAAGTGCATTTTTATTAAAGCTAGAGTTTTGGTCGAATGTGAAGTTGCAGTTGCAAACTCAGTTATTCATTTTCTGAAGGAAAAGGAGAACTTGATTACTGTTATATTTTAAATTCAAATCAAAGACAAATCATAGCCTATTTACAACAAGAGGATCCTCTCAAACAAATCCTTTATCTGAGAAGCTTGAGATATAACTGTGTCCAGAGGGTATGATTGTGTATTTGTTTAATGTAAAGGTATTGGATGGCTCACATTGTATAGCTTTATCAGCTTGGTAAACTGAGACGATCTGTTTTCCATCTGCCACTGCCTCAGGACTTCTCACCTACTGTAGATAACAATATTTACCATAACCATACTTCAGTGCTAACAGTCTTATATTTAAAACCGGTTAGGAAACTTCCTACAGGTCCCATATTATACTCATTTTCAGGTTCATTTTTTGGATTTCAACGAAAGCATGTTCACATGCTTTGTTATTCAAAAAAAAATGTTTTTCTCATACTGTCTTTCTGAATATACCTGTATTCACCCTTGGTCTGAAATGCTCAGTTTTAGCACCTGTCTCTTCTGATTGGTCAGCATTTGTGGGTTTTCATCATCTGCGCTCTCGGCGTCTCTGTACTGTCATTGCAGCCAGGGACTGACTCAATACGGTCTGTGTGCGTTCCTCTGTGGATTGAGTGTTTTCATGTATTTATATAGTACCTCGACCAGCTTTATAATAATGATTTAAAAAAGACATGGTAAATCTTTTTTTACGATATGGGAACTTAAAAATCCTGTTACATCATATGTGCCTTTCTTACATTGCTCTTATATCTCATATTTGTCATTATTTCTTTGACTCAAAGGCATTCAGAAAAAATAAGCCTTTTTACCCACAGCATGTCTCATGCTTTGTATTTATACCAGCCTGACCTGAGCCCTTTGTGATAAGATACAGGATGTCCCTTCCTTGCTCTCTTCTTGGGTGAAGATTATCGGGAGTGGCTGTTTTGATTCACTGTGCAGGTCTTAATCCATGTCAAAAAGCTGTATAGGTCAAGACACTGATGTGCCCCTCTTTATTGTGTAAGACATGCATCTCATTGAGATACCATCCACAGGTGAGTTAATAGCCTCTCAAGGCTCCTCTCTTAAAATCCCCTGCTGTCAAGCCCATGGCTTTAATAGCACTTCTCGACAAGATTCATAAAACACCTATGATTTTTTTCATTGGAGCCATTATTTTGTAGTGTCTTGACCTTACTGTGGTCTTCCTTTTTAGGTGAACACTGCAGGTATGAGGTGCAGGGTAAAAGTTTAGTGCATACAAGGGATAGTTTGGCTTTTTGAAGGGTACTTATTCATTTCTTATTCATAGTTAGTGTCTAACCTACTCATAGTCAGTGTATTATTTACAATAATTACCTACACCACAATTCTGTAGAAGCAGACAGGAGTACAGACACCGAAGCTGCTGTGGACGGTGGCAGCAGCTTTATCAAAATATACTTTAGTCACCTTGAAAAGGCCCACCTGAAAATACAACAGTTTAAGTGTACACTATATTTAGAATATTTTCACCACTTTACCTAGCTGTCAGACAGCCCTTTCCTTTGGCACTATACTCAACATATCTCAGTATTTCACCACAAACCAGCTGTTTGAGTCAGACTTTCCGCAGTTTATGGAATAGATAAATGAGTGATTATGACGGGGATGATGAAATGTCAGTGTAGAGACAAGGGTACCTGTATCAGACAGAGTATACGGAAGAAGAAGTTCCGCTGATGGAGACTGAATGGCCAAAAGCGAAAGAGGGGAAGCTGTGGAAACTGGAGGAAAGCACTGGTAAAGTGGCAAATAAATAGGGTTATTTAAATATAGGGTGCATATAAACATGACTTAGTCACCTAAAAAAAGGCACAGTTAAAAAAATCCATACCACTTTAGAGTGCTGCCCCTGTCCATAGCAATACATTATTTGGCTCCTATTTCGTTTTTTTGTGTTTGCATCTCTTAACTTGCAAACCATCATACACTGACTTTCTATAAGTACCGTGTACAACCATACTTTAAAATAGCTGGACTAAACCTTTAATGATGCCCTTTTGTACCTATCAAGGCTGAATTAATTTCAGTCATACACTTAGTGCATTGATTTAGCTCAGTGATGTCAGTTAGCCCTTTGCAAAGGTGGCAATTTGCCTGGCAACATAAAACTGTGTTTGTTTAAGAGCTCATCTGGGATTATTGGCTGTTATTATGTCACTGGAAATCATCAGCCTGGTGTGGAAATTGCCTAAATGGATTTTGTGCATTAGCCATCATGAAGGATTTATGTTGTTGATATTTGATAGGTATGGTCAACATAATTTTAAGCAAAGTGTTAGTCTGTCTTATAAGAGAGCTGCCTGCATGAGTTCAGATAACAGTTGACATGGAAATCCCTTACTTGTCCAGGCTCCACTATCTCTCTTGTTTTCTTCGTGTCTCAGCAGTCTTGTTGCCTTCTCGCAGACAGGGATGGGTTGATGCTGTTTGTTTTAATGAAAGGATCTTATTAGTTGTGACAGCTTGGGTCTGTCTATGTATGTGATGGTGATTTGGCCAAGGGATGTTACAGTGTCTGCTGACTGCCTATGCCTTTCATTAAAGTAGCACCACCGGCCTCTTTGTTATTTGTCCGTCCATCCTGAATATGATGTGACACTTGCATTCTAACCTAATATGAAGGCATGTTAGCTCTCCCTGCTCTCAGGTTGGAAAAATGCTTATGGATGAGCTCTATAAAACCTAAAAAGGCGTGACACCTGCCTCCCACAGATTACCCAGTATGGTGCAAGTGTGACTCAAACTGTTTTCTGCCACAGGTAGAAGTCAGATGCTGTTGAAGGCTGTGACACTGAAATAGAGTCAATTTAATGTGGCATCTTCTCACCCTGTCAATCAAACTGAAGGAAAAATGTTCTTAAGTAGTGCTTGCTGCTTAAACTGTATGGGTCACTAATAACAGGCTTTTATGAGTGGGTGCAGGGCTCTGTAGCATCCTACACTCCCTGTAATTCACCTGCAAATGCCTAGGAGAGCGCTGTCTTCGTCTTCTATGGCGTCAGAACTTTAACAGGGACAGGAGGATGCATTGATGTGGAGGTATAGCCAGAATAAACATCATTTGAATAAGTGATAGACCAATTAACCAGTTGGACGATTAATTGGGCAGATTAAAGCCATTTTGAGATAATTGGCATCAGCTGATGTCTGTGCTCAAATAACAGTGTTATAAATGTTCATTTAAGTTCAGCAATATTGTGTCCATTTTGTTATTATTATTAAATTGTTGTATTCAATCAGATGCAAAAAAAAACAATAAAAGAACAGTGTATCTGTCAGCCACTAACTTGAATCCATACAAGGCTTTTGGCTGTTTCTACATACAGAAGGCCAATCATGCAAATTAAAAAATCCCTGGCATCAAAAAATGCCTTTGGAGTCCCCCTTCCTGTTTACTGTGATGATCATCATGATGTTTGTGATGATGAGCACACAAGAATACAAAGGCACACACACACACACACACACACACACACACACACACACACACACACACACACACACACACACACACATACACACACACACAGAAAGAGTATTGTACAGTGCAGTATTTAATTTATTTGTGTTTATGAGACTTCTCTGTCTTTCTGAATGCTAAATGTAGATAAGCTAATTTTCCTGAGCCGATTATCAGCTTCAGAAACAAGTGGGCAGACAACAGCGGGCATTTAAGCGGAGAATAAATTGAAAGTGCAAAAGAGAGGGGAAGAGGGCTGTTTAGTTCCCCTCCTACGTAGCTGGAAATGGATCTCAGCAGTGGCATTTCTCTACGGCTCAGTCCTGAGATCCCCCCGGCTTTAAGAGAAGCTGCTGTTTGCCACACTAACTGCCCAGCAATTAATTTGTCCTGTAACTCAATAGGAAAGCAGCAGATATGATGGCTTTCAAAGAATGTTATTGTAAATAAAAGGAAAGATCCTCTCTGTGGGGGTTTGTGTGGTAACCTCAGCTGCTTTTATCAACACTCACTTCTTCTTCTTCTGGTTGGGTACTCTATTTATGAATGTAAACCATTAGACCGCTGTTGTTGAGCTAATGATTTTATAGCTTGTGTATACAGTACAAGTTCCAGTGTGTTGATTTTAAGAATTGTAAGACAGAACAAGAATATTTCCGCTAACTCTCCTTATTAGATTAAGCATGACTTAAATGTTAGACTTCCCTTTGACCGTTTTCATAGTCTGTAAAGAGGATTCAGTGCACCTAGACTTATGTCGGCATATCTTTCTTTTCACTGCTCCTCCTGAACTTAGTGATGGTGTTTTTCCTCATGAAGTAAGGTAAATATTGTATAACTCTGAATATGGATATCCCTGGAGGTCATGACCTTCAACTGCATAGTAGTTTTTAAAATCGCTCAAATTGCTCTCCAGTTTTCCTGTCATAGCAAGGGTATGCCTGACGATGACTTAATTCGGGAGACATTTACGTTAGTAAATAGCACAAAACTGACAGGCTCTACATTAAATGAGCGAGTATGCTGTCCTATCAAACGGTAGGATGTCTACTAGTTGGGAAATGGGACGTGTTAGGGGCATATGAACTGTATATGCCTACTGACAATGATGAATGTAGGTTCCAAAATACAGTATAAATTATTTTTGTACTTATTTATTTATATATTCGCTGAAATTGGGGGCATTTTTGACCAATCTGACTAGGAGGCAACCATATGGGGAAAGGAGAGGAGAGAAAGCTGCAGTGAAGGACACTCACCCCATGTGATAGTTGTTTTACAAATGGATACTGGCTTCCATCAGAGTGCCTCTAACAGCACAGGTAAAGTGTGAACAGTGACCCTCTGCACCACCTGGCAAACTCCTCCAGAGATATTACACGGTAAATGCAGAGTAAGGAGACACTGTGTTAAACTGCTCCGGCTCAAAGTGAACAGACTGCTAACTGATAACGCAGAAAGGCTTGTTTTGTCCACTTGCTGTAGTTACTGTACATCAACTACAGTGTAGACATGTATACTTCTCCCCTACAAACAGATTTCTGCTGTGGTGTACACTATATTTAAAGGTCCCATATTGTAAATATGTAAAGATATTATAGATTTTTTTTAATTTCACCTTTATTTAACCTGATAACTAAACTGTCATAAGTCTATATCAATAAGGAGCTCGACCTTTAAAGCAAGTCAAGGTGCTATATAACACTCACAGCAAATGCACTCAGCCCATATTTAGAAACTCTGCTTATATGGGCTGCAGGCCTGTAGTGATGTCACAACTATAATATATATATATATATATATATATATATATATATATATATATATATATTGTGTATATTTTTGAACATTAAAACATGCAAACATGTTCTAGTAGAAACCCAAAGTACAAATCTGAGCAGAATATGTCCCCTTTAAACTTTCGCTGAAGGTTGTCTCAGTCCTTCTTCCACTTGTTGTCATGCAGACAGCAGCAATAGGAACAACATACATTTTAGGAGCCGTGGTACTAAACCTGTAAAGATGCCTCTTTACTTCATAAAAGTGTTTTATAGACCCTGATGTTTTAATGGTGTTTACAAGGTTTGGATTAACGCAAGCTTTGTGTCAGAGACACATGACCGGTGCTTCTGAGCCTCTGCAGCTTGGCACTCAAATTTCTTCAAACCTGTTTTATGCCTTGATAAAACATGCCAATTATTCACACACTCTGCAGTTTGAGAAGGTTTGTAGCCAAGAGAGAGCAGTTTATATTCCTCCACAATACATTCTCATTTGTACTCCATGGAGGTGTGTTATTTGCTTGTTAAACTGACGGCAAACAGGTTTTAGTATCCCTTTGGAATAGCACACTGTGTAATGTGTACTGCATTTGTAAGGGGGTCATTATTTGTAATTGCATGTATTTCTGTTTATTTGTTTGTTTCTTTGCCTAACATGCTTAGCTTCAAGTTAATAGAAAACAATTCTGAACATGTAATACATTCATCGATAAAAGCTTTAGTTATCCAGCAAATCTAAAATGGGGTCATCATCTACTGCAATTTTAATTTAAATTAAGATGTATTTAACAATTTACTGAACAGTTACTGTAATAGTTTCCAGAGTTTTCTTTTAACATCATTTACAACTATTGATAACTGATTATTGTGCAGCAAATTCTGTGATAAGTCATACAAGAGCCGGATAGTAAAACCAAAGAAAAGAGTTAAATGTACTGATTAAATATGAAAAAGAATTTTAAGCCAGTCTTAGCCATAAACCACACACAATGTACAAGTGAAGACACTTTTCTGCCAGTTGAAATTGCAATTGTTAAAGATGAATGAATAATCATGATGAAAAATCATTGTGATTATCATGTTATCATGTTTATGTCCATGCAGCCTCATGATGTGTTTATTTTTGCATTATTTTTGGGGTTAAATTAATCACTTGTTGACCCTGCATTTTCTGATGCTTTTCTGATGCAATGGAGCTTAGTATGCACATGATGTGGACAAATGCATAAAAGCCAGCATTTTCTGTACAACAAACCTTATCACAGAAAAGTAGAATATCCTCTAAAGTCCTCCTTATTTAGTCAGACAGGACAATGTTACTTTAAAATCAGGCCATGTGTCTTTATAGTGCCTTCAGACTTCCTCTGTGTCCAGCTACGCATCTTGTTATTTTTGTCGGTTTTACCGCAATGACACCTACAGGCAAGCATTCTTACATCCACAGACTATCTAGTATTCCATAGCTTTCAATCCCGATGCCCTTAACTCTTTCAAGGTATTAATTCCTCACAGCTTTCTTGATTTATTCTAGCCAGCGGTGGTAAGAGGATAGCAAAGTTGTTGTATCACAAGAAGTCAATACATATCCTCTATATTGGAAGAATCTAATTTATTTTAATAGTTATCAAGCCTGGACACAAAGTTGTTGTTGTGTCTGTTGTTAGAATAAAAGGGTCAAAATACATCTGCTGTTGCTACAGTACCTTGCCTTTCTCCTCTGCCTCGATCCCTGCTCTACAGCGGTCCTGTGTTAATGTGTCTGTTTGTGACAGGCGTCACATCCTTTAATAGAAGCAGACACTGGGCCTTGTGTTTATAGACATCCAAAACGCTGTCAGTCACTGCGATGATGTGTTATGCTGCTCTGAGAGGCTGCTGTGAACCATATCATTTCTAGGTATGGGGCTCCATACCTAGGAAGGATAAGGTCCATAGGCCCAGTCCATTAACACATCCACTACTGAACCATAAATCACTGTCCAAGGCCTCCTCAGACAACCCCAGCCTGTCAGAACATTCTGGCCTCCTCCACTATTCACATACAGTACTAACCACTGCAGATAAATCAGTTTCTTCTCTCCAACAACTTTTATTCCTTTTCCTTTCCTCTTTTTCAGCTGCTCTCCTCATCTCTTCTCACAGATTTGCATTTTCCCACCGTACACTAAAACATGTGGGTTGTTTTTCCTTTTAAATTGTGTACATGGTTTACTAAAACAAATGTGATAATCAGTGTGGCTGGCTTATTGTGGAACACAGGACACCGTCTCAGTGAGGTCAGAAATAAGGATATCGATTGACCCTAGCATCTCTGCTTTGTCCTGTGCAAGGAAAGTAGGATGCAGTTAATTACTGCACAAGGTTCACAGTGGTGTCAGCATCTTTTGAAGTGCTAAACATGCGGTTCTCAGACGCTGAAGCTGCCGGACCCTCTCACAGTCATGAAGAAGCAGTCAGACAGCCGTCCCCCAAAGTCGGCTCTCCCTGTCAAAGAAATGGAGTCGTTTTGGTCTGTGTGATGAAGCTTTATCCTATCCCCTGGACAAATTAACTCATCAATGATTGATCTAGATTGAACATGTATGAAGAAACTATTCATCTATTCATGAAATCTCATTTGTCCTGTTGTATGGAGTGATGCTTTTGACAGGAAATAGCAAAATGGAAAAACCCAATCGTCCAGGAAAGATAGGCCTTTTTTAAAAATGCCTTTCTCTCCATATGCCTCTCAATTCTCCGACAAAGAATTCATTTTAGCTTTTCTATGGCACAAAATGATGATGGGTACTGATTAAAACTATTATTGTACTTAAACTGAAATGCAAGATATGCCATTTTATGCGATTATCATTGTTAGACGTGCTCAGGTCTGTGAACCCGAACTGTGGCAAAGTTCTGAAGCTTTTATTCACCACATTGTCAGTCCCTTTAAAATGTAATTTATTTCCTCCGCATACCTCATACCCCTGGCATGGAATATGGGACAGTGAGTGTCAGCACCAAGACTTACTTCATAGCAAAGGATGGTACTTTTCCTCAGTCCCTTCTGGATCATTGTGAATGCCAGCAGGAAGAACATTGGATGAAGAAGAAAAAGAGAACAAGAAAAAGGAAGTGCAGGCATGGAGGGAAAGTTGGTGTGGAGGAGTGGTGGGGGGAAGGATGATATCAAAACTGAAAGAAAAGATGCCAGCTCATTAAACATGTACAGTTGAGAGAAGAAAAGGGTAAGAAAAAAGTTTTTCTCTCTTGTGGGCTTCGAAGCAGTCAGCTTGGGCATGGCCATACCCTGTTGGTCTCATGCAGAGCAACAACCCTCTGTACCGTCAACACGAGTACACAGTATGTCATCATTGATAAGCCCTCTGTGAAAACAAATAAGGGCTATTTCCCAAGAAAAACGGATAACGTGGTGGGGGCAAGATCAGAGAAGCCAAGGCTCGGCTTCCGAGTGTTTTCATGCGGAGGCACTGATTACTTTTCTTCATGAGTTTCTAAGACATACATTAACAAGAATTGCTGTAGCATATGGATGTGGTCTTTACTGGAAAGAACCCCATTATTTCTCACTACAGAGGCAATGTGAGATAATATCAGCTATTACATTTTCTCAGAAGTCACAGAGGCTTCTGTACAAAGAAAAGTGCCTCCTTTTTGTAGGCTGTGAGTGAGTGTGTCTGTGAGGGCACTATTGTGCAGTTTTGGTCTTCACAGGAGGTTAATATGGAAGTGAGGGGATTTAAGATAGTTAGAGTTGTACTCCATAATAATTCATGTATGTTGTTTCTAGCGGCCTCCTTGGCGGTAATATGTAACTGCAGGTGAGCCTCTTTCAGATCCCTCCATCTTGTCATGTTCAAGGTCACTATGTGTGTTGACTTTTTGTTTTGCTCTTTTGTATATTTTATTGACACACATATTCACCTCTCTACGTCCAGTCCGTCCCCTATACAATAGGCTCTAAAGTACACAGACACATACACACACACACACACACACACACACACACACACACACACACACACACATGTTCCTATTACACTTCTGCCCTTACTACAAGCCTTACTACAAGACTTGGTGACAACCGCCATTGTCACCAAGTCACTCTTTGATAGATAGAAAGTTAAAAGACAATTGAATAGATGTTAATCTTATGGAGTACAACATTAAGTAATTGTTTTAGTTTTTTAAAAGTATTTTTTTATATTTTCCTTCACTCTAAATGTGTCAATGTAGCATTAGTGTTATGTGTTCTCTAATAGTTCACAAGGACAGGTGAATCTTAGTTTTGAGGATTTAGTCGTTATGGGTTTGACCGTCTGAAGCCTGTTTAATAGCTATTCAGTGAATGGAACATAATTATTTTGAAACTAAATGTATTCCCATAAGTCTGTGAAATAACTGTCCTGATACTACTCTAATTACATTACCAAGCCATTATCAGTTGGCGGGTTTCCTAAGCAACTGTCCAATGATATGATCCACCATGATGTCCTGTATTATAACAAGCACAGCGCTTTGTGAGGCATCCTTGAACTGCACAGATGTGTGTTGCATTCTCGTATAGGACCAGTGTTGCAAGGATCAAATGTTGTCAGCAGCAATTAATGGCATTGATTGATTAAAGCACTTGATGTCATTAGTTAAACCTCAAAACACTTTTCCCTTTGCAGTAACTTGATCGGTGAATGTCTCTGTATACTGAAAGGAGTGGCATCATTTGTGTGGTGTGTATCAGGATTTGTTTGAATGTTGGCGATTGTGGACTTTTCTCTTTTTTTTTTTACATCAGAGATGAGTGTGCACTGTATGCCTCTTCGTGCTTGCCATGTGATGGACATAGTGTTTTCTTGCCCTTCAGCTAATTAATATTGAGGTAGGCCCCAGTCCTCTTGTAACCCGTGATGAGTGAGTTGCTGCCACTCTTATGGCCTGCTGTTTTGTAAATCTGCACTTTTCGCTTTGGCGTCTCCTTTCATTGATGCTATTTCTGTGGGTTTTTTTTCAATGAAGGAATGAGCAGAAGATAGGATTCCCTTTATCCTTATTTAAGCATGATATGCGACTGCATGGGCTGAAGAATGTGTGTTTGAATGAGTTTTGACATTTACTTTGCTGCATGTCTAAACTGGTAGCACAGTGGATTATTCACTCATAATGCACTCGTTGCGTAATACCAATGCTTTCTCCCTGTTCCAAATGCCAATTACATTATAGCACACTTGTCACTGCATTACCTTATTTAATGCCAGTCTACTTGCCGAACGCTCAGTGGCAGTCCAAATGTTGTTGCTCTCTCGTAAAAAGGGATTGGTCATAACATTACTGTGAATGTGTGTATGTGCTATCTTTTTGGTTTATCTGTGAGAAAAAGACCAAAAACCTTTGAGTAAATATCCTTAAACATTGTTTGATAAACTAAACTCTCTTAGGCACGTAAACATCTTTCACTATACACCATGTTCATGTGGATATATGTGACGTCTTTTAAGAGTGTGTAGTACAATATATCTTTATGCATTCCTTGATGTGAGTCAGAGAACCAAGTTCAATGCGTTTCATTCCATCTGGGGCAGTTTCCAAATAAGCAATGTTAACCATGGGACATAAAGTTTCACTCCTCACTGATCGCTAGGTCAATGACAGCGATGCAGGGGGCAGCAAACAGATGCTCAGTTTAAGAAAAGTAGCCGAGGATTTAGGGGCCAGAAAACGGCTAGGATCTCACATTGCGAGGAGAAGACTTGCTCTCACATTATCAGCATTCACATTACAGGCTCATTAACAAGAATAATGGAGCTCAATAAAAGCAATCAGGCTCTGAAATAAACTACAATTAAACAACCTTATTTTTCCCCATTAGAGGAAGAGCACCCCTCTGGGCTGAAGAAGAAGGACATTGCTTCAGTCTTTTCCCATCTGCTGCAGACAGACATTATTACTGTGCACTCGTGACAGTCACATCCTGTAAACATCAGACAAAGACAAACAGGACAAAGAGGTTTTTTGAGTATTCCTGTTTTTTGTAGGCTTCATAATGCTTCTGCCATGCTAAACAAACACATCCCTAAGCTTTTAATGTCTAGTTACACTGCACAAACACATTGTCTACTGTTGTCTTTCTGCAGACTATCATTCCCTCCATAAATCCAACCAAAGCCCCAGCATGAAGTGCAGACTGTTGTGCGCAAACATGGCGCAGGGCTTTGCTTTTGGAGCTGCAGCACCACGAATGGCCTGTCTGCTTAGGGGCTATAATTTAATTGAAGGATTAGCATTACAGTGCAGGGTATAATATACATCTTTCAGCACCTGCCATTTAACCTTGCTGGTGGTGAGCAGGACTTGCAGGAACAGAGAGAGGGTTAGCTTTAATCGTCAACATGCTGGAACCCTGAATGGTGGCTAGGGGTTTCAAGCCCCCCTTATTGATTCCAACAGATGGCAGAAGCAGAGAGAGTTTTTCCGCTGACTCGATGCCCAGATGAACAGCAGTTGAGATCTTGCCATGGCCTCATTAAATATTCACTCACAGCGACAACACACCAAACATTAAGCACATACAGACAAGACACAAAAGAACCATAATAAAAGTGTCAGTGTGCAGATATCCGAATAGAATATATCCAAGAAAAAAAAACATTTACCTCATTCCCTTGCCTTTTGAAATATTGAATGGTCAGTAACAATGGCTTCCATAGCTCAGTAAACTTGGCGATACAAGGAATTATATTAAATATTCATTATGAACTTATTAGTTAATTCTTTCTTTTTCAATACACTTTCTAAGCTTTGACATAGGGAGGATCATACATTTGCCATCTCATCTCCAACAATGGTCATGATCAATCTTTTTTCAATCAAGCTACTTCAGAGCAACTGTAATTTAGCACCTCATAAAGCAGCAATGGAACAAGTTGGGAGAATTTGTCATTGTGTAGTCTTCACTATGAGACTCCCGTTATGCATGCAATACACTTCCTTTGAACTTGGACCACCTGAGGATTTGTTTATGTTGAAAATTAACTGGCGGAAAGATGATTGTTGGGCAGGTCAGGGAAATAATTACAGGGCTAAGGCAATGTCAGGCGTCACATTAGGCCACATCAAGACCTGTCTCTGCTGTCCAGAATTAAATACGAAAGCATGCAAATGAGGCTTTAATGCTTTGTGGGGATGAACTTCCTGTAGCACTGCAATAACAAGCTCATTTGGATGCAGTGCCACTACTGTGCGATAGCTGCTGCATTTTCTTACAAAATGCCTATTTTAACATGTACTGAGATTTCCAGACCTGCTTATTCTAAAGCAACACAGCGGTGTTTCATTTCAGTAATTATGAGGTTTGATAGAGTTCAAGAAAACATTTCGGATTAGAAGTTTGATTCCACTGTGTCTAAGCATGTTAAGTATTGATGCACTTACAGTGTTATAAAGCTCATTAGGTGAGGCCATTCACCAAACTGCATTTTAGATTATATGAGTATTCACACTGTGAGTCTTCCATCGGATGAATACCCAATATTAACACTCTGCATGTCTTTGCACCTAATTTTCTAGTCATTGATCTTACGGGGACAGGAAGATGTAAAGTTGAAATTTTACGGGTTGCTTTTTGTTGTCTTTTTTTGGAAGATGCAGTTAAACAGAGCTCGGAGCTAATTTAATTGTGGATATTTGTTCATGCTTGATTTTCAATGTGTATTTGAGGGAGGAGTGTGAGAGAGAGCTTTAGGAGATGCAAGCTTTGTAAACATATACAGCTGCATCCTCTTAAAAGTAGGCCCTGTGGCTGCTCCCTTCTCTTCTCTGTGTGTAAGCTATCATGTACTTCTGTCATGATGGAGGGCAATAAAACTCAGGGTGCAAACGGCAGTTATTAGTTATGTTCTACAATTCCCTCTCTCTGTCTTTCTGCCTCTTACCCTCATTGTTCCCTATTTACTCTACTTTGTTTGGTTGAAGGGAAAACATGTTTTATACTCTATCATTGTGGTTGATGGTTAGTTTCTGTTTTCCTTAGGTATATTGTGCTTCTCCCTAAATAAATTGTGCTGAGCGAGCAAAGAATAGACCAAGAG
The DNA here is from genome assembly GCF_963691815.1 of Echiichthys vipera. Classification (NCBI taxonomy): domain Eukaryota; kingdom Metazoa; phylum Chordata; class Actinopteri; order Perciformes; family Trachinidae; genus Echiichthys; species Echiichthys vipera. Next base: position 13,127,569 of record NC_139836.1, read on the forward strand.
CGACAAATCAATGTCTTATATTGAAAGGCCTAGTCAATGGTTATTGTTTGATTCTCATTATTTTGAGTTGTGTCTCTCTGTGTTTATTCAAAGCCAGGACGTCGTCATGCTGTACTGGATTCTGTACAAGCAGGTCTTAGCATAGAGCTCGTCTCTAACTCTTTCTCTTTGTTTGGTTGCCTCCCTCTCCGGGGTCACCAGACTGTGCAGCATAAATCTGATTGGCAATGCATCACTGCGGCAATGTGTTTTTCTTTCACGCAGAGAAACTAAGTGTCAACTGCTAACAGAGACACATTGAAATGGCAAATGTGAGGAACAAAATGGAAAGAGATGTTAAAGTTAGTGGGAATTATTTGAAAACAGTTCTATTCACTGTAGGCAAATATTGGATCTTAACTTTTTTCTCAGCTTTTTCCATGGAGTGAGATAACACTAAGATTTACTCAGGAAAACAGCTCAAAGACCTCAGAGGTCAGGACTGTAAGCATTGTTTCCACTGGGCACTGTTGAACATATTTTGCAAGCCTCTAGCTAGTCATTTTTAAAGCTGAAATAAGTAGTTCATAGTAGCAAAAGACTCCAAAACAAAAACATTGCATCAGAACTTTTATTATACAATGGATTTATCAAGTTATCACTAACATGTAAGCAAAAACTGCCTACTTCCATATCTGGGAATAACCAATGACAGCAATTTGCATCAACCCACTGTCTTGTCACTTGCTGAATTAAAGTTCAGTTTTAATGAAAATCATAACAAACTTCAGTCCAGTCTCTTCCAGACTTCCGTGGGAGAGTGTTGTTCATCTGGGTAAAGTTAACAGTTCCAAACAGTACATTGGCGTCATCAGTGGTAACCTCCGTATAAGCTCTGATGGTCTGCATAAGCCTGGCCCAGGTAAATGGCAGTGCACAGTTTAGCTAGCCAGTGGGATAAGAAAACCAGGCTCTCAGGAAGTGCACCAGGCTTTAAAGCCGAAACATTCTTGACAAATTCTCAACAAATTAACATATTGGCCCAACACTGGAATTACAACTTCTGTGTCCATCAAATGATGCCCTTGGACCCTAAAACACTATTTCCCATTGACTGACATGGGAAAGGGACATCTGTAAATCAGTTTTGTATGTCACAACCTGGGCAAAATTATTTGTTTTAATATCTGAAATGTATTCATTTTGTCCAGTAACATTTCGAAAATCTAGAAGAGCTGTACCATTAGATCACTTTAGGTTGGTCGGAGCGCTAAACTAGAAGTTGTCAGCCCGGCTGACAAAAGTCTCTTGTGTGCCTTTTCTGTGGGCCCAGCAGTGTGGAAGTAGTGCCGATCATCCAGGCATTTTTACACACAGCTGTTAAACTCGTAATAGATCGATTGTATTCCTAATGTCTCCTTTATCCATTTTGAAATTTAGAGTTTCTTCTAGTCAGACAAATTAGTTATATGGTAAGGATGTCCTCTTACCTTTTCCTAGCTGACAGTTTTAGCTGTACTCAAGCCTTCCTCAGAGCTGCTGTTTTCTTACGGGTATGAGGTGCTTTATGAAAACAGCTGACCGGACCGGGAAACTTCAAAATAAAGTTGTGTCCGTTCCTCGCCCTGGTGCCGCTCGCAGACAATGGTGTTCCAGGTGTATGGGAGCAAGTATGCAAAGCCATCCAGACTGCACCCCTACAAATCAAACCCACACTCTGGAAACGGTATGTAGACAACATACTAGAAATAATTAAGACTGGCCACTCACAAGAACTCACAGCCCACTTAATTACAATAGACAGCACTGGCAATATACAGTTCACACACGAAGAAGAAACCAACCGGACCATACCATTCATGGACATGAACATACATCGCAAAGAAGACAGCAACATCAAAATCACAACTTACAAGAAACCCACTCATACAGACCAGTACCTCCTATGGACTTCAGAACATCCCACCGCACACAAACTGTCAGTCATCCAAACACTATACAACCGGGCCAGCATCAGAACGGACAATAAAGACAGACAGAAGAAGGAAAAACAGCTGGGCCATAAACAACTGAAAGAGAAAGGCTAAACAACATGACCAAAAGAAAAGAAAACGAAACAAAAACAATAAACAAAAATTAAAAATTGGGACATAATAACACTACCGTATGTCAGAAGAACGACAGAATCCATACAACGCTGCATTAAAAAAACATCAGATAAACACAGCCGTAAAACCATACAAAAAAGTCTGACAACAACTTGTACACCCAAAATAACACTGGACAAGAAATGTGACGTCATCTATGAGATTCCATGCAAATCGTGTGATAAAACATACATCGGAGAAACCAGACGAGCTTTCGGTGTAAGAAAAAAAGAACATCAAAGTGAATGCGAGCAAGAGACAGAAGGCAGGCTCACCAGAACAAATAAACACACAACAGACCATTGTAGAAGAAACGACCACATCATGGACTTGGACAGGGGAAAAAATCATCACATCAGAAACAAACAGGTACAAAAGATGGATAAAGTAGGCCATAGAAATAAGGAGGTGTGAGGGCAACACTATTAACAGGGACAAGGGGGACACCATTCTGTGCCAGCATCACCAGGGCGAGGAACGGACACAACCGGGCCGGGAAACTTTATTTTGAAGGCCCGGTCAACTGCTTTTATAAAACACGTCATACCCGGAAGAAAACAGCAGCGCTGAAGAAGGCTGGAGTACAGTCGAAACTGTCAGCTAAGAAAAGGTAAGAGGACATCCTTACCATATAAGTAATTTGTCTGACTAGAAGAATTATTTTAGCTCCATGCGCCACTGAGTAACTTTCAAAGGATTGCATGGGGCCCCGACACATACACTGTATCCAGTTCTCTGTATACAACCATTATGAACCTGAAGGGAGAAAGAAATGGGAAGGGCCAGCAGTTTCAAAGGGAGGGACTCACACGCATGCAGGGCCAGACCGACTATCAAAACAAAGAACAGAGGATTACGGATTACAACACACACAGAAAAGGAGTGTGACTTCATGCTCTGCTTAGATTGCCATTACACCATTATATATTTATAAAGCAAATATTTGTTTGCTGCCTAAATAATGTTCTGATTATTGTTTATAACACCTTTAACTTTCTGGTCTAAGGGATCACAAATAATGCTTTCAATTTATTGTTATATCTATTTTCAAAATGAGTTAAAATAGTCTAGTTAATTTATTTTTATATAGCCCAAAATCAAAAATGCACCTTAATGGCTTTACAATCTATACTAAAAATGACAGCTTCTATCTCTCGACCCTTGGTTGTGTGTGCTTTTGTCTTGCAGAGATGTCCTCTGTGAAGGCTACTCTGGGCTTGTCCACTGCAGATATTCTCCTGGGCAATTAGGCTCCCAACAGAACTCATCAGAGCTACTTTTTTTCGCATGGGATACAAATGTCTCACACTTTTTTTATATCCTGGCTTAAATAGAGAGATGGTGTCCTCTTTTTCAACGCTTCATTTGTCCTAATGCTTTTTTAAATGGGCTCTGACTATAGAGATGGACAAGTATTCTTGTGGAACTGCTATGTGCGATAAGCACCCCCTCATTTGACCGCCCTTGCAGGCCAATTATAAAGCTGTAACAGGGCAACACCTCCACAGCCGTTCTGTTATTAAACCTCTCTGGTCTCTCCCTCAGTTTATCTTTTTGTCTCTGTCATTTTGCCTTCTGTCCTTTCTCTCTCTGTCTTTCTCTCTCTCCCCCTGCGGCACAGAGTAGAGAGGGCAGGCGTGGTGGTGGCCAGCCCTAGTGTCCTTTAGTGTCCGATAACAGAGCCTTCCCATCAGCTGCCTGCCTCAGCCAAGCAAGGCCTGGCTAATGGATTTGGCTGGCAGGCATACATCCCTTCATCCCAATTCAGCCACCCTGCTCTCTCCCACACCTCTCAATTATTCAGTCTCCACTTCTATGCAAATGGTTTCCTATTGAGGAAAAACCTGCCATCACTTTCATCTGGTTGTTATGTGTGCTGATGCGTGGGACTCCGGAGACTTGTCGGGTATGACATATGGTATAGCCGGTGAGATGGAGCATGCTGCCTGCTTGCCTATCCCTCATCTCCTTCTAGGCGAAGCTCCATCAGACCTGAACCATTAGAGGCTGATCTATCGAAGTGTCGTTCACAAGTGGTAACACTCTCTAGCAGTTCCCTAGCAACAGCCACAAGCGCTGGTCTCTTTCACTGTAATGCTCAGTTGCTTAGCTACAGAGACTGACAAAACTACACATGGCTGATCTCCCCATGGAGTCAAGGGCCAAAAACCAGTGGTATCATTAAGAAGCTGGATCAATGAATGGCACACAGGAATAGATGTCTCACTAACCATTCTCTAGCTATCTGTAGATCAGTGTTGATATTACAGACATGATAATGGATGTGCTCTCTCACTTCTTCATGTTACCGTGTATTAACCCAACACCTGACATTTGGATGGAAACAATTATATTCGTGGTGGAAAACAAGTATATGCTCCATAGCATTTGTGTCTGTTTGTTGCTCCTTGGAGTCAGAGGGTGTATCAAGGGCAGTGGGTGCAGGGGAAGAGAGGATGGGGGTGAAGGTTTTTGAGAACTGTGTAATTAAGGCACATAAAACAGCCAGCCTTGCCGGCAGCAGGAAGGTGTGCTGCTGATTTAGCCCTTCCCCTCCATGCTGGCCACCTGTTAAAGGATTTATTTCCCAAGTCAGTGGTGAGCTCCTGCCATCATCAGTGGGAGGCCCACAGAAGAGAGGGGGAGGGAAAAGGTTACTTACTGTATGGCAAGACAACCTTAAACATTAACCATTGTTTTCCCCTCTCATTTGTTGCGGCGAAATTACGGTAAGGGCAGAGGAAACTAAGGAAAACAAACAATTTGTCTTGAGATACATTTGGAGAGGTGTCAAAAGTTCCAGGAAATATATCGTATCCAACTGCTCTTTTCTGAGTGTGTGGAGACTGATGTACAAGTGAGAGAAACTTCCTCCTTAAGTCACCTGGGAGACATTGTGCCCTTCCAGTAGCCTACCTCAGCAATGTCACACCCCACCTTAGCAGATGCTTAAAGAAAACAGCAGCAAACGCATTTACCCCCATTTCACACTCTCATATTTCATTTTCTTGTCCACTGAGGTTACCTTTCCATTTTCTTCTTCACTGCAGATACTGCAAGGTGAAAATGGTATGTTATCTGTTTATTTATGAGAACTGCAGTAAGGGCAATGTATTTGCCATAGCAACAGATCTGTGTGTATTTTGAAGACGTCTCAGAGGTAATTTCATGAATCTGTAGTTAGGTTTATGCTAACAATGCCTGGGAAGACACACCCCCAGATGGCAGGATATCTCCGCCCCCCTGAGAGGCAGGCACCGCTGGGCACCACCAGCCAGTGGCAGGGCTTGCTACAGCCAAAAATAATTAAGCACGCTGTCCCAGGCTTTTGCTGTATTAGCACAAAATTTTCATCCAAGTCTCAACATGGGAGAAGGCCCAGCCTCCAGTCTTCTCTTTTACAGAGACTCGCATATACAAACACCCACACACACACCCGCTGCAGCACTCAATGTTTACACATAATGTCACTTCCAGAGCAGAAGAGTAGTCTTTGATCAAGTGTCTCAGAGGAACAGTACTTTGTAAACAACCAATAAGATTAGATCCTCATAGGCTGTAATTCCTCATTTGTTATAGTACACTTTATCAGACGCTGCATAATAATAGAAACTGTGCTCATACTTGCTCAACCTGCAAGTACTGAGCACAATTCAAATTAATGTACAATATACATGATAACATGTGTATAGTTGCATTTTAGCAGCTACAATTCTAAATTAATGTTTATGTTGTATTGTGCAGCAACCCACAGGATGTATGAATGCCATCATTAGCTCTATGTTGGCACACTGTCATTTCTGCAGCCACTGTTTCTATGACAACATGGTAATCAGTGTGAGGCAGCAATTTAATGCTAAACAGGTATGCATTGACATGTAGTATTTTTCTTATAGTACATGTCCGCATTAACTGTTGTGGTTGAAGTAAGTGATAGTAGCAAAGGTATCAGCCTCTGCAGCTGCTTCTATACTGAACAACCAAGGCTGCCTCGAGCCCACGGATTTATCATCATTGTTTATGTTTTGTTTTTGAAAGGCTATACAGTGTCGCACATATTCTGTTTTACTATCAAAGTGCCATAGGCCACTTCCACAGAATACCAACGAAGAATGTGGTATTGGATCTTCTTAACGTCATCTGCATGTTTCTATAGAGGTCTGCTATTACAAAAGGTCCTCCATACCTTTATCTCCTACAAACCTGACTATTGCAGTGCACTTTATTCTGGTCTAAGCTGGCAAAACATCTAAAGACTGCAACTTATACAAAATACTGCTGTCAGGCTTAAAACATGTTCTGACTCTCACCTCAAACCAATCCTTGCTGCCCTTCACTGGTCACCCGTGAGTTTTAGAATTGGTCTTAAGATTTTACAGCTTATCAAGCCTCACATGGTCAGGATGTGATCTGCTTAGTCCCCACTAACGGTTCCACAATCTTGTGTCGGCCCCTCAGCTGTGGATCTCCCTGCCCAAGAGATCTCCGTCCTGTAGTAAATCTCTTTTTAAAGCTCACTTTAATCTCATGACTTTTTCTTAACTGATACTGGCTGTATTTGTTGCAATTTCTCAAATTATTTGAACTTGTTTTATACTTTATGTTGTTGATTTTATTTACTTGTAATGTTTGTTTTTACTGTAAAGCACAGTAGGTAAAAGGAGCTATATAGTAGTAGTTAAAAGGTGCAGGCTGGCTTTTTACTTACTAGCTATTGTATTTATGCTTCAAACTCATAAAGCATAATAGTTGTGTTCCTTTGTTAAGATTATCTTGCTAGACAAAACACACAAGTATCATGGACTTTTGTTTTACCTTATTTTTTTACTATTACCCAAAATGAAATGAAAAAAATCCCATTGGCTTTTTGTGAAGGGGACCAGGGTGATGCTTACTGCAGCACTCTATTGGGCTACCCCTTCATACTAGTCACAGTGGGTCCTCATCACTCATGACAACAATAATGTATAATTTGTGCTGTTCCATAAAACATGATAAAGCAAAGATAATGGTTAAATCATGTGGCCAACTATAGAAGGTACTATACTGTAGGTAGATAGATGCTTCCAATCCCTGAGCTTTGGGATATGCTTCAGATATCACACTGCCAGGAACTCTTAGAGTTTATTGAATTTATAAATGTATCCACATCTTACTTGCATCATCTTTGCTGCACCGTACCTAGAGTTATACTGTATAATTTTTTGCTGTGGGGCTTTGGAGTGTAAAACTCATCTGTTTCTATCATTTATCCTGTAGTGTACAGGACGGCTGACGGCAGCCTCAAATTGCTGTCCATCCTTTAGATTCTCTCTGTCTCTCCAGTCAGCTGTGGAGAACTACTTTCAGCTCTGACTGAGCGGCAGCACAGATGTGTGCAGTGTTTTTCACCTGCTCTTCATCATTTCAGTTCATATCCTGAGTGGGTTTGCTTTGATGAAGTGCTATCTGGCTGATATGTCTGTGTGTTTTTGGCTGCTTTGCAGTGGATTTAAGAGTTGTTTTTTTTTTGTTTGTTTGTTTTTTTTAATGCTAAAAGAGAATCGTCTCTGCTTTTACAAGCCGTCTGTTCCGCACGGACTGACTGCCCGAACATACCTGAAGGGAAAATTGTGTGTGTGCCACTGTACTCTGAATAATTTTGTGACATTTCTGCATCCTCTCGCACTTCTCTTTTAATTTTTCTGTACTCCCCTCTATTGGTGGCTCCTTGCATCACACTTAAAACTGCAATCAGATGGTGAGGCGTATTTTAAAAGTCACTGGTTGTAGCAAGCATCTGCTGGAACTGGCAGAAAGGGAGACCTGCTTGTGTGCTTCAAGGCTTCAGGCCTTAGTTTTTCCCAACAGGGGTGAAGCTGATAGCTGATTACTCAGCCCCGCTTGTGCAACTTGGAAGTAAAAAAACAACAAAAAAATACCAAAATTCCGCCTTAGTCTAACTGTGTCTCCCAACCAGCACATCGTACCCATGGACATTTGTCTTGCTCTCCACTGGATATGTCAACTAAAAGAGCCAGCCTGTGCCATTTAATGCACTCAACTACAGAGTTCTCAAACCGCTGACCTGTACACTGCTTGTGTAGAGACCACACATTGAAGCTCTTCTGCCAATCTAGCATAGTACCGCAAATTATCTCATTAAGTCCACATTTTTGTGAAAGTAAGATAAATGTCCATGCGGCATGTGGCTCTGATTGCCAAAATACTCTGAAGAACAAGAGACTGTTGTGCAAAAGGCAGGACTGCTATGAATTATGGCAGCTGGGAGGGAACATGGACAGCCTCCTGTCCATCATGCTGCTGCACTCTGGGTCAACACTGTTCAGGGTACTTGTGTTTGACCCAGCTAAATGGGGCCTCTCATGTTTGTTGAACATATGAAAACATCAGCCTCTGTCATCAAAAGCTCACCCTAAAGTGCACAGTGCCATTAGTAGCATTAGTGCAGGCCTGCTGAGAGATCTAGCGTTGGTCTGTTATCTCCTGTTTGCTTTCATTATCTGATGGCCCTGACCGGTGCAGCAGGAAGGCCAATAAGGTGCTACTCCGCTTCTCTTCGGCAAAGATGAGACCACTCCAGCAAATATTTCCCTTTAACATCTAAACTTCCCACCCAAACTCCCTTTTCGTAATATGTACATTTGTTAATGTACCCTGTCTGATGACATGACCAGATATCTAAACCACTCCTTGGAATGGGAAAAAGAACATTAATTATACATTGTTTAAAACAGATACGTCAGCATTTTTAAAAAGGCTGTGCAAAGCACAGGCAAGGTCAAACTCTGAGTTTAGTACAGCTCTCAGATACAGACCCCATAAATGTATGTATCCCAGCATTTCCCATGCCAGTAAAAGGCAAGAGTTTATATGTGCTCTACTAAACGCTTCTCCCTGGTGAGACATTTCTGTCGGGGGTAACAAAGTGAATGTATGCACAGCGTGGCACAGCCCTCTGTTCAGAAATGGCTGCATCTGTGATAAATACACACGGCAAACGAATTGCACTAAAGCAGGTGGGGAGTGGACTGATTCTACGCATGACCTTGTGTTTTTGCAGCATAAACCTTTGCTAAATTCAGTAGTTCAACAGATTTTATTTACAACACTGTTGAGACACAGATAGACAGAAAGCCACAGGGAAGAATGGGAAGGAGAGAGAGTGGGAGAGATTGACAGAGGCAAAGGGAAAAAGGATTTAAAAAAAAGACTAACTCCAATACTGCACCTAGGTTAGGCTACCATCAATCCAAACCATCAGCACCCAGTGCACTTGTACTCACTGTGTGGGAATTTCAACTATATTCCAACATGTTTGATCTGTGCTGTGCACCATGTGGTCATGTGTTCTACTATGAGTAATGTATTCCCATAAGAGTATGTTTCTTATAGCTTCCATTGCACGCAGGTATTCAGCACACTGTGTATGTGTGTTCTCTGTCCTTTGAAGTATTATGTGGCAGGTGTTGCACTGCCAGGTAGGTGCCTTCTTTTTTTGAGTCTCCCTCCCTGGAGGAGCTTGGTCACAGTTCTTCTTCATCCGTATGGGGGCCTGAAACTTTCTCTGTGGGTGTTTGGAAACAGGGTAGAGGAGAGCTGAGAGAAGAGAGGAGTGTGAGAATGACCTCTATTTATTTTAATAGGGCCCTCTCACAGACGTTGTCAGTGTTGCCTCACATTGATGGGCAAGTTTTGATGCTGTTGTAGATAATCTGTCTTTGTATGTTTGTGTGAATGCATGGAGGAGTGTATCTTATAAGACCCAGGTCCTTTGAGACTGCACTGGCTGGATGGGTCCTTGTCACTGCTCTTTCAGTGGAGGTACCTGAAACAGACACAGATAAGAGCCTGCTCTGGTGGCCCTCACAGATGGAGCAGTAATGGGGCCATACCCCAGTTCCACTGGCTGAAGTCTGCCGCAGTCATTTAAGGGAGGTCATACTCTAAACAAGCAAAGTGCCCACAGGTGATGCAGAAAAAGATTTTACTGAATGCTGCTATTGTGTTGGGAAGGCATGGTGGCTCGACGGTTGGCTTCGTTGCTTTCCTGCAAGAGGAACCTAGGCGTGAATCCCAGCCCATTGTGTAGTTTGCAATGTTTGCACTGGTTTCTAATGGCTTTTGCTGTTTCCCCATAATGGAACCAATCCACCAATTCTTTGGAAATGTATGTTTATTAATAAACCAGTGAGAGATTGACACCATATTGCCTTTCTGGTTTTGCTTTTCTTAATGTGTTATGGAATATTGCTCAAAATAAGATAATACGTGCAAAGTACTATGTAGGTGCAGTGGTAATCTTGAAGAAGACGGAGAACATCGATCTGATTAACTGCATTGAATCCCTCAGGCCTACATTACCCAGGCAGCTGGTTCAGTAGTGAAGGAGTTTGTTGTGATTAGTCTTGTAATTAAACTGCACTGACTATGAATACATGAGTAATGAGGGGCATCCTGGATGTGAAAGGAGTTGATAAGAGGGCTGTCTATTTGGTGGAGCTTTGCGCTGAGTGTCACCTGTTCCTGCCAGATAAAGTGCAAGAAATAGGAAAAGGGCTGAGCCACTCAATAGTTGCTCCCAAACGTCACTGCCCACCACTTCCTTTTGATCCACACTTATTTCTGTTCTTATGGTTTACAAAATTCCGGGAGATTGTTTCACAGATTTTTATATTTGAAAAGAGAGCAGCATATTTGTAACGTCCCTCTCTCCTGTCAAACAAAACTAAAAAGTCTAAAAAACAATCATATACAGATCAAATAATGATTTTGCATTCACATGAATACAGGCCTCAGTCCAGCCCCAGGGAGAGAGTTTCAGCATGAGATGATGCAGCCCCCCTGCAGTTTTTTCTTATTGCAGCCTTGTGAATGTCAGCATGTTAGCAACTGTCTTGACAATTTTTTGATATGTAGTAACAGTATTTTCAAAGGCCTGGTGGCATTATCATATTACTTTGAACTCCAAAAATAAGAGAGCAAAAAAAAAAGGGTCCTCTTTCTCAGTGCTTCAGGGCTACACTTAGGTCTACGCTTGCCAAGATTGGAGAGTTTATCATTCATTTGAAAGAGCAGAAGGTCAAAAGTTATTATCTGATTAACAAAAATATTTATTTGCTTCGGGCTATAATATAAAGCGACCCACTTTTTTAAGCGAATGGTAGAATAGAAGCGAACAAAGTTGATAGTACAAAGACAGCAATAGCTCATAGATCATTTTGGTAATTATTGGCCCCAATTTTTATATTTGTGAATAAACAAACTTGTCATTAAAAATGCACAAGATTCAGTCTTTATTAAATTGTCTAGATATACACAACACTGAAGCCTAGATACTAGCTTTAGTGCACATCAACACTTTGAAAAGCAAATATGGGGAACATGCTGAGTTCATTAGTTAGAACAATGTCTAAATATCAAGGAAAAAATCTGTGCATACATTTTTCAATTGTAGCTAATGTGACGTCCTGGCTTTGCAGGATAATTGAAAGAGCATTTATTGTTTACCGGTCCCATATCTGCTGGTGAGAGTGAAGTACAATAGTGCTGCATAGAACTATTTATTCCCATTTCCCAACCCTTACTTACCCAAACAGTGGCTTGAATGCGCCTTTGTAATTAATGTCATTAGGATAATTTGAAGAGTGTGTACACATGTTGCTGGAATGAGAGCGTGCTTAATCTCTCGACCAGCAGTGTCTTTCTCCATCAAATCCAAGTCGGGAGCATATGTCTTAATTGAAATGACGAGTAATAGCATCTGTGAAGGCCACATCACTTTCAGTCTCCCTGCAGCTGTGCTTCCACAACTGTGTGTGTGTGTGTGTGTGTGTGTGTGTGTGTGTGTGTGTGTGTGTGTGTGTGTGTGTGTGTGTGTGTGTGTGTGTGTGTGTGTGTGTGTGTGTGTGTGTGTGTGTGTGTGTGTGTGTGTGTGTGTGTGTGTGTGTGTGTGTGTGTGTGTGTGTGTGTGTGTGTGTGTGTGTGTGTGTGTGTGTGTGTGTGTAAACCTTACTGACATTTCAAAGATTCATGAAGCTCAACTCACCAGCTCAACGACCTGCTCGCACAGGCCCCCATAGAATTATGATGCACTGCCCAGGCTGCTTGGTGCCCTAATCAGAGAAATGATGAGATGCAGTAGACAGGTAACAACATCCCAGTCTAATGTTCAGTGGCAAAGATGAAAGGCTATACTCAGACGCTATGTTGTTTGTTTTGTATATTTACTACAAAGGAAACAGAGCAGGTTGCCTTTAAAGCCCTGCCATAACATGGCTCCTTGCTGCTGGGGAACTGGCAAGTGAACAATAGATATTGCAAATCCCTACTGTATGTGATTGTATAGATTGTCTCTGCCAGTTATATTCAAATCTAGCCACCGTGCCTGCAGTTCCCGACCCCCATCAACAGCATCTCTCAAAGGTGTTTCTAAGGGGGTCCATGTTGTACAGGAAATCAAACTTATTATTTTCCTCACAACATGTATGTGGTTGACTCAGCATGGCTGCTTGCTCTTGAACAGTGTCTGCATGCTGGTTCTGAGCTACATCACCACATATAACCAAGACACGCCTGCAGACACTAGAAAGAAATTGACACAGTCGTATGCAGAGTAAGTGAGATGCAATGGTTGTAACTGATGGAACAGTACAGCTAAAATAAAACATTTTTTTTATTATTAAGCAATAAGCCATGAGAGGCTATAGTTTACAGTGATTTTAGAACAGCTGAGGGGCAGCTGTTAACTTAAGTAAGATTTTCATCTATTTCATTGCCTTAAAGGGACTTTCTATCAAAGAGAGAGTTAAAACAATGGTGACTGATCATCTGACCCACTAATGAAAGCACTTTTACTTGCCTTTTGCCGAGTATTCCAATATCTGTGTCTGTGGCAACATCCCCGGGCTAGATGTAAATAAGCCGCCATGTTAGCGAAGCTGCTGACTGCAATTGGTTTGTCGGCCCAGATTGTCACCAATGGCTATGCTACATTCACTTGTAATTGGAAATTGTGATCTTCCAACTTGAGTCAGGCTTGTAGTAAGGCCAGAATTGTAATAGGAACATGTGTGTGTGTGGATTTAAGAAGGTAAGATGTAGGGGAGGGACCGGAAGTAGAGAAGGTGAATGTGTGTCAATAAAGTTTACAAAAAAGCAAAAAAAAAAAGTCAGCACACATAGTGACGGGGTTCGTAACAAGATTGAGGGCTCTAAAAGTACAGGCTCGCCTGCAATTACATCTTACCGCCAAAGAGGCCGCTAAAAACAAGGTATCTCAAATCTTATGGTGTACAAGTTTAAACCCCCTTTGCTTATTCTAAACATGTTTAAAGTAAACAGGTACTAAATAGAAGAGAGCAACACATGAGGCTGTCCTCATTCTGGTGAATAATTGGCACAGTCACACTGATGTTGTGATGCTTTCACAGCTTTATGTTTTAACAGCTTCGAAAGCCACTCAGCTAATCAAAATCAAGTGTCACTTGAAGTTCATGTTTTTTGTGGGGTTTTTTGTGCATGTTTCCTTTTAAAACACTGTATGTGTACCTTTTTTCCCCCATTTCGACTATACATATATATGCTTGTTTTTATACGTGTACATTTGCTACACTGGAAATGGTACTGTGTATATCACCAGTCTCGCCTCATGCATGGCAAAACTAGTCTCATAATCACATTTTATTCAAAACATCTAGAAAATGCTTTGAAGAACTGAGTGAAAAAAGAGCAAGCATCAGAACTAGCGAGCGTTGTTGAGAGCAGTGTCACTTGGCAGCTCATTCAAGCTTAGAGGAATGTTATAGAAAGCCCAGAGCAGTGGAAACAGCTGGTGGTGCTGCTCAGTGACTTCCTCCCTCTGTCTTTACCCTGGGCCCGTTGTCCCTGTAGACACTACCAGGGCCATTCTTACAGCATGTGTACAGCAAAACAATCATCACATTCCCAATGTTCTTGTCCTTCAGTATGAGGCCAATGTACACTCTCTCTCTCTCTCTCTCTCTCTCTCTCTCTCTCTCTCTCTCTCTCTCTCTCTCTCACCCTCACACACAGACACACACATATCTACCTCACCTTCTGTTCAGTACAGTAAAGCAGTAAAAAGTGTTTGCCAGCAGCCTGAGAGATGGCGTTTCCATTTAGTGTTCTTTTCTTTCACTTGAAGAGCTTCTTGACATTTGAAGATAAAAGTATTTTACTGTTTTTATATTTGTGTTCTGTATGTGCATGTCCACAGTGTGACACCGGAATATTGAAAAAAAATCACACGCATCATAATTGACAGTATGAAAAAGTGCTGATCAGTGCTTCATGAAAAATGGCACTGAAAGGGCCCGAGCATCATGTCAAAAGTGATTAATAAAGTACGGTAAGAACCATGCATAAAACATATCTTAGCTATAACTAAACTAATCTTAGCTGTTCTTGTTCTGTATGAACTATTATTAAATAATTATTGTTCACAATCAGCAAAAAACATTCCTTTGATATTGCACATGTGCGTTATGCTCTGTTATCATCCTTTCTAACGGCTCCCCTTTTGCTCTTTAGCCCTTCTTCTGTTTAAGTGTGACAGATTCTCAGTGACACTCACAATGGAAAAGCTCTTTGGAAGCCCAGCGAATGAATAATCACTAAGGCACCCCTAATCCATTTTTAAAGAAGGGAATATTATTGCACTAACAACTGTATCTGCTCGGCTTGCAGCAGACCCCTCCAGGTTTGCAAAAAGCCCCCTCTTTCAGATTGGAGCTTCAGCGAGCGTTAGGGGATCACTCTGCACTCTCCGTCACCATGACAACACCAGTTCCATGTCCGAGTGGGTGTACACACTTCATTTAGTAATCCTCAGCGACCGACGTGGGAACAGCTGTGTGCATGCTGAGAGTGTGCAGGCTAGCAATCACACCAAAATACACTTAATTACAGAAAACATGGTCACTCCTGTGGGTATTATGGAATTAGAATTCGAGTGGCAGTGGTTGGCATCTACTGTACAGTACTTACATTTTTTATCAGGAAGTAATGTGGCCTTTACCTAAACTGGCACAGTTGTACTGGTTGTTGTTTGATATATTTGATATATTTTGCTGAGTTATACAAAGATACAAATACACTCACCTGATTCATTTTGAAATCTATTACCACTGAGCCATTAAAGAAGCATCAGGGAGCAGTGTTAACATGCTTTAAGTGCCGAGACTTCACCCACACAACTCCCCAAAACACACACATGCACGCGCACAGACACACACAAACACACAAACCATCTCCCCCAGTCTTGCAGTTTCTTTTTAATGTGTGTGTAACTCACAACCAATTCTCTCACTCTTTATCTCTTTGTTATCATTTGAGCACAAGTATGCAAATATCATATCAATCTTTTTAAAACCTAGCTAAATCGTTTCACTCGTTAAAAGCCAATCAAGGCAAGGTAGTTTTATTTATGAAGCATATCACAGACATAGAAGTAGGTTCAAGGTGCTGTGCAGAAAAGTTTAAACAACACAAAAAAAAGAGCAAAAATAGAAGACATAATACAATAAAGGAGTTTTAAAACGTTAAGCTGAAAGCACTTGAGAATGAGGATGTTTTTAGTTTGGATGGAACAACTGCAATACTTGGGGCTTTTCTAAATAAAAAGGTACATAATTTAGTGGAGAAAATGTTACCACGCATTAACCCGCTCTCTCTCTGACTATTTCTGCTATCTTGTATTTTAAAATTTCTGGGTACAGAATTGTTCAGTAAATCTACAACATGGGGTGTTGACGCAGGTGAATTCTCACCTGCCAAAACTCTAACATGCCATGTACCGCTCTGACACACTGACAGTAAGTCACATGTACAGATGAAGGAATGGGAAATGTTGGAGAGGCATTTCAAGCGAGATGTCATCTTTCTTTCTTTTTCTTTTTGTTCTTCAAGGGCCGTTGAAAGCTTTGAAGAGAAAGCTTTGTGATTGACAAAAGCTGGCGTTTCCTTTCAGTTCACAATGACGGCCACTTATTTGCTGTCTTGTTTAGATGTGTGGAAACAGTCCTTAATTAAAACCAACATGTCTATAAAAGTTGAAGTATGGATGCTTTATTTTGACTATTTGGCCATGCTCAACAATGTTTAACAAGAGCATGAAATTATACAGCACTGAGTTAATATGGGGTTATATACAATAATGTCTTCAACTTTCATCCTCATGTAGTGAACAGTTAAAAATGTTATTCTGTTCATTTTTGGGTTCATACTTACATATTTTGGGTTCATACTGGAACATTTTTACATACTTAAATTGTTAAAAAACACATTCTTTGTCTGGATATAACTGTATTTACCCTCTGTCTGCAACACTCCATTTTAGTACATATCTCTTAAAAACCTCATTGGTCACTTTTTGGAGAAGGACGGGCACTTTCAAAAAAAAGTCCAATATTTTCCAACAAGCAAAACCTTCAGTGTCAGTTTTAATACTATCTACTGTAAACTCAAACATATTGGAGCCTGACAAAGTGGATTTTTGTGTGGTATGTGATCTCAGGATTCTGGTGTTAACCTGCGATATTGTGAGAATTCAGCAGAGGTAACTCACTTTTTACAGGTTGGGACCTTTAATGTAGTCTACATAACATATGTGTTACAACAGACTAACTAACATAAAAATGCTGCTGAACTACTTCTTATGAAGCTGTCTTATGAAGCTGTCTTATGAAGTGGAAATGTCTGTGTCAACATCACAGATTACGGTGTGGCTGGAATGAAGTTTCAACCCATATAGAGCAGAATAGCTATATATATCTCCCCTGTGTGCTTCACCGCTGAATTAGCTTTTACATGACACTCCCTCGTCTGCTCTTCTGTGTTTTGTTTCCATTTTTGTTTTGTTTATGCTTTTGGGGGAAAAAACAACAAAAGAAATTCAATATTAACGACACACAGACGAGATTTCAGCAAGTGCTGTGTTTTTTTATTGATCTTCTTTCTTTAATTTTCTCTGATGCATTACACTATAAAGTCTGACACAATCAAGCCTTATAACAAAAGATAGGCAGTTGTTGCACAACACAGAGCGTCTACTCCTAGATTTTCAGAATAGACACAGCATTCCCCAGATGGTGCTTTTGCTGATATTACTATGCAGATATGTTTTTTTTTAACTGTATATAAGAAATAGCCTCAGCATTAGCATTGTGTTGATCTGTCCATAACAATGAGAGTAAGTCACTGAGCTACTCTGTACCTCTTGACTTCTGATGATCTGACTTATTTTCAGCATCAGTCATAGAACTTAATAGAGCAACTTAATTCTACTAGCAAGGCCTCCACAAACAAGTAAGCATACAGTTCAGTCGCCATACAAATTCTGGCTTACTCCATGAAAATAATGATTGCTGTTAAATTCAATTTTGGCTGAATTTCTTAATGGACTCAAAGTCATTATGTGCTTTGTTGGTTCTTGAGTGTTGAGGATAATTGCCATGGGCAGCACAAAAGTGGTTTGATTATTGTATGCTGGTTCTTGTGAATTATAATAGATATAAATGAGGCTCTCATATCCACATATCTCTATTGTTGGCGAGAATATGACTGTTAAGGGGCAGTCACACTACAGTAAACGTGATAAAGCCTTTTTGGATAGTTATGTGGAATGGCAAAGCAGTCTCAAAGTCAGTCCAGGCAAGTAAAAATGAAAGATTGATTAGGCTGTGAAGTGCTGGTCCTCCCTGAAATAGCATCGCACTTCTCTTCTAAATGAAGTCTAGATATTTCAAAAGATTTTTAGTTGCTAAGAAAGTGGCTTCTTTGAAGTGAGCATGTCCCCTTGGTAGTTATTCAGCTGAGGAATATTTTAGTAGGCTCATCTAAGATGTTCACACACACATGCTTCAAAGTTGGTGTGGTAAAGGGTCATTTCATGTCCAGTCCCTCCCGAACAGGCTTACCGAAACTCACACGCTACTAGGGATGTCTCCATTAGGATTTATTTTTTATTCTTTTTCTCCAGAGTCCTCATCTGATATTTATATTTTCCTACATAATGGAACTGCACAGTAAGGCCCATGTATTAAGAGGATAGAATAGAGAGAATATGTCAAGTTATGTTTGTCATCTGAATAGGTCAGCATAAAGAAACATACATACGTGCTGGTTTCTACCAAACAACAATGGTACAGTAGATTACTGTATTGTGGTTTGGGGAGCAATGCTGTCACTTCCTGAATTCAAATTATTTTGGGTTTGAATAGAGATGTTCAGTCTGATGTGAGAAATGCATATGAGAATCATGTCTTTCATTTGCACTTATGTTGTTATTATTGCACCTGATGGGTAATCATTTAAGAGTAATTTTTGTATACTTGCCCCACTAATCTCCAGGGTCCCTGCTGTTACAGAACGAGGACACTCCTTCTAACACACTCAGGGTGTTGAGGGTTTTTCAGACAAAGGCACTCTAAATTATCTGTATTTTTGTATAATTGAATCCTATAATGCCTCATTATTATTAAAATGTATGCTCATTATGGTACATTAGAGTTCTAGAACAGGCAGGCATCATGTATGCATTGTGGCACATTGACTCCATTTAGAATGAAAATGACTGAGCAACAACTCCACTGTATCCCTGTTAAGGCAGTTTGCAGTCAGTAGCAAACCTGCCTGTAATAAGCCCCTTTCACACATCCACCGTAATGCTGAATTTAGACATTACCCGGAGGAACTGTATGTGAGAAAGCAAATGTCTGAATCAGTTGGACCAGACATTAAACAGACTTTACCTTGCCAGCTCCCTAGTACAAAGTCTGTGTAATGTCCGATTGAGACCATGTGTGAATAGAGCAGCTCATTGTGCGGAGAATTCAAACTGTGCAAGTGGGCCTGTTGATGATGTTTCTTTCATGCGGTTGCCGCGAAACTGAAGTAATACATTTAAACATTCGAGGGTGAAGGAGAAGACGAAGACGCCAACGAAAATGTTTAACTGGAGATACAACAAGATTCTGGAAATTATCTTGGTAAGGGCCCAAACTGAAATCATTAGAAAAATTCAAAGAATGACAAGAGACTCTTTATGGCATCCCTCACCTGAACCAAACAAGAGTATTTCCATTAAGTAATCAAAAACATGTGAGAAAAGGAAACTATGGGCAATGTATGCACCTGATTCTCTGGACATTGTTTATAGGAGGAAACGGCTATAGTAACAGAGAGGATGCAAGTCAACAATTTAATTCAAAGTCTGTAGCTTTATAAAGTATCGTCATAGCACAATAGACCATATCAGTCGTTATCAGTCTTGTTATGGTATTTAACTTAACACCTGGAATTTAACACACAACTTTAAAATTATTATCCTTGACTCTCATTAAAAAGAAGAAACCCGCGGGATTGTTATTGTTTTGTTGTTATCGGGGTTTTTTTCTTTGCAGAGCTTATGGGCTTATGGGGAAAGAAAGCATGGTTTGAATGGCAATCATCAGTCTTTGCTGGGTCAATTGTGTTACCGACCTTGTAGCCCCAAGCAAGAGACCACAGTGAAGAAATCTAGTGGAGATATTCTGAGAAAAAAAACAACTACAAAAACATTTCCGGGGATGGAAGCTCATTACGTACCGGTGGAATTGGAAAGGCAAGGGTCTTGAAGGAGGTCTGTGTAGTGGGGATTTGATTGTATGTTTGATAAAGAAGTTTTCCATTAAATTCCATTTCTATGCTCACCTGTATATCATAATTCTGCAGATTCTTAACAGGTTAATTTTAAAATGATTGGCGTTTTCATTCCCCACTCATAGGCTTATTTGAAGTCATCTTCTTTTAACAGGTTGGAGCTGCAGAATATGACTTTCGATGTGAAGATTGGATATTGAATGATTCAATTGCCTTGAACATACTAAACAAGAGCATCCTTTGAATGTGTTTCATCGGGTCATGTCTCTTGATTTTTTCTGCATCTGTTATCATGCGCAATAAAGGCCAACCCTCCAAAGTTCAAGAGGATAGCTAGTAATATTTTCAACCCTGCTAAAGATAGAGATGTATGTACCTCTTGTATGGAGATGCACAGAGCTAATTTTAAACATGTTTCAATGAGTGCTTCTGAGTAGCACTGAAATGTGTTTGTTAGCTAATGAATGTAAATGATGACAAAAGCTGATGGTTCCACCAGGAGAAAAGGAACAAAAATGATAAAGACCCATGTTGGATGGATTATCTGCCCGAGCTTTTCAAACTCTCATTGCAAAGAGCATCTTCGTATAATGTATGCATTGAAAAACATTGTGGTCATGAATAACCATTTCCTGAGTTTTCAAACACATTGGAAAAATAACATATTTGCTTATCAGGGGTCCTAACCTTTAGGCAAGAATGTCTTCAGGTTTAATTTCCCCATACCTAATGCACTACACTGACAAGCATCTATTTATTGATATTGCCGAACTAATTAAAATTATTTATATTTCAGTGTTTATGCAGACAAAGTTATTTTCCAGTACAAGCTCAAGTCTTTCAGAAATTAGGATTAAATAAAGTACCCACAATGTAAAGCAGATTAATGACCCAGAACACATCAATGCAAATAATAATTTGATTTTGTTGGATTTAGAAAACTGCAAGGCTTTTCCCTTTAAATAAAAGAGAAACAAAAAAAAATCCGTTCCTCTGAGACCAGGGGTAAAGAGGTCATATGTGTTTGGGTTTACAGATACACTGAAGCAGCTGCCAGAGTGTTTTGGAGCTATACAGCAACTGTCCTCCCTGTAATATCCCTCCTTAGTTACAAAGGGAAATATGCCTTTTACCTTACAGAAACACAGTTACATAAATATTTATTTGATGTGGAAGTGTTGAGGATGCGAGTGGAGACAGCGGTGCTGGTGAGATAAGAACTGTTTAAATTTTCATGAATTCACCAGTAGTCTGGTTTTTGGCGCTTGCCCACACCCTAATTGGCATGTTGCCGTTCTTGTAGTGAAGAACCTCATGAATTATGCACGAAAAACAACTTACCACGTGTCCTATTATAACCACATTGTGCTGTTCAATTTTCAGCCTGCTACTCTGGAAAAAGACAATACTTCAGACAGCTCCATTCTCATTACAGCCCAACAGCAGCTTAGCTGGGGATCGCCTTGTTTCTTACCTCTCCCAAACACAAAATCTTACCCCTAAAGCAACACCAGTGAAAGCCACTTGATTATCTTGTTTCCCCATGCATTTTATCATCCTGACCTATTAAGCAACCAGACATACAACTGAGAACTAAATTTAATCTATAAATGATTTATGGTCAAGTAGACTAGTAATATAGTCTACATTTATTCAGTGGGAAAGTGAGGCTAAGTGTTTTATATTATAAGTAAACGGTGAGGTTACGTGTAAGAAAACACATAAGGCTGCTGGGTTTTTTTTTTCTCACATGCCCTTACCTGAACCAGGTCTGTTCCCTCAGTGTTCACACTAAAACAGGGTTTAATATTTTATTGCAACGAAATGGGGACTTGATGTGTTAAATTGCAAATGTATCATAGTCTATCTATTTTTAATGCTCCATGAATTGAAATTCACCAGCCTATACTGCTGAATGAAGTAAAAGACCGCTATTCTCTCAAAAAGTTTGCTTTTGTGAGGAATTCTCATGAATATAGTATTTTTTATACACTAGTGTTTTGTAAAACTTTGTGTCACTGTGCATTGAAGTCCTTGCAGTTTGTCTTTGTAAATGCATCACCTGTGCTGAACCTCTCTGGAATGCTCTGTGGGTGATTCAGAGTTACTTCTCGTTTATTGATGTTGCCCTGTCCAGCACTGAGAGGACCAAGGGTAGTCAAGCAGAATGCGGAAGATTATGTTTCTGTCAAGTCACTGCTTAGATACTCTTCTTTTCTGTCATCACTCCTATGATTCAATTAAGAAGCTGCATTCCTCAGTCTGGCCAGGCCAGACAAGGAGACCAGTGATTGACAGGTAAAGACATTACTATGCGAAGGGAAAAAGAGTACAGGGAGAGATATGAATATTTGAGTAGATGGCATAAAAGAATCTTGTAATTGATTTTCTATCTAAGCTGCTGTTTCATTTACTGAATAAATGCATTCCTTTCAGGACGCGGGTTGTCCATGTTGTCCCCATTGTTTCATTAGGAATACAAACTTTATTGTATTTTGTATTTGATGGTGATTTTGCAGATTCTAAAAACTATGACTTGACTGCTCATCTGCATGGCAGCCTTGTACTTATCCTAACACTACAGGACACAACTAGAAATGACGCCAAAAGTGTAACATTGCTAGAAGTGGGCTGCGTTGAAATAAACGTTTTGTGTGTCCCCTTCCGACAGATGTGATCCACACCGTGGGCCCGGTGGCTCGAGGTCATGTGGGCCCTAGCGAGACCAATGACCTCACCTCCTGCTACCAGAACTCCCTCAGGCTGATGATGGAGCATGACTTGAGCACTGTGGTGAGTACAGTATGCTAGATAAGTTTACACTTATCTAAGGAGAAATGTGCCCCTGTTCTGTGCAGTTTGAAAGAAATAAATGATGTGCCTCTGTATTTTCTTTTGACAGTGAATAAGCCTTCAGTGAGAAGAGCTGTGTTTGAAAAGTTTAGGAAATTTAGAAAAGGTACAAGAACAAAAGGTTTTAGCATCTTTCATTTGCGATACAGTTCTGAAAAGCCTAATCTTCTTTATTTAAACAAAAGGAACAGAGAACACAACAAATTGGTAACGTTTCATGTTTGTCAAATGAAGGCTTTTCATGTAGACCACTTTGGCTTGTGATTAAATAAACGGCAAGCCTTTGTATCCACCACTCCATATTGCAACTATGGATAACTGCTCAGTTTTTTCTTTATCATTATTTGAAAAGCCACTTTTAGGTTGGAAAACTGTGACCTTTCTTAGATTCTCTAAAGGTTTTGACATACATGCTGATTTCTTTTATTTTTCTGAAAGAAAATAAATGTCTAGCACCAAAGAGTTATTTTAGATGTTTTGTTTCTTGTAAATGACTTTTCCAATTCTGCAAAAAGCATTTTCTTCTTTAAAACACTGGAAAAGCATACAGTTTAGTGAATGTGCCTGATTTATAAGGGCTTTAGAGAAGAAAAGTCCCACACAATCCGCAGCTGGCAACAGCCGATCATTCACACACTATCCCAGCTTCTAGCCTGTTCTGGACCGTATGTTTCAGTCTGGTCCATGTGATATATGGATTTGCCCTGCCCACAGAGGGTAAACAAATCAGTATTGCACCAAATAGCCACAAATCACATTTTCTGCACCAGCCTACTGCCCTGCAGCCTCATCAGAGGCCAATCAATGAAAGTACTCACCAACAGAGAGAGGAGGCATATATGAGTGCCACTTTCATTAAAGATGATTGTGACAAATTCCTGCTCAGTTGATGACTTATTATGAGTGCAACAGACACCTCTAGGTAGCAATTAAATGGATTGTGAAGCTACATGACTGTAGTCGTTGTGATAAGTGTTTTTGAAATTTTATCCAAATCAGTAGCACGCCTGCTGAACAGATATGATGAGCCACAAGCATGACATTACATTAAAATGTCATTTAAACATTAGAATCATTCCTATGGTAGGCTCAAGGCTTTATGGGCAGAGGCAAGGCCTACTCTGCAGCACCAGGCCCCTCAGGCCTATTGCAGCTTGTCTGCTTTCATCGACAAATGTCCCAATCCTTGCATTGTTTTTGGCACATTCCAAAGATTTATTTAGTTTAGGCCTATCACTTGATTTATTTATCCAACAATCCATATATTTATAAGAAACAGAGTTTCTATTTTTACTGGGAGCTGCCTGGATCCTGTCTAATGTATTTATACAGCTGTTCTGTGTTGAGCAGGCCTTCAATGAAAACAGTGGTGTTATGTGATTGACTGGCCTTGTAGGATGAGCCTTGTCATTCCATTATCTCAGCCACAGTTCATTTAGTCTCTCCTTGCTGCAAGGACAACAGAAAGCCTTTTTACCAAAAGCAAAAGGGAAATTGCTGTTTCTTCAAGCAAGGATGTGGCCTTGATTTAGTTTTACTCTAGCTTGCCTTGATATGGAAGACTTACTTGAACATAGGCTCTAAGGGTCTGTAGTCCAAATTATTTGTTAACAGACTGTCTTACGGCCTCCTGGTGAGTCCAAGTTTTTGGTTTGCCGATCAGCTTTAAGCTCATTTTGACTCATCTGAAATGGTCTTACTATGTGTTTTGCTGTGTGAGAGAAATAAGAGATCCTACCAAAGACGGGCACCTCGCCAAGTGGGTCTACAAAGTTGACAAAGTGTGTGTGGGGCTACATTTGCTACATTTGGGAATCCTAGACGGCTAGATCTCTAATGGGGATTCCAGGGAATTACAAAGGAATAGGAGTCAAAACAAAGCCTAACACAAAATAAACTTGAGCATGAAAGATTAAAAAGAAGCAGAGCTCAGGAGTTAATCCCTGTTTCTTCGAGCTCAAAGCCAGCCTTTAGGCTACGAAACAGTACGGCTACCACAACCATCTCATCAAACTCTTTTTGTGACTGTAGCATGTCAAGACAAGGCGTTTACTGGTACCACAGCATTTCAGGACTGCAAACGTATTTCCTTTACCTTAGGGCAGCTCAGTGTGTATGACGGGACATTAACTAGTATCCCCTGAAGTCAGAAATTAGATAGAAGAGCTTTTCCTGTCTTTCAGTGATGTGCTTTTCCAGTCCCTAAGTGATCAGCATTGTACTGATTTACAGCTCTACTGGGACAGAACTGGGGAAGATGGAAAATGTTACTTTTAGGCAACCTAAGGCGATGCCTGGCTGAGTTTAGTGGTTGTTTCTGAGTTTCTTACCATTAGTATTACATAAAACTAATTTGAAAATAACAGCATAAAGGAATAACATTGAATCCATAATGTTTGAAAATCTTCCTTGTGGGCAGCTCAGAAGGTGAATTATGAGGGCAGTAAACTGAGACCCTTGTTTAATTTATTTTAAGAGATAATTTTGGAAATGTGCAATGTTGTTTAAACTCTCCAAGACCAAAGAAGTACATTTTTTACAACATTTAAAGTGTTTTTTATCTAAAGGCTTGAAACTCATACTGATGGATACTTTGCCAAGTGGATATTGGCTGAAATGTAAAAGCAGATGTGCACATTTTGTTTATATGGCAATTCCTGGCCCACAGGGCAAACTGTAAGCATAGGATGCAGTTCTAAGCCTTACTGAGGGGTGGCCTTCGGATGAAAAATGACGATCAATCTGAGCCAAGAAACCTGCTGTTTAACCCCAACACTCAAGTCTAGAGCTATCTGGAACGATTCTGGCTTTAACACCCTGGCTCTTGTTTTACTCTCTGGATAAAGATCCAACGGTTGAATGGCCTATTGAGTTCTGTTTTTCAAATGTGGCTGCAGTGAATGCTGGAAAGTGATACCGTGTATGAGTGCTCATGTGCATGCATACACTATGTCTTTTACATTCATCTTCCTGCGGCATATGCATGTGCCTGTGTTCTTCACTCATTTCTTCCCTACCTAGAGGATTCATATGCTTCAGTGCTTTTTTTTCCCTTTTTTGCTTCGGCTGAAAGAGCGGCATGCTGTCACAGCTCCCCGGGCTCTGACTGACCACAGCCAGGATGCAAGCATTGCCGGCTGTGCTCTGCAACATCACACAGGGAGCCATGGGAGCTGTGCAGCCTGTGAGTAGAGTTTCAGCTCTGGACTGATGAGGAGCGCGTTGTCAAACAGCCCCCTCCTCTGCTCACTGCTTGTTACTTTACAGTATTTTGTTACTTCCAACGGAGGCCCAGGTGAAGAGCCAATGAGAAAATATAGCTATAAATACAGATTTTTGGTGGATTGAGTCTAGACATGATAACACTGCTATGCTGGTCATGGAAATGAGTTAAGATGCTTCAGTTGGCTGTCAATATTTGCTTGAGCCAGGTTGTTTAGTAGGTCTCATCATAGTTTCTCTGAGGATGGTCCATTTGAAAACAGAGGAGAAACTTACTACATTGTTTTTGTTTGTGTGAAAAGGTGCCATCCAGTGCTTTACATGCATAACTGACTGAGACCTGTCAATCACATCATCTTCTACTGTAATCAGGATAAAGGATTTATTATCTGGTGGGAGAATTATTCAAATCTGTGTATGTTAATTTTAACAATGCACTCTTGGGTATGTGTATACTGTATCTGTGCACTGTCAGACCCTGAGGGGTCCTCCTCTCCAAAGAGCTGGAAAGCCATACAGTATAAGGAACTGAGGAGACAGTTAATGCAGGTCCCCTGTCTTGGTTAGTCATGGAAGGCTGCTCAGATTCTTCCCTGGAAGCAAGTGTAGCATCTGTCAGGCAGAAACAGACAGACTGCGTAGGGGGACGCCACCATCTGGAAGCCTTTCAGCCTCAAAATCTGTTTTATTTTAGTGATCATATTAAATACCCCTTAGACTGTGACCTTTAGAATGAAAGAATAAGCATCTTTACCCAAAATATCATTATTGTTTCATTGAATTTAGACTCCCTTTTGAGTCTTAGGGGAGTTTTCTGTTGAGACAAAATAACTATTATTTTTGTCTTGAGGCTAAGTGGAAGAAAAAATACAGTGAGCGATTTAGTTGTTGACTAATGATCTTGTGGGCAACTGAGCCTCCGTTCTGTTCATAATTTGATGTTGACAGGCCACAATTTGATGCTTTTTTGAAGTATCTGTCATTAAGCTATTTCTGGCAGCACGCAGTGGGCTGGCAGCTGTCAGTGTGGACAGTGACAGGGTCCCAGACTGCATTTAGTGGCCTCCTCTCTGACTCCCAGGTGGCCCTGGAAGCGTTTTGTAGTCACAACACACTGGCTTTGAGGAGATCCAGCAGGGAAACCACAAATTGCCCGTTGAGAAAATTGCTGAAAGCCAAGTGGATTGGAGATGAATGGTGTAGAATGATAGGATTAGCCACCCTTGTCTGTGGGCTCATTCCAAGGATGCTAGGAGCATTAGCTCCCATTCATTTTGCCCGACAGTGTTCCCAAAAGGCATCCCCGCAAACAATATCTTGTAGTGACATATCAGCATTCACTCCTTGCTTGAAGATGTTAGTTGATAGCCCCGACTAGATTATCTGTTTAACATGACAGGGACAGCAAGTGAAGAACAAACAAACACTGTATCACTGGGATAGGTGACATTGCCCCCAAGGTGTCTTTTAGATAGACACCGCACTGTTTTGGCCGACCAGTTTTAAAAGAATCTCCTCTGTTCTCAGGAATTTTATGAAACATGCTGTAAATAACTTTTACAGTTCCACCTTTATTAAAGTAGGTCACTGGTGATATTTGAAAATGTGTTTTTTACTGCGTATTTAAGTGCACTGTTCTTTGTCTTTGTCATTATTTATGTTTCCAGACCCTACCATATCAAACTTAACGGCTTTGTGCTCCACCCTATTCCATTTTGGTTTGCAGACTCCCCAAGTGATTAATTAATTTTCATTTATGCACTAAACTGATCGTGCACAAACTTTTCCTCTATCCGCTGCTCTCCCCTTTCCTCGTAAATTATTGTCCACAAGTGCAAGTGACTCCAGATTTATTTATATAATGACTGTGAGAAGTATAGAGTCCTGATTGTGCACATACTTGGCTTCTGATCATAGAAAAGGAAACTATGTCATGAATTGGGATGGATGAATGAGAGTTTTACTGCAGGTTTTAGCAGTCTGCTTGCTTCTGCTTTGACAGCTGCACTATGCTCCATGTACCTGTGCCTTATGAAGATGAAACACCTCCACAGAAGAATATGAAGACCAAATGATATGAAAGAAAGAGTTGAACCTGTTTGTTTCTAATACCAGGTCAATATAACTAACTTCTAACCATTTTTTGTCTCACATCTAAAAGTAGCAATATTACTAATAACTTTTGTTAATGCCCTTCTCTAAGCTAGAGCTGTGCATTGGCAATAATATGGCAGTACGATACGTATCAGGTTACAATTGTGATGATTCAATATGTAAGCAAGGCTAAATTAATATACGATTTTTCAAATCCATTTTTTTAAGGAAAGCTGTAGTAGCATAAAACACATACTGTCATATGCATAAACAGTGGGTTCTTAACCACAACATAAAATGAACCACTGTCATAAATCTTTACATTTGACAATTAATTAAAAATGTAGTGTTTTAGAGATTTTATACAGTATCACAAAACATAATACCGCAACACTGTGTATGAATATTTTCTTACTCCCCTTCTTTAAACCAGTAAATATAGCTTATATGTTTTTTTTTAATTAAGATATGCAGGATTTTTTTTTCTCTTCTACCTGGATATCGTGTTTTTTCAGTTCCTTATAATCAAAATTTAAACATTCTTGCATTATCTATTACAGTGTTTATCTAGTTAATGATCTCGAGTTGAAACAGACACCTAGCTTGATTTAGGGAAATACACAGTATGTGATGCATAGAATTTCATCAGCAATTAGCTGCAATATGTGATCATAACCCAGCCCCCTCTGTGGCCAGGCAGCCAGTCGTTGCCTGTAGCCCACTTCCACATACAGTACCTGCATCGCAAAGGTTAATTAGACTGAAGCTTTCAAAAGGTCATACCGCCATTTAAATTAGTCAATGCTATTTGTCTGATCGGAATCATCTGCAACACCGGACCAATTAGATCTAATTACACTGATAGTGGTTGTGGTGATCTGCTGCCTAGTCTAAGTTGAAGACCATTTGAACCCCAATTACCCCAGTGGCCTGACTCAGAGGTAGACAATCATAGCAGGTCTGGTTAAAGGGGAACAGCCTTGGCATATCACCTTCCCTTGACATTCCCCTCACTCCAGGGAAGACGGCAGAACTTTATGCCAGGTGAAATATTAGGATATGTAAAATGTGACATTTCCAAACACCTCAAGAGGGGTAATCACAGTTGATGGGGATTGAAGAGGTTATATTCTAAGTGTCTTTGTGGAGTGGGCTGATGTGAGCGTGCTAGCGTCTTGATTAAAAGCACAGGAAGCCTATAGCAATCACCAGAGAGACTAAACCCTGTCTTCTACAAAGGCTACTCTACCTCGATGCTGTGTGAGGGAAATGGCAGCGGTTCTGTTCTAGATTAATGTGCTCTGACAATAATAAAGGCTCTTCAAATAATTTAAGTACTAAAGCACCGTCAAGCAGTGTAAGACTCAGGCTCAGTGCTCAGGCTGGGTTTCACTTCATGTTTTCTCTGCTGCCGTACCTGGCTGTGAGGAGCTCCTGGAGACGGTCTCTTGAATTTCTATGAGGCTCATATCCCTCTGCGATACTATCTGAGAATAGAGGCAACATCTCGCACCCAACTGAGGCACTGTCGGAGGAAGTTGTTGATTAAACAGATGTCTTTCCCGCCATATGCCATTAGACAACAACACCACAATAAGCATGAATTAATTAAACATACCTGAATAATATACAGCAATACAGTAGAAACAAACACATTTCTGTCTATCTTTGTCTCTGCTTCACAACAGGAATGAGAAAGTGACTTCCTTTCTTCCTTCTGGTTTGACTTACAGAGAATACTAACAGGGGAAAAGCTATAGGATCTACCAAAGGAAAGACTAGCTGGGTGACAATAAGTTCTGATTGGCAACATCTCATTCAGAGTTATTTGCAATGATGCTGATTTTTAATATACGTCATTGGCCTGTTTTTCACAAGAGAAAAACTCCATTAGAAAGAGTATAAGGACAGCAGCATCTTGTTTGCTTTGAAGCCTCCTCAACTACACAATCTCAACAAAAATAACCTCGTACTGCTGTACACCTAAAAATCCTGTTTTTCCTCTAGTACAACTCTAAAGAGAGTAGAGCTTGAGTCCAAGTGTCATCAAAACCATTTTCCCACCATGCGATAAATGCTTTTCCTTCGATCAAAGGGACTGTGCAGGAAAGGAGGTTGTAAAATACATGCAAAGAGGGCCTCTCTCAAAGCCCGACAGTTGCTCCTCAGCTGATCAAATTCTAGCAATCTCACAGATACTGTAACAGATTGCTGTTCATCGACAGCAGACCTTGATGGAATGAGTTCTTGTTTGCATCATTATGGTTAATTACCATGCAGGATCAGTCCAGCCAACAGAGTGTGTGTGTGTGTGTGTGTGTGTGTGTGTGTGTGTGTGTGTGTGTGTGTGTGTGTGTGTGTGTGTGTGTGTGTGTGTGTGTGTGTGTGTGTGTGTGTGTGTGTGTGTGTGTGTGTGTGTGTGTGTGTGTGTGTGTGTGTGTGTGTGTGTGTGTGTGTGTGTGTGTGTGTGTGTCTGTGTGTGTGTGTGTGTGTGTGTGTGTGTGTGTGTGTGTGTGTGTGTGTGTCAGTGAAGCAGGACAGTCCTCGTCACACTCTTAGTCATCTTATTACTAATGCAGCACTATCCCTAAGTAGTGCTGCATTAGTCAGTGTGTTTGGTCATCGTTGAGTCTATGCCAGTGGGTGGAACTATCTAAACAGCGCGTATAAATGAATAACTGGGGAAACCCTTTGTATCTAGTCATGCACAAATCATCCAGTCATCTACTACCTCCAACTGGCCTACAAATTTTGGTGGTACATTAAGCTGCTATTGTGATACGCATGGCAACGTTTTCAATTTAACACTCACAGATGGATATTTTAATTATTATTGAATGAATAGTAATGAGAATGCTGAATCTGTGCGTTCCTCTTAATGCATTTAATTAAAATTACAAGGCGAGACGTTTAACATGACTCTGCATCAGAAAATAAGCTCCTTGGGTGGTTTTGCATTGAGAAAGAAACAACATGATGAAGCAAGCATTCATTGTGAACAACATGTGATGTACTCTACTGTAGTAGAACTGATCACCACTTTAACTCCAGTGTTGAATCTAGTTCCTCAAATCTCTTACTTTCTCACAGTTTTTCATTAATAACTTTTATAAAGCCAGGTGTTGAACCCAGTGTCAACCTTGCCAGGGCCGTGTCCATGAAAGTGGAATTTCCTGGTCTATCGCGGGGCTCCATTTCAACAAGCTTGCACCCAATTATCCTTCAATCAAAGTCCCCAGTCATACAGATGTGTTTGGTCGAAGTACAAGGTCTCTCTATCCTTGTTTGACACACGGGACATTTTTTCTCGCTTTGGCTGTACACATGAAATGTTTTTAAGGGTAAAAATCAGATCTTGTCTCAGACAAAGTTGAATGTCGCCCAAGGAATCATGTATTTGATTATTTGTAGATACAGGCTGCTAGAGGACGGGCTAACTTTAAAGCGTTTTCCCCTATTTTTTGTTTATGCACAATAAACATACAATGGAATAAAAAAAATCGATAGACTTCCCCCCGTTCTAATCAGTGCAAGGTAATTATTGCCGTTTTAATACAATGACAAAGACAGAATTGCTGACTGATATGCAGACTGAAATCCTTGGTTCTTTAACGAATGTTTTGGCTTAGTTTTTTCCTTTCCTTTCTTTTTCGTAAGTAATTTCTGTTGAGTTCAAACTGGGACCAGGATCCTAATGCAGCTAGGTCTGTTCTTTGCTCTGAGATTATTAACAGTTATTCACAGCAGGGTTTATCTAGATCAGTCATATCAAGCCTTATCCTATTCTTAAAACATGAGCGCAACTATTTTCTGTGTTTTGTAAATGCAGTGGTTCCCATGTGTTTTATCAAAGAGAATGCATAAGGCAGATAGCTGACAGGTATCAGGAGTCTTGGGATTGTTTGTTGTTCTTTGTGTGGTTCAGAGGTGCACTTGTCTTGCATGTCTAGATCCAGGGTATGTATACAGTCAGAAATTAATATTCATACTAGTCCCTGTCTGCTTGGCACACATTTATGATCAACATTGTATGGTTTGATGACAGCAAACGTGGAACAGTTCATATTGTGTTGATCAGTTGTCCAGCCCATATTTATGCATATTTATGAGAACATCAGGATAGACAAACTACAGACTCACACAAAATCCTTAACACATAAGTTGTTTCCACAAATGTACACACGTTACAAGTCGTGCCCTCTCAACATTTAGTTATCAAAACCACAGCAGTCTTCCTGCAGGTTTAGGTGAATGACTGTGTGCATTGGCAGACATGCCAATATTTATGCTCTCCTACATAATACTTTAATCATGGCGCTATTACCCCACACATACACCCAGTTTAGTGCCATTATTATCTCCCAAGGTCATAGCTAACGAGGGCTGACACACCGTGCCTGGCCTGTGCTGATTGACTCTCAATTTTAAACTGGCTCAATCTAGGCCTACTCAGCAATTCAGGAGGCAATGCACCACCCTGCACAGGTTTATGAGAGAGATATATGAGCTGTAATGGTGCAGGACTGGCTTGCTTTGATGCTGGAGATTGCCACAGCAGTGCAAGATACCTTTTTCTGCCCTAGCAAATGTTTTTCTCATCTACTGGCAGTAACATTTGTGTTGACTTAGAAATCAGATGTATTCTTATTTTACCAGTAAACTATTTGAAAAACTAAAAGGTATGTGGCCTTGAACATACTGCAATATTACTTCAGTGATTTAATTAGTGAAGGCACATTTGTAAAGCATTTAGCAGCTGAATACCGGACACCTGATTTAGAATGTGCAGCTATTCCTTGAGTTATGCCCCCACCTTTCACAATCTCTCCTGTTCTAAGTTAATTAAAAAATGATATGACATGTTAGCATTAAATCATTATGAACTAGGCCTACTGAAGTAATCATTTATTGGGGTAATTTAGCAGATTCAACATTTCTTTCATTGTCAACCAGCAACCTTGGTATCATAAATGTCACACTCCCCTTTTATGAATGATGCCAGAACTGTCATATTTAAATTTAAATCAGCTTTTACTGTACCTATATCCACCTTTTACATCTCACATACACATGAATCTAGGAAGCCCAAAGGTTTAGTCACCATGTGATATGCTGAATGAAGTGCCCGCCGGAGCGCACGCAGTGGTGAATCTTGTTTCATGGTTTGACTTTTTTTTTTTTACACACAGCTTGGAATACCAGATAACCTCCAAACCCCGCTCAGCTTAATATCTAATGTCACATCCATAAACCCCGGGTGATGACAATATGCATGGAATCAAATCAGGGGCTCTTTTTTGTAAAGGTTTTAGCCTCCTCACAGGGGTGTAAAGAGAGCAAGATGGAGAACATGGAATAAACATGTGTGTGCAGTAGGGCTGAGTGATATGAAGAGATATAGATTGTCAAAATGAATTTAAAAATGTAAAATAATCAGTACTTTTAATTTGTCAAGTATTTAATTCACACAGGGATATACAAAAATATGCTTTACCACAATGTTATAGTCTATAATAAAGACTATTTATTATTGACTTCCCAGAAAACATGCTATTAGTGATATACAGTATATCAAGACCTGAAATGACCTACAGATGCAGTCACCTAGATTTTCCCTCCAAACCAGAGGGCCTTTATCCGTCAGCCAGTTCCTTACCCTTTTCCAGCCAACTTCTTGTATATTGAGATAGAAGATTTTTGGCCATATTGCCAAGCCTAAAGATATGTCCTTGGTATTCTTTTCAATGGCATCAGAAGTTTTGTTTTTCTTTCCGGGCATGCACAAAAGTTATTAAGCAGTTAAAAGAACAGTCCCACTACAGTATTTCCCATTCAGCGATGAAGTGAAGAGCCTTCATCATAAAAAAGTGAAGTGATTCGAGATGAATATACACACCAGATGGCTTTTATATTTGGCGGATTTTAATTCCAGGTCAAAAATTGTGTGAAAAGAGTGTGAGGACGCAAAATGTGGTGAGTCCTGTGCCATGACAAAGACCTGAATTAAAATCGGTAAAGTATCTCTTTAATTGTGGTTGGAAAGAATATTGGCACCCTGCTTGAGTCTAGTCCTGCAGAGTCCTTGGTTTTTCTGGTAGGAGACTGAGTCATGAGGAAATGTGTATGTGTTTGGCATAGAGCTCCCTCAGGCATAGTAATGATGACCTACATGATGGTCTCTTACCCAAGATTATTATATAATTATCATCCTCTTGAAATCCTTATCAGGCTTCTTGATATAGATATTTCTTTAAAGAAAAGACATTTCCTGAGTGACAGAATTGCTTGATTACATTATTTATTGTAATAGAATATTAATCCTCATTCCTATAAAGTGATGCAGTACATTTTTGCTCCAAAAACATGTGATGTATTTGGTGCAGAGAAAATGGTTTTCCAGTTTTAGTAACTAATTAATGCTTTATCAATATTCATGATGAACTCTACATTTAGAAATCTGTAATTAGCTGTATTATCCTCTGGCCATTTGTGAGGGGGAAAAAGCAATCCATATAGTTCAAATCAAAGCACAGCAACAACTCTAGTTTCTGACCAAACGGTACAGTCTACAGTTCTACATTGCCTTGCATGGAAATCTTAATATCCTTCTCGAGGACCAGTCCAAACAAGTACTTAGTCTATTTGGGAGATAGAAAGAACCAGATGGAGGGTTTCATAATTCACAGGAGCAACCTGGTGATTCCCTCCGTCACCTTCCTGTTTTCCTCACAGCCAGCTGCTCCCTGTACTCCCAATCAATCTGCAATGCCAGTGCTCCTGCAATTCACCGTGACCTTGAGTGGCGCGTCCCCTGTCTTTCGTTTGGGATGTTGCTGGGCTTTGGGTCCCTCCTCATTCCTCCTCATTTAGAGATGCACCTGTGCTCAGACCAAGATAGCACCACTTTATATTGTGGCTCTGGGATTTGACTGCATTTAACAAAAATCTGCAGCAGAGCGACTCTACATGTTCTTCTTGGTACTTCTGCATTCTGTTGCACGTGTTTACAGTGCTTTTTCTAAGTTTCCTGTGGTTTCCCCCCAAAAAAGAAAATAATTTAAAATACAACTACATGTTTTGGCGAAAACTTCAGTTTTTTTTCTGCAGTAGATGGTTTTGCATGTTGAACACATATTCTTTTTAATATAAGCCTAATGTTCCTAATAATTAGTATTTTGCAGCTACATAGGCAATTATACACTAATCTTGCAAATCAGCTTAAAATAAGAAAAGTATTTCTTTCTTTATATAGTGCTTCTCAGAATCTGTTCCCTTTTTTATTTTATTTTTTTGAGCCCCAGAGGAGATGGGGGATTTGTTGTTCTGCTTGGTTGGCCAGAGACATGTATTGTCTGGGCCAGGCTAAGGTGGCAGAGTAGCTCCCTTCCTGGCCCCAGTGTGACAGAGCTGTCTCTACATGAAGGTGACCCTCTCTCTCTCCGGATCCTCCACTCTGCCCAGCTTGCCTGTCAGGTCCTACAGGCGACATGGTCTATTAAGCCCCTTAATGATCACCACAGCCTCATGCACTCAAACAATCGACCCTTACTTCTTCATATCCCTGTGTGTTTTTTAAATGCTGAATGTATGTGAGTATGAGTATGTGTTTCCTCTGTACTCTGCTCTGTACAAAGCAGTCCATCTTGTACCCAGCTAGTGTCTGAGGAGATATTTTGATTAGACATGGATGCTTGGTGAAATAAATCTCCTTTAGGATTTAAAAGTGGATACCTTGAACAGGCAATCCTTCAGAAGGCTTTTAAACTCAATAAATCCACTAACGCCCCAATGTTTCAAAACATTGCCTTTACAGCCTCATACTTTATATCCATATCCTGCACTGTAGTGTAAAAGTGACAGGAGTGCTTGAAGATGGCAACAAGCCTTGGGGAGCACTCCTACTAACACTTTCACATCTGTTGATCCCCCATATCCCTGTACTTGCCATGAATAAAAGAAGTTTGCTACGTGACAAGGCGGTGTATTATGTACTCTCCCTTTGAGGTTGGCAAGAGGAAACCAGGAGGTTCAGATGGCAGCTGCTGGGCTTGGTGTGTGTACATTTTCAGGTGTGGGGACGGGGGAAAAAGGCATCATTGCAGCAGTTCACCCCATGACGATTACCTTTATGCCATGTTTACATCATGTGACCACCAGGGGGCTGTTGCACAAAACCTAGATAAGGGATTTAGCCGAGATTTTCCGGTGATCCTGGTTTACTTTAGCAGTGCTCAGACTCTGTGGTTTTTGCGCTTATCTTTTAAGGGCAACGTGTACATCTGTTAATTTGTGAAAATAACAAGTGATAAAAAAATGAGGTGTATATTTTTTAACCACGAACGCATTCAGTCTGTCTGCTATTGCCTGCTACCCATTTTCTCGTTGTTTTAATAATAGCTGTCGTATTTACTTTTTTACAAATGATATGCTTCACCTTCTCATACCTTTCCATTAGGACTTGCTGTTCAGATGCCAAGATGAAAGAGACTTTTCCATTTCTGCATCAGTAAATCTGTGGTCAACCTCCCAGTCTTCTTTTGAAAGCCATGAATGCGCAATCATCTGAATTACTTACACCTGGCTTGACATAGCTGCCCCTTCTCACCATGGCTTGGCATACATGCAACTACTTAAACCAGCATGGTCTGACTAGACTAGGTCAAGTCTGGCTTTTTCATTTATCCAGGATTTCTAAATTCTGCTTTTGTGCAATAGCCCCCAGGAGGCCGTGAATCTCAAATAGGGTGGATTAAGAGCAGGGCTGAACAGGGCAACGCTGCCACCTATGTGATGTTGTAGAAAACTTGTATATGCATACCACAACCAATGAAATTTATTGTAACTTGATATATACAGAAGTTAATACTGTATGTTCAACAGACACATAAATGACTTTATTTTCTGTGGCACTAGGCCTGCATATTATTTAACTTCAGGACTATCAGAGTGTCCAGGTATTCTAGAATACAATTGACTTTTCTTGCTAACACACTTTTCTTTGCTCTCCTGTGAAAGAGCTCTTATCCCAGTTTGTGAAACTTGTTCTCGGATACTGTGGCATATTTACTGTACACCTTATCCAGGTTTCTGATCATCTGGTGCAGTAATTTGGTTGTTTTTAGAAATAAGCATTTTTTCTTATGTTCACAACAAGCTTCAAAGCTGCTCAGGAGCAGTATGTCAGTACTGCTGAGCAAAGCCAGTCGGGGCTGATTTTGCTAAGGGGTGCTACTACCTGACCCGTTTGCCATTGCCACACTGCTCATACTACAACCCTCTCTCCTTTCAAACTGTTTCTCCATCTGTCAGTCAAGGAATAAGTAGACCTAATTTAAAACAGAATTAGGTAGATACAAACAATATTAAAATAGACATTTTGTAATTATAAAAATATAAGATTTAGAAAATGATTAAATATAGCCAACATGTGTCCTTTTGTACATTTCCAAAAATACAATTCTATTTATACTATGGCTTGGCTGGATATTTTATGGTCATTATTTACTGATAGATGTGCATACATATTGCCCAGTATGCCTAGCTCATTAACATTTTGAATTTAAATTGAATTACTAGTCCATGTCAATATAATGCTTTCCATCCTGTATTAGTCTAGAGTCGTAATTAAACATTCAGAGACTAGGTAATAATTGTCTGTCGTTTTAATGTGATCAAGTTCTATTGTACGCATGTGCATATGCGCACATATGAACGCATGTAAATGAGTACTGAGGTTGTTATTTCCCAGTTGCAGTTTATAAACACACTTGTTTTTTATCAAATGTTATAAATAGTTGCATTTTACATTTTTGTCAGGCACAAAGTCACAGAACACATCCTTAAAAGTGGCTGGAGGCAAGCAAGTCAGACACACGCAGAGATGCACTTCTGGCACAACTTTTTGTTACTGCTCTGCTCATCTGCTGAGACTAAAGAAAACCACCCAAACAGGTGTCTTTTTTAAAAGGATGTGCTTGTGTGGAATTCCTTGTCATCTTACATACAATATGTCTGCATTACTAAATTCATATTCAGTCTATAATAACCGTGATTTCTAAGACAGCTAAAAGCTCATCAAAGAAAAGCAAACAAAAATGAAATGGGCTTTCACATTGTCACCTTTCAAGAGCCTTTTCATATGGAGACAGAGGCATATGAGGCCCTTTGTTTTTGCCGTAGGTGTGAATATCATTAGATATACCGTGAGTGCAATAAATGCGAGGAGGTGCAGTAGCCTTTGCCCATGAGACAATAAAACACATATGGAAATGAGCTGACAGCATGAGTAATAGCTTGCAGTTTGAACTACGCGCCCATCTCAGCAAAATGCCTGTTCTCTTTAAGGGAACCATTATACAGTTATCAATGAGGCTCGTTCGCCTTTGATCTCTCTTTTAAGAGTTAAGGATTTTACACCCATAAAAAGAAACACCATAGAGATGGCAGTGGTTTGCATGCTGTCTGTTGTTATGCCCCAGTATGTGGATAAAACCAATACAAAGGAAGCTGTCACTCCCTTTGTCCCTTCTGTCCCTAATCCTTCCACTCCTGAGTCTGGGCCTGCCACACCATCATCAGAGCTCAGATCAAAGTGTGAGAGAATGGCCCACAGGTCTGCAAAAAAGGGAGAGCTGACCTTCTCAGAGCTTACTATGTCCTTGGACCAAAGTCCTTTTAAGGGATAGACATATTCATTGAAAACCAATTATGTGCAGTATGCCTAAATTGAGCTTTACTTTGGATCAGCAATCTTGCTTTGTGGAGATTCCCTGAGGCAGTCATTGTATCTAGAGTGTCAGTTGTATAAAGACAATTTAGTCATCTCATTTGAAAGCCCTTCATACTGCTGGAATAAACTGAGGTCGTAACCATGCAATATTGTGTGTACAATAAATATATTTGTATTCATGCCCATGGTACTGCAAGCCTAAATCTTTATTACTTAAAGCGCACCCGACCAATATATACTGTAAATTGATAGATAGTATTTTCTCACGCTAATACGACACAGGCTTTGACCTCTCGTCCGGCTACTGTTAATTAGTGTTGGTTGTTCTTACCTCTGGGCAAGCTCAGATTTATGGGTTTATGTTGTGTGGAGCTTTAAAGTAAAAGTTCGCTGCTGGGGACCTGTCTGCCTACGGACTACATAGACAAACAGGCTTTCAAAATCTGATCCAGAAATCTTCCTACATTTCAACAAGTAGGTCTCAAATAAGGAAATGGTATTGACATTAAAGTGAAATTCCGGCGTGAAATCACCCCAGGGACTTTTTAGGCAAATACACTCATCAAATAAGCCATTGAGACATTTTTTTTTCCTTTTTACCTTGCACTTGCAAACCAAGGCCCGATACAGTATTATCTATAGATTGACGCATTCAAATTCTCAAGGGATACTTGGACATTTTGGAATTATTTGCTGACAGACCGAGCATTACATAAGAAGATCAATATCAATTTCATTCCAGCACATTCAGTACAGAGATAGATCAGTCACATGTTTAGCCTGTCCTAGCACAAACACTGACAGCAGAGGGAATTAGTTAGCCTCAGACAAACACAAAAGCCTTCAAGTTCTTTGTGTGCCTACAGTAGCACTTTTTTTTCCAATTCCCATTCATCTCACCCCAGTCTACCTTGGCTCATAGACGCACTGCAGCCTGCCTTTTATTTCCCCCCAACATTGCATCAGAGGAGTTCACACAGGCTATGTATCTTTGGAGTTGTTTGAATGGGATCAGCTATCATCAGTGTTGCAGAACTGAGTGCGATGAAGAGCTAACTGAGCTTCCGTTAACAAAGAGTTAATTTAGTCCACAAAATTTCCAGATGATAAAAGCATCCCAGGCTTCAAATCGTGGAGTAATTATTCCTGCAGCACACCGCCAATGAAGAAATCAGAAGAAACAAACTTACCCAATGGTAGTCTTTATGTTGAAGAATTCAGGGAAAAGACAAACAGTCAGTCTTCTAATTGGAAAATGTGTTCCTATGGTTCAATAATAATTATATACTTACCATGCTTCCAAGAGGTCACTGCTACACCAGTACAGAGAGCTCAATTCGATTTGCAGTTAATGAGGTTGGGTCTCTTAACGAGTGTTTTTGTTTTCTATGTAGTGCTTTGGGAAATGTGGTTATGGCCTATTTTATCATCTGTTATGATTCTGTGCAGATCTCCTATCTGAATTCATCTGGGTCATATATTACTTAGCCTTTCCATTTTATACAATTAGACACTAAATAAAAAAGTCCCAATAATAAAAATCATGAGGTAAGGGGGGTTAACTGTAATGTTAAATTAAGTAACTTCTGAAAATATACACAAACTTGGCTTCTGGAAATGTATGTTGCCGCCTTATATGTGGCTGTTATGGATGAGACAGTGGGGATGGCTGCTGTATATATCTATTTGTGCATTCATATCTTGTCAGTGAGGGATATCCTTTAATTATGCCCGCTTTTTTATTCTTGGTGGTCATTACAAAGAATAAACTCTACTTTGACAACAACCATATTCATTTTAGCAACGGGTGTCAACCATTCTTATCCATATTAAAGCTTTGTCAGGGCCACTTAGCGTCAACGCACTGGGTAACCCTGTGCGTCAAACTGGGACACTACACTTCAGTCACTGCTTTATACACAGGGAACACATAGTTAACATTATGAATTCAGCCGTTCAAGTACGCCTTGAACACCAAAGGCATTTGACCAAGCATCAGTATTTGGCCCCCTGTGCATGATAATAGACTGACCCTGCTGACTACATGCTACTGTTTTGCTTTTCTGTCATTTACCTTGTTTCACTGACTCCTTTATAACCCCTGAACAATATCTCATCGCCAACTTCATGTACTGTCAAAAAACTTGTGAGAATGCTAGCGAGGTCACTGAATTCAGCATTTTTCTGGTGGCAGTCATAAGTATATATATATATATATATATATATATATATATATATATATATATATATATATATATATATATATATATATATATATATATATATATATATATGCAGCAGACATGATTTTTTTGTCCCACATTGGTCCTGCCACAAGTCTTCATATGTATGCTGTTCTGTCACCTCAAAATTCAGAGTGGAGTTTTGACTTTGAAGCCCCTTTGATATGGTGCTTTTGAAAAAATGCCGAAGGACTCCTTGAAAGGAAAAGCTGTCTAATTAGTGGCCTTACACTGGAAGAGTGACATAGGCTGGCTTTCAGAGTGCAAGACCAGAAACCCATTTTTTTGCCTTTCTCTGATAAAATGTGCTATTGAAGTTGATTTATGAATTAAAATTAAAGTAATGTCTCATGAAAAATGCTCCCTAATTATTATTTTACTATTCATTTAAATCAACGAGTTGGGACTTATCTGATCTCGTAGTACAAATCTTGAGCTATATTTTAGGATTACTGATAATTCTAACCCTCCCAGCTCCATATGCTGCTAATCTTTACTGAGACAGTTTGACATGAGGTATGGATATTTGAGAATCCGCATATGCCCTGGTTTTACCTTCCATGGAGGGATATTTGGCTTGGCTTGTCTCTTTTGCTCCATTTTATCTTCAGCATTTCAGAGGCTTTCTCACTTTGAGATATGTTATGAAACAGCAGTTTGATAGATTAGACAGAATCCCTGCTTTGATCATTTCTTCATGCCCACCTGTAATTTAGCCCTCCAAAATGCAAATTACTTCTAATGCTACAGTACACACCATGCTCTACATTTCTTAAGCACTCATTGGAATAATCACAGGCTTTGGAATCCCTGAGGCATATATTGAATGATGTATCCTACACTGCTGAGTGTTGAGGTTCAAATATTCAAATCAAACATTTTGCTCAGAATTACCAAAGATACATTTTTTTCTTAATTTACTGCTTTCTTTGCCTCCCTCTCGTGATTTAATGAAACTGCCTCCTACAGTTTATAATGCCATGGCTCTGATGATAAATATAATTTAAAAAGTCATTAGACCATTGTAATCATGTCAGGGGGAGGATCTTAATCAAAGTAAAGTTCAAGGATTTAAAGGAAGCAGATGTTGGATATAAAAGCAAAGATTCATAGAATAGTTGAAGATGTGGCCTATTGGAACAAATTGATGAAAAAGAAATTGTAATAAGTGGACAAACTTTATTGTTTTTTTACTCTCAATATTTTACTCATTTAACATAGACCCAAATACGCAAACTATACATTGGGGGGCTGCCCATGGACAGGCTCCCAGTGGACAAGCCCCCAGGGCTCTTTGGGGTTCGTGTCTTGTTCAAGGGCACTTTGTCAGTGCTCAGGAGTCAAACTGGCAACTCTCCAGCTAGTCCACACTCCATAATTGGTCCAACCATGCAGTTCTCAGGCCAAGTCCCTACAGACTGAGCCACCACTGTCAGTGTCAGGCTCTCTTTCTACTCCCCAGCCCGCAGAAAAGTCTTGATTTCACCCACCACAAGTATGCTAATCTAATCAATAAGTTATATTTTTTAAGAAGAGTAGAAAATATATGACAAGTGAGCCTGCAGCTGTACAGAGTGGGGGTCCAGTAGAATATAGGAATATGTTTTGTTATTGAATTTACCTGACATGCTCCTTGCCTACTTATTGCAATTCTGTCAATCATGTGTGGGTTACAGAGAGGTCAGTTTGTCTCACCAATGTGAATTCCTTTCCTTTGTCTTCGCCCCACTGTTGCTCAGTGGTATTTCAACTGATACTGAGCAGGAGTACTCATACATAAATATGAGTAGACAACTCGTTGCATGTGCCCTCAGACCACAGTAGTATCATTTTTATGCCATCCTAAACGCTCCCTCTTTAACACTGAGGGAGTTTGTGTCACCAGCAGACCTCTGTGGGAAATCACTATGATATGATTAATACAAGAGGTTCCTAGCCAAACTGTACATTTATTGTACTTGTTTGCAATCTTGAAGTTTTGCAGGTTCTTTACAGTTTTAAGTTAAAAGTAATGACCCTATTATATTTATTAAAAAGCTTCTAGTGGACTGTAGCTTTGGGCTTCAGGGTGAACTGTGCTTCATCAACCATACAGCTGACCATAGACCAATGACTCAAGCTGCCATCAGTTCAGTAGCTGCTTCTATTTGCTCCACTGCTATGCCCTACCCACACGCTGCAGAATTTACACCTTTTTTCTGCCCATTCATCTCACCTCTGTCATACGTTTGGCTGACGGACATGCTATAGAGTCTTTGTCAACCTGCAGCACTGCATCCATTCCATGTGCAGATGGGATCAGTTCTGTTGAACTGGGTGTGATAAAAAAAAAAACCACACTCACCCTGAGCTTCATTCAGGCCAAAGAGAGTTCATTATGTCCAACTACTGCATCTGTCTTTGGTCCAATTCCAGTGTCTGCCCCACTTGTGCCACTCTAGAAAGGGTGAGTGCTTAAGAGTTCTCTGGTGAACTGTTTGAGCACACCTTCCTCATGTTTGGAGTCCTCCAGGCTGCCTGACTGAATAACCTGTAGTTTTTCCTAATTTACTGTAACATAAGGTGGAAAACAGGGAGGCAGGGAGCCC
Source organism: Echiichthys vipera (assembly GCF_963691815.1). Taxonomy (NCBI): domain Eukaryota; kingdom Metazoa; phylum Chordata; class Actinopteri; order Perciformes; family Trachinidae; genus Echiichthys; species Echiichthys vipera. The sequence continues at coordinate 13,171,085 of NC_139836.1, forward strand.
AGAACCAGCAAAAAACGAACAAACAATACTACGATATATGAACACATCCATTTATTACTTATTTTACACATATTTAATTTAATGGGGCCCATTTCCAATATATCAATATGTTTATTTACATGCACAGATAACTCTTATAATGCTTACTCAAGTAAGGCTGTTCTAAATAATTCATATTAAACTACATATTTGGATAAGAATAACCCAATACATCTTACGCTGTGATTATGGAAGACCAGGTTAAGATGGCTGGAATGTTTCAATATTAATAATTGTGCAGCAAAGTGGGAGTGTCTTATCCCTCTCACTGTTTGTTTTTATTGCTGCTGCACACTCACACTCACACATTACGATAGATACATGTTGATGTCAAGAAAACATTTTGGTAAGCACAATTTAAAAATTTCTATAGTCTGGAGTGTCATTTCTTTCCCCTGTATCAGACCTTACCTACTGTTGCTTAGGGAAAGTATTTACTTGGTGGTGATAGGACCCCAGAGGTGGATAGGAATGTTCTATGCTGGTGCATTCATAACACAACACATTCTTCATCACAAGGTAGCAGAGGTGCATGCAAGCTTATCCCTAATAAGATGTTTTCCTGAGCATCATGGCCAGTAAGATAGTCCCTGCATGTAAACTCAGCCAGTGATGCTGAATCCTTAATGGACACTTGGATATTATTGTCATAATAGTTATACTTGATCACCGCAAATAAAAAAACGGGTGGTGGCAATCGGGCCATTAGGTTCCAGGTTTCTCACCCTCTGGTTTTCTTCATCGTCCATTTAGCATAATGACACTTAAGCAATCAGCTCTCACATTAGAATATGGAGCGGTATTATGCAGAATAAAAAGGGTGTTTTTGAATTAATTGAACAAATGTAATTTTTGAATATCCTGATCTATAACCATGACATGGTCTTCCCAGCAGCAGCAGGTGATTCAGACAAAACCAGGCATGACCTACATGCTTAAAAAATTGCAGCAGTCTACAAAGACAATTCTCTTGAATTCATGTTCTGAAACTCTGATGTAAACCCACACTGGCAACAGTGGTCAATAATAACATACTTGTGGTCGCATTTGCACAAGGTCTCCCCACGCTGTTGTGATTTATAAGCAGACCTTCCATCTCCAAACAGGCCATGAGGCTTCAAGCTATGGGGGCAGCACCCTGTGTCCATTGCTATTTACTCAGCCAGCTGAGACGAGGTGCTCCCCCGGCAGCATCCTGCAGTCACTGTGCTCATGCATGGTTTTCTTACCTCTACCTGTCGACTCACAGGAAGGTGACAGCTACAGCAGGACAGACACAATTTGCCACAGGTTGAGCCATCTTTACTGTGTCATTTCCTACTGTTTAACAAATGATTGAAAGCTGCAGGCTATCATGCTCTATGTAATAGCAGTGGGTGTATGAGCACTGTCTTTGCAAAGCACACTAAGAAGAGAATAAATCATTGTTTTAATTAGCCGCGGTTGTATTAATTACAAAAAGAAAAAATCATTGTGTGTATGTTTTATGTTATGTTTATATGTATACATACATACATATAAATATATATATATATATATATATATATATAAGTATATATATATATTGTAAATACATTCAAATAATAACACCATCTCCATTGAAAGGATATGTGAATGTAAAACAAGTTTGCCAACAATTATCACTGCAGCCACTCTGTGCTGTACTCAATGTACTGTGCACTGAAAAAGTGTGCAGAGAAGCCAAGATGAGGAAAGGTGCTCCACTTTAAAGTGATGTGATAGATTAGGGAGGAGCCCTAGCAACAGAATAATTTCCCTGGTGACCAATTTCTGAACACTTCTTAAGCAAAGAAAATCAGCAACAAGCCAACATGTCAGACACAGCCTCATGCCTCGGCAGGTGAACATGCTGACTCACTTCTAATGAGCAGCCAGAGATGGAAATAATAACCTAAACCAGGAATCATAGGTCATATATACTGCTGACTGTCCTAATTACCCCTGGACCTGGTACAATGTAAGCAGATGTACAGATACGTATACTAACAACCATCAAAATAGCTTCTGTGGTGGCCGAGTGTTGATGGGAAAGAAAGAGAAAAATAGCCTGAGCTGCTCTTACAGTTATGCTGGCTGTGGCTGCTTCTGAAATCTACAGTAGCTCTTAAGTGAATCCAGTTTTAGAATTCTTGACTTTCATGCAACTCTAACAAATTAAATTACTCTGGCAATCATTTGTTTGCGGTTTCTAGAAGACCATAAACTCTATTTGACTTAACAGTTCCTTTAGGACCTCATTATCCATCTATTCTGCATGGGAATAAATTTGATACTAAAACCAACCGGTTCTCGACCCCAATTAGCCAAATACGAAGTTTGGTCAGTGGCGCTCAGCACGTGCTATAGATGCGCAAGGCACCCTTGGTAATAGGATATTGCTGTTCATGTCTAATGTGTAACCAAAAGTCAACATTGATTTATTTTAACTTTACTCACTTTAACGTTTGTTAACTTACTTACTGTACGAGACTTACTTAACTAATTTCACATACGTAACTAATGTATTTATTTAAACCCAAACCAAAATCTTTTCTAAACCTAACAAAGTAGTTGTAACCTGACTGTAGCCTCCATATATGACGTCAAAGGGGTACCCAGAGCATTAATAACATGACCCCAAGTTCTCCTCTTGCTCACCTTTACATTATGAAAGTTTAATCTAAAAGCTGAACATTTTAATGATTTTAACAAAACTTGAAGCTTATAAATAATATTGAGAATATTGCTATTCACAGATATTATCAGTGAGACTTATCATTTGCATAGCTTACTGTAATTTATTGTAGTCTGTGGCTTATTTATAAATGAAAAGGAGGTGCGTCTTCCAAAATGTTCACAAGGCTTTACAGTTTTATTGGATATATACTCCTCTTCACTTTTTGCAGTAACTGCCCTTTAAACAAGTAAATTACATCAACTTGTCAGATCTTGACAGCATCCAGTGAAGTGATTACCCAGTTACCATTGTCACACCAGTACGATCAATGTCCTTTAATGAATCAGCCAGGGAACTAATAAAAACGTTTTTTAAATTGATTATGTTGATGGTATGTCATTGCCACAACCTGTAGGTTTATTTGCCATCAGAGCAGAAGTTCAAGTTGAAGAGACTGACATTTCAGCTGAGAAGATAACGAGGCTTCTGGCTCAGGATCAGTTTGGCAGCCAAGTTTGGCCAGAGGCATTGACAGGAAATAATGCTCATCTTGTCTGAAGATTAAATTAATTCTACTTCCTCCTTATTATCACACAGCTTCAAATAGATTCTGCATGCTGAAGTAAATCTTGATTCCTGTTTGTATTGACTATTGCCAAATGTAGAATTGGCCTAATTTAACTAAATGTATTAAGATTTTGCCAAGATGTTGGATTATAACTACCCGTGTGTTTCATTTGTGCATTAATTAATTAAGACATCCTTTAGGGTTTTCAAATACAGAGTTGATTAAATCTGACAATTTCATACAGTTATTATTTATTCTTATATGCTTGGTATTGGGACATTTGAACATTTTGTGTCTTCAGTCTCAATATGTCTGTGTGCGTGTGGAGGGCAGCGCTTGGCACCAGGACTAAAAATGGCCATGCTTTTCCACGCTTCATCATCTGTGGTTTGTGTCAGACCCAGACAGTCATCTGGAAAGGTCAAAGCTTCGGTAAAAAGATTTAAATCATCTGAAAGAAGAGAGATTCACCTTGACAGGCGGAACCTGGAAACCGGTAAATAAGAATACAAACAGGGACTCTTCTTCTTCACATAAAGCAAGGACAAACGGACCATTGCATTTCAAAGCAAGTGTCAAAAAAGTCTGCATATTTTGTCAGTCTTTTATATCAGTAATTAACTTTCAAAATAGGTGAATTGTGTTCATTTATTCTCTCAGCTAAAAAGACTCACAGAAACCTGACTACTTGTTTGCATAAATCATCATACAAGCAGACATCTATTTGCTTTTATTCTTTTTCAGATCTATTAATTGTGTTTCAGTTCTAAAATGAAGTGATCTTCGCACAGCTGCTAGCAACAGCATGTTTCTAAATACAACTTGACAGGGTCAGCGTGGCAAAACAAACTGTTGGGCGAGAAATTGACATATGCGTGTTATTCTTTGATGAATCTCTGTAGTGTTTTGTTCTATATTCATCCAGTTGTGAGGTGCTATGGAAACGTGTGCCTCTTTTCCATTTGTCATCTTATTATATTAATGTTGTGGCCACACCTTTTGATGAATGCAGGAACTAAATCACATATTCAGCGGCTTTTGAGGACAAATGGGACCTTTGAAAAAAATCTTTCTCTTTACTGTTTATTAATAAACTTAAAAAGATGAATGTGAAATAGGGAATCTTACAGCGAGGCCTATGTATCATAATATATTTGTTCACAGAAGTAAAGAATAATGAAACTATTTTCACCTATAAAACCATGCTTGAATAATATGCCTGCTGCAAAGTGCTACAAAGCAATAACTATTACAAGGTGGTTACTTTTTATAATCTTTTTGGAAAAGACAGCCATAAATACATGTAGGTGTTTGCTCTTTATCTTGTGAAAATGTATATTTGTAATATGTATTCTGATTCTCTAAATGTTTGCTTTTTTTTGTGTATATGTCCCTACACTTTAGTGGTTGGTTGGGTATAATTGATTCCTGCTATTGTTCCAGCTAAGTTTGCATTAACTTTACACAGAATGAAATCTGTCTATCTCACTATCTACGTAAATTCATTAAATTGAAGACATTTATCAATAGGCTGAAACTGTATTGTATGGGTGGAGCAGCCACAGTCTTTGGTTAAGTTCCATAGACATCTGTGTGTACGTTTGAGCTGCAGGCGATAGACGGGATCAATTGATCTCATTTGGAGATTCATGTGCTGAAGATTATTAAAGCAAGTTCTATGTACTTATGAATTTACATGACTCTGAGCAACTGTTCCCTCTAGCAAGAAATGCAAACTATGACTGTTATAGACATCAAGGAAAGACATTAAGTACTAATTTGCTGCCACAATCATTGGCGCAACTGTATATGATAGGGATTTCAAAAGTCCAACAATAATTGATCTAAGGTGTGTGTGAATAAGGGTGTTCAAGTCCAGGATGGTTTTGGAAGTCAAGAGAAAAGTACACTGTTCTCTTGACGTGTGTGTGTGTGTGTGTGTGTGTGTGTGTGTGTGTGTGTGTGTGTGTGTGTGTGTGTGTGTGTGTGTGTGTGTGTGTGTGTGTGTGTGTGTGTGTGTGTGTGTGTGTGTGTGTGTGTGTGTGTGTGTGTGTGTGTGTGTGTGTGTGTGTGTGTGTGTGTGTGTGTGTGTGTGTGTGTGTGTGTGTGTGTACAAAGGTAAATGGAGATTATTGAAGATGTAGTGATTACTGTTGTGAATGTGTTTTTAATTATTTTTTCTCTATCTTTTTCTGCACAGGCCTTCCCTTGTATATCCACAGGCATCTATGGTAAGCTTAATCTCTCTTATTTTTTATCTTTACATATCAATACTCTATAGATTACTCTATGTACCTACTTTATGCTGCAAACTTAATTTCAGTGGCCGTATAGTTGAAATTGTGTTTCAAAGGGAGGTGGTACAGTCTTTGGGCTCTATCTTCCACCCGGCGCGAAGAGGCACACATGCAGCTCCACTGTCATTGCTAGTGTCAGACTGACACAGTCACAACATTCATTCATTCATTTTAGTTCCCAGCATGCACGTTGTTTAGGTCGTAAATGTACTTGCCCCCATGAGTCTAAAAATGAGTTGTGGTCGGGCGCAAAAGTTAAGCTTTTTCCTCTGTCAAGTTAATAACTACAGTTTTTAGTTTTTCTGCTTAAATGTCCCGCAATAGTTGCTGCAGCTTGGAATCACTGAAAACATCCTCTAATTATTACAGTAAAATACTCATACATCAATGTAATACATAATTTAAAAAGCAACAGCTTACAGGGGAGTATCCTTCATTCAGAAGGGCAGCTGGTGGATGATTTAAGCAGTGGATTTCGGTGGTATCAGAGCTGCTCTGCATATCATGCTTGTTACTAGCGATCGACCGATACATCGGCCGGCCGAAATTATCGGCCGATATTTGCAGTTCAGGCATCGATCGGTTTAGGCATCGGCCCTAAAAAACATATCGGTCAATCCCTACTTGTTACACACACAGAGATGCACAGAAGCGCTCCTTCTCCTCCTCAGTTAAATAGGTTATCGGTGTATTTGCTCAAATGTAGTCCAAAATCTTGCACGAGCAGATCCGTTTTCTGAGCAGAAAGCTGCTCGCTTCTCTCAAAGTCACATTGAAAGATGCCAAACTGGGTGATATAAACTGGCTTTATGATTGAAAACGCTGTTGGGTGCAGTTAAAGAACTGGACTTTAAATAATACTGTAAACTGCCTCTGCTAAGAACTCTGCTTTCTCACCATTCTGACATACTGTATACAATACATGCCATTCAATGAATTTGTAAACTGCTGTTATAATCACAGTGGGGGCTAAATATTTAAGAACTGATTAATCTCATACTGTCGGTCTGAATATACCTGTATTCACCCTCTCTCTGAAACACTCCATTTAAGTGCCTGGCTCTTCAAGCACCCCTCCCGAAATAGCCTAGCCTGCTCTGATTGGTCTCAGCCTCTCTACACTGTCATCACAGTGTAGAGGCATGGATGTAACGGCACTTTAGTGGCCCTTTCTCCCTTTATATACATTGGAGATCAAAACTAGAGCACAAATTATGAATACTTGATTTATTATGAAATACTGTTTTTTTGTTATTGTTTAATATCTGTAATTAAAAGAATGTCCACTGTGGCTATACCACTGCTATACTTGCATGTTTTTTTTATATTCCAGTCCAGATATAAAACCCATAAAAAATCTCTGGAAAATCCTTGGAAACAAAGTAATGTCTAAGAAACCCACTATAGAAGAGACTGCAAGTATAATGGACCAAGATCAAACCAGAGCAGTGTGAGAAACTAGTGATGTCCTGTGGAGGCAGATGTGCTGAAGTCATTCAAAGCTGTGGCCTCTACACTTCCTATCCATTTTAATCCTATAGCCCTTAGAACATATCTTTTCTGACACAATGGTTACTGTTCTCTCATTTTGCTCACTGTTTTTCTCACAATTAAATGTTTTTGTTGAAGTGCCTTTGTTATTTAAAAAAAAAAAGCAGGCTAGTACAGAAGGGGTATAGTCAAAGCGGATATTCTATCAAATTCTGAACAATAAAAAATGATAATATCTCAGAATATATCAAGTATCAATTATTTGTTCTCTAATTTTCATCGCCAGTGTACAAACATTATACACAGTATATATATATATGTATATATATATATATACTTTCACAGTATTAATATATCATGTCAACCTGCTTTATTAAAAAAAAAAAAAACATGGATTGTGAGCCAGTAACTGTTTAACCTGGGATCAGTGATGTGTTATTGTTTGGTCAGTCCTAGCATGAGAAATATTATGTGATCTGTTCACTCTGCATAATCACATTACAGCCACGGACATTAAGGCCATTTTACTGTACAAGATCAGGTGCTCCCTATGATTCTACACTGTTCCCACCCTAGGGGTGACCCCGAATAGTCGTGATACAAAACTGCGATCTTTAAAAAAAAAAAAAAAAGTCAGTGACAGTGGACTTGTTGTGCATTTCAGTCACAAATGTCTGCAGGCTTGCTTAGGGTGACAAAGAAACCTAGTGTTCTTCTGTCGAACATATAATAAAACATTGATTGAAAAAATACATTTTGGAAATGCCATTATGCGCCTCGCTTTCCACAAGATGGAAATTATACAAGGCTTTCAGCTTAAAGGCACTGCAATTGTTCAAAACAACAATGGTGGCTCCAAAAGAGGTCAGCTTAGATGCTAAAATAGCATGAGTTGTACAGAACCAGAGAGATTTGTTTTCATTGAGGGAAGACTGAGGGCTTTTCTTGATGGAAAAGATGTTTTTGCTCTTTGCAAACTGACTTCGGTGAGAGTTTGATAGACAGATAGTTTCAATCACCTGCCAGATATCTTTTGAAAACTCCTGCCCTTTCCAAATCAGTTTGCAATGATGCCTCCTCGGATTATTCTGTGAAACAAGCCATCTGACAAATGTTAGTACATGTGGCTGTGAAAAAACAAGGTCAGTATTTCACCTATTTGGTTGAGAACCAGTGGAGTAAATCTCAACCCACTGTTTTGTATTTTGAGTACAGCTTCATTAAAAAGAGGCTATTGGCTAATAACACATTCCCAGAACAGGACTTGGATCATGCATCTAAGGATCATAGAAACATGTAAACCTCAGTAGTTGTAGCATATATGAAAATAGACAGGCCAGATGTCTGGTGTAAAATGCATAATATTAGACACCTGGCAGCTGTCACCAAGTTACACAAACTGAAAACATCACAACATACACTTACAGATGAACACATCACTGATTATAGAACATGAAAAAATATTGTTGATGTGCTTTTTATTTCCTCACATGTCTGGGCAAATAACATCTACCACATTATCACTGTAACATTCAGGGTGTGGAAAAAAATAAACAGCTAATTATGGTGCACTTGTGAGTTGAACAATCTGTTGATTTATTAAGATTATTAAGATTAAAAACCATACAGCTGCAGGTCTATACATACAGTAAATGTCAACTCAGCATTGTTAAACTTCCATGCATGTGAATTGGTAAAAGATAGTCAAAATGCATTTTGATATATAGCCGAGCATACACTTGTTGGCGAAGCCCAGTGTGTGCACTACAGAGATTTTAGGCCTATGAATTACTAGGTGTTTATAATTTTTCACTTTGCTGAGTAGAAGAACTCTTTCCTCTGGGATATTGAAGATTTTCCACCCATCACTTTCACAATTCACAGTTTACTGCAGAACAACTCCTCATCATATCCTCTCGCCATCTCTCTCTATAAAATTGTCTGTTTTCTGCCACCTGTCTATGCACACATCTCAAAATGGCTATTACTGAAGTGTTAATGATAGTAAGGGCAAGTTGTAATTTGTTTCTCACTCTTTTTCTCTCAATCTTGTTCCCCTCCAGCTCACACACTCTCTCTCTCAGGCGTTTTTGCAATGTTGCTGTTTAATTTTTCATTGATAAATTCAGCAGTCATTTCTATAAAATTCATTCCCTCTTCTCATACCGTAGTTTCCCACAGCACATTCTACATTAATTTGACCATGCTTCATGTTGCATTTCCACTTTCTCATTATTTTGCCAGCTAAAAACTTAGTGTGGCCTCATAATCATATCAATTCAAAACAGTTTTATTCATTTATCCTAACATCATGAATCATAAATTGACGTCAAGAGGCTTTACAATATGGACAGTATATAACACTTTCTATCCATAGATGGTAATAATGAGAATTTGTTGGTTACTTGTTAGTGCTTAAAAAACGTCTAACTAATGAGTCAGACACTGACTCGCTAGTGTTGCTTTTAAAACGTTAAAATAAATTTAAGTTTATTGGCAGTGATTACACTTTTACAGGTTGAATTAGAGAAATTAAATTAAGAATGTCAGGTAATGGATATGGTAATATGGGTAATGTCAAAATAGATATGTGGCATTTTGGAATAAAACAGTCCTATTGTAGTTACAAGAAGGCAGGCCAAATGCATGCAGTAGAGATAGGGTCACGTTTGTACTGTACACTGCTGACCAGGGCAGTGCTTATGCTGTTTCTCTTTGGTGCTGTGTACTGCATTGCCAATATGAACCAGTCATAGCACTCCACCAGCAGCACCTCACATCAAAGTGGTAGGCTGTGCAGAGCCGGGGGTTGGGGGGTTGGGGGGTGCTGTTAAATAAATAAGCAGCTTAGCGTTTCCCATAACTGCATCTCTACAGAACAATACAGCTGATTAACACTAGAGATCTTCACACAGCAAAGGGCAAATAGAGGAGGGACTGTAGTATACTGTAGAACAGGGCTGTGATGCTATTCTGTACGACTGCTCCCTGTGCCCCTTGAGTACTGCCATGTTCTGAAAGGCTCTCTGCTCTGTTGTCAGGCATTTTGACAGTTTCTGTACATTTTAGATAACCTTTAAGGTCAACTTCCATTTCAGGGACGTAAACAAAAGCTTTTTAGTGTGAAAGGCACATCTTCCCAATCTTCTCTATCTGTCTTTCTCCGTGCGTCTTTTTATCTTTCTTTCTCTGTAGAATACACATAGATATGGGCATTTTAGATCTCCACACATGCACCCAGGTACTATACTTATGCACATGTGCTTGACCCATTTTCACACTTGAATATTTGTAGAAAAACAAATCTTGTGCCCCCAACACTGTGACAGAGAGAAATCAGGAACAAGTTATCCAAGGCCTTTGTGGTGAGAAAAATAGATTTGTCAGGAAAGCTAATGCTAATTGACACTCTCTCTCTCACGCCTCCGTATTCCAGGAGACTCAGTCACCATTGACAGATGATGGCAGAACAGGGAGGTTGTGTGTAGCAGGGGTGCGCAAGGGGGTACCTTAGGCGCTTGGAAAGAAAAATGAGGGCTCACACTATGCTGACAGTCCAATCCTTCAGTCCGGCCCATTAGCCACAACAGAATTTCTGCAAGGATAGTATCGGAGGTACCACCCATAAACAAACTGGTGCCCACCGTGGGCCATGAGGTCACCCAGCATGATAGAGGTTATTAAGTGCTGCTCCTGTTTCCACATCAATCACAGCCATGCGACCTGGGTTTAAATGGATTATTCCTTCCAAAGAGGAGACACCTCTCAATGTCTCACAAGATCAGTGCCAAAAGTCTAACTACCTAGACTTAGAGAGGTCATGTTCTCTTTTTGTCTATCTCTTCCACTCCCATCTTCCCTCCTCGCCTTGTAGTCCTTTTTTCTCCCTCACACATCTTTTTTACAAACATGCTCTCACACAGGCTGAGACACTTGCTCAAGCAAAGCCACATACATAAAAATCCCATTTCAAGATGCATTATGGACAATTTAGCTTTGTGGAGATCACATCTTAGCTGGTGCTGAAAGAGCACTTTCCAAAAGCCTTGTAATGAGCTGTACAGTTTAGGACGTGTCTGCTAAGATCAATCTTTGCATGGAGCAGAAATCTCAATAGCAAATGTAAAAGCAAGGCCATGAACATTAAGTCTATTTCTTACCTGACAGAGGCCATTGAAGACATGCTTTTACAACCCTCTCAAAGCATTCAGAGGCCCACAATAGGCAATGCCATTGCTCGGGACGAATATCTCTCTGTTTACTGCTCCCCCTTCCCCTTTGGCTAATCTGTCTCTGTGACGGATCTAAGGATTGTTGACAGAGAAGTTTTTGCACTGACTGGTGGCTGTGGGAGATATGCGGATGTAATATGTAATCCACCCAGGCTCTACTGGTATGTCCACGCTGCCTTTCTACTGTACTGTCCAGATCAAAGGTTTCAAGCAGCTAAGAATTTTCCCCCAGCCAGCATCATACTCTGGCTCTCTTCATCCTTGTCTAGGATTATGAAAGTAGGAGACATTCATGGCACCTTATCTCTCAACAGTGATGGCTCGCTGCTAGCTTGCCAGAGATGGCCTGTGCAAGTCCTCCCTTCTCTTAAAACCTAGGGTTTACTACAGGGAGCTTAGCCCAGCTGGGTTGGGAATTTCAAGGTACATGGGAGCAACGTGCTGTATCAGTGGGTAGCAGAGTGTGTGCTCGGAGGAAACAGGAGCTTCGTAGCCCATTTAACTGAGTCACACAGTGTGCATTGTACTCACCACTAGCCCTGCTCTCTTGGTCATCATTTTCATTGATGATACACCAAATGTAAAAATACTTCCCACCCATAGGACAATAGATTTAGGCTTTAAAGAAACTTGGTTGAGCATTAAACTTTTGCATATCAAACAGTCTCCAGGATGTTTTAAAGAAGTGAAATGTCAGGTGTTAATTTTAGCATGTAGGACAAAGCATGGCATCACCTATATGGAATGCTTCCAAGGAAGGTCATCATCTGTTGTTCCACGGAGGCTGCTCTCTTTCTTCCTACCTCTTTTTCTGCCTGTCTTCCTCACATAACACCCTCCCATCCCTCTTTGTCTCTGTCTCCTTTTGTGGGCTGCAAAGTCGGTCATGGTCACAGCCCTGCTGCTTCGCGGTGTTTGTGTAGAGAGGAGCTCCGGGCCATTTGACACCCGCGCTTTGGCGTCTAGAGTCCTTGAGCGCTACTCTGTCCTCCACCCTGGGTCACCTCACCTCTCCTCTGGGCCCTGATGGGGTGACAATCCTCTTTTACCCTCCCTTTCCAGATGAACACACAGGACTGCTGCCTTCAACTATGCTGCACTTAATGATTTCTTCCTGCTGCCCAAACCACAATCCACTAATCTACTCTCTACTACATTCTGCTTAAATTATTCCACCCTGCCAGTCTGTTATAATAAAGGTCTTTAGAGGCAGCAATCAGATTCTTTCGATTTTTATAAGACATTTGTTAAAGATATTTCTAGGCAACAGTTATAAAAATAACTTGTTAAAGACCTTTCAAAATCAGAGAAACATTGGCATTTTATGTTTGTTTTTTGTTGCCATATTTTATTTTCTGTAGCAGATTTCCCATGTTTACCATTTGCCACTTCAACACTTGAGGTGAATTAACGACTGCCTGATACCTCAGCCTCGGGCTATATGCTGCTTCAAGGTAGACAGCTCATCAAAATGAATGATGAGTGTTGAGTCATGAACTTGACCAACTACAACTGACGGGCAGCAAAGTGGGGCCAACAATACCATTATTGCCTCAAGGGTAGAAAACTGTACTTTGTATTTTTCAAGAACTCAGTCAGCATATGTTTATCAAACCTAGGCCACATATACTTACAAAAAATTGGGTTGCTCAAAGAGAGACACAACAACAGTAGAGATTATAAAGCCCTAAAATAACAGCAGGTTGTTGCATCTTCTTCACAATATAAGCTCACTCAGGAAAAAAACAAAACTGGTGTGGTCTGCACAATGTGCCTGCAGCCTAGCCATATATTTGCAAACAAAGAATGGGAATGCATCATAGCACATACATGTATTCAACTCTACCCGCTTTATCGGTTGATGCAGCTACTCCTCTCTCCTTCTCACCGGAGAAAAACACCTTACCTACACAGTTTTGTTGTGAAAGTTAACTATAAATTTAGGATATGAAAGAGTTGTCATGCCGGCAAAAGAGAGAGCAATGGGCTTTCTTGTTCTTAAAGCAAAAATCCCCCCTAAGGCAGAGAGCACATTTATATTATTTTTCCTACTTTCCAGCTCAGTGGATATTTTTTTAACATTAACTTTCACAAAGTCAAGGCAGAGTCATATGTGATGTAAAGTGGGAACTGTTTCATTATGAACTAAGCAACTACGTGTCATAGCTGTAACATCCCAAGCAGTGGCTTTTCTCTGGTTTTTAGTTTTGTGTAATATACAAAAACCATATTCCTAAAAAGTCACACAGGGTCCTGTGTTTATGAAGGTGATTTACATATGCCTAACAGAGGGGCAAGACACTGTGTCTCATGGTTGCATCAGAGATTAGAGTTGGCTCTCTTTTTCTCCATATTAACAAAGGTCCTACATGCCCAAGATCATAGGAATAAAATATGTGGATTCTGTTTTAAGATGAATCATCCCTTTGGCTTAACTAGCTGGGCTGATGCACCACATGGGCTCAGTGAGTTAAGCATTGATGAAAATGTACCTTTCATTTAAAAGTAAATGAACCAACTCATCTTTCTCATATATTTTGATCATGCTTTTTGATTGTGGCCTAAAATTAATCAAAGGGATGAAATGATTAGAAGATTTTAAAAGACCTCTTCTCAGGTCAGATAAAGTGTTTATCTGATTTCATTCTCCCTGGTCACTAGTCCAAATTTGTTGTGGTCACTGAACCCTTTACTACTATTGCCATCAACATCACTGGATGTACTGTGCAAATGTTATGCAAGCGCACTGTGCCACCTTAAACCTTTTTCCACCCGGCGCATGCCATCTCTCTCGCCCCATCTCTCTCGCCCCATCTCTGTCTGGCTGCTGCGCTCTGCCTGGTGATGAAGTAGAGGAGCCTTCAGCAGAAATAACACTATACCACCTGAGTCCTCATCAGTGGCGCTGCGCTGCACATATCCCATCACTGGCCTCACTAAGACAAATCTCCCTGAGCCGGCCATATTCCCAGCATAGGAGAGAGCCGAGCCAAGCAGAGCAGGGACCCTTGAGGACCCACCATCACCGCGCCTGACGCCAGATCTCCACCTCCTGACAGATTAGCTTTCACTGAACCCTCCACACGGCATATGGAGCAAAGGAGAATGAGAAGGAGGTGTTGGGGAAAGAAGATGTAGAAGTAAAACAGTGAACTTTTTCATTGTGTGCGCATATAGAGTCGATTCTGTTCTGAACATAATTATTTTTAAAGCCCTTCTAACAGGGCTGTGACCACTATGGCTAAAAGAGGTGACAGAAGTGATGATTGAGGATATTTTATTGTTGCTGTTGCAGCCAATGCACTCAAAACTGCAACTGCTGACCTTGGGCCGTTGATGTTACTTTTGAACAGAGTTCTTCTGGCAAGCTGCCCTGAGTGGCAATGACCCCTTTTTGTTGTCTTCCATCTAACTCTTTTTTATGTTGTCTCTTGTTTTTTTTTACACCTATCATTCTATTTTCCTTTTATCTTTTTCACTGTTTCTATAGCTTCTCTTTTGACCTCTCTCTTCTTTCAGCTCTGCTATGATTAATAGGTATAGCTCTCAAATCAATAGAGCATTTGTAGAAACTCCACACTGAATAGATTATATGGACTCAATGCCGTCCCCCCACTGCTACTGTCCAGAATCCCAGAATGTGCTAATATTATGATTAAGACCTGTTTTTAGCTTTCTTAAGGTGGTATAGTAAGAGCACAAAGACAGGCCCTGACTTCTTAAAATAATTAGTTCATTTGTTTGTGTGCTTACTTGTCTAACACCTCTCCCGTAGTGTGCTCTTCCTAAACAGCTGGTCCGATCTCTGTGGATCTATTTTTCTCAGCTTCCTCATCTTCCATACATCTGTTAGCCTATGTTACTTGACGTGTGAGATGAAGTGATGGTACACCTGCATAAGTGTGGAAACGGATTTTAAAAAAGAAACATCACCAGACAAAGTGATATCACTGAAAAGGTTAAGTGTGTTTGGAAGACAAGAGGAGTCAGGTGACCTGCAAACTGATTTGGCATGCTGGATTAGGTTCTGAGCACAAAGCTCTGGGGGCAGCTTTTCAAGAGCAAGAGCCGTGAACGGGCCACGTACTGTCTGCAGACACTGCCTAACAGAGCCATAGGAGCAGACTGGCTGTCACTGCTGGCTGGTATGCAGCTCACATCTCCCTCCACCCAGGGCTTGAACATGAGCTCAGCTAGGGTTCGGCAGCACCTCAGCCCCCCTCTCCTCTCCTCTCCTCTCCTCTCCTCTCTTCTCCTCAGTGTAAGTCAGCCACTCCTGTCAGGCTGAGTAGGGGGAGGAGAAGAAAAACTGAAAGAAAGAGACATCAACGGTAGTCAGATAGGTGAGAGTGGTGAGGATAAAGCTTCATGTAGTCTATCATGGCTCCCAAGGCAGTTGATTGAAAGCATTTCCAGAATAGTTATTGAGAGGCTTTGACAGCAGGTGGTCTGAGATGAAAGAATTCGGGAAAATGTAAGGCTAGATCTCATTGGCTTTTCATTTTTCTTTTCATCCAACTTAAAGGGTAGGGGTCATCACAGTACTTGTAAGCTTGTTTCATAGGTCATAGAATGTTATCATTGTGGCAATGACCCTGGAAAAGAAAAAATATTTGTGAATATGACCCATGCAATAACCAACAGCCTACAACTTTGGCATGGCCCTTGTATCAGTTGATGTGGGTTGAAATTGAGGTCTTGACCTCTGTAGTTAGAGGAAGACAGTGACTTCTGTAACCTGTGGTCCCTTATGGAGGCCAGGGGTTATAATATGGAAGAGCTTTGAGTTTTAAATCGTGAGCTAGGTCACTTAGGACTGAAAAATGATTTGTTTTGTGGTTTATGGGCTGAACTGTGCATAGGGCATGCATGCAGTGTAAACGGAGTACCTGCAAGTCAACTTCAAACTATAAGCTCTACATTGACTTAAGAGTAAAATGCTTTAGTAAAGTTTTATGAAAGGCACAGAAGACAACTGAAACACTATTCTGTGACAGAGTAGAAGATTGTCAGCAATTTTTGTAATGGCTTACATAATCTCCAGCTGTAGCATGGCTGGGCCAAGGGCTTTTATAGTCAATAGCTCACTCTAAGAGTCTTTAGAAGTTCTCTATAGTGGCAGCAAATGATCCGGAGATCAGCGTAGCAGAGTCCTCCCTCAACTTGCCTTATCAAGGATATATCGAATTTAAATCTGTGTGTTTAGATCGATAAATTGTCTTAATGCAGTGTTAGGGATCTTAAGCAAACACAACTGCTGTGATTAATACAGTAATTAGCAAAATTGCTAGCAACACTAACTTGACTATATGTTCTTTCTGGCAAAGTGATAAAATAGGTTAGTGTGAATCACACATCACACATCTACTGTCATAAAGACAAAACATGAATTGATTCTACCTGAGGTGATAATGAGTGAAGGTATGATGTGTATATACAGTATATAGCTTGTATCTATACATTGTATCCCCATAATATCTGTATGTTGTTTCTTTTCAACACTGTGCATCTCACAGTACACAACTACAGCAGTTTATCAGACAGCTGGTCTCATCTACCAGAGACAAGCAGCCTGTGCTCCTTTCCATTGATTTAGGAGAAATGCTGTTACATGTGGAGATATTGGTTTGACTGTCTGTTCGTCTCTCTGTTATTGTCTACGTCTTGCATCTGCATGTTGGATCCAACTGATATTGACACTTTTTTTTCCTCATCTAGGCTTTCCGAATGATCCTGCAGCTGACATCGCTCTGAACACAGTAAAGAGCTGGATCGAAGAGAATCCTGATAAGGTAGGACATAGCAGAGTGATTGATGTTAAAACAAATAGCTGTCAATCTGAAGCCACCTGAACATGTCTGCAGGCACTGTCTATTTTATGTTTTTGCTGATTTGCTGTGAGTGGAGATGATTGGACCACAGCAGAACCACGGAACACTAATTATCATGCATCCCAATATCAGATAGACAGCTCATCCACCTGCCCCTGGTGCATATCAAATTAAAAGCCAGTCTGAGACTAATCAGGCCTTCAATGGTCTGCTGGATGTTTAATTGGTCTATGCTGTGGAGAGCTATTAAACCCAGAAGAACATAAGCACATCAGTTGAAATAATCTGAAATTGGTTTGGTATTAGATGAGTTATAATGATGCCTTCCATGGACTGAAGGCTCAGATAGTCTGGAAATACAGTGCTGTGAAAAAGTTTTTGCCCCCTTACAGATTTCTTCTGTTCTTGCTTTTTGTCACAGTTATATGTTTCAGATCATCAAACAAATTTTAATATCCGAAAAATGGCGTGTTTCCATTAGCCCTGTAGAGTGGCCTCCGGGAAAGTTTCAGGGCATGCCCTCTCAAATGGTTTTTCACTCTTCATGTTTCCATAACAAAAAAAGGCCCGAGAAGAATTTACGAGACTCCGGAGATGACGTATCGCTCTGAATGGGTTTAGAACGCCGATGATCAACTGATCAGTGTTACAGCGGTGCACCGCTCTTCCTCTAAAGTTAGATATAAGGTTGCCCGTTCTACTCACAACATCAACTTATGTACAAAGTAACATGAAAGAAAAAGATTCGAGCCGGCCGCTGTCACCCCACTGCAGCACTGTGTGTGTGTGTGTGTGTGTGTGTGTGTGTGTGTGTGTGTGTGTGTGTGTGTGTGTGTGTGTGTGTGTGTGTGTGTGTGTGTGTGTGTGTGTGTGTGTGTGTGTGTGTGTGTGTGTGTGTGTGTGTGTGTGTGTGTGTGTGTGTGTGTGTGTGTGTGTGTGTGTGTGTGTGTGTGTGTGTGTGTGTGTGTGTGTGTGTGTGTGTGTGTGTGTGTGTGTGTGTGCGTGCGTGCGTGCGTGCGTGCGTGCGTGCGTACGTACGTATGTATGTATGTGAGAGTGGGAGAGGGAGAGGGGTATGGAGCATGCAGCAAAGGAGAATTCAATACAGAATCCGTGCACATATCATTTTCTGTGCTGTGTTGTTCTACGCCACTGGATAAAAGTGTCTAATCTACTTAGCCATGCTGTTGTGGTGTCTGTACTACAACACGTCACATCCCGCAGAGAGCTACATCCAATCACCAATCTTGTATATCTCAGGGGTACTCTCCGACAGGGCCATTTTCTACTCGGTCAAACGGCCTCCTGAGCAACTCACATGCAAATTAGGGGCGTTGTTGGTGAGATAGACCTGCCTCAATCCGGGTAGTCAACCATAGTGGAAAAATACCTACTGAAAACCGAATTATATGCATAATAAGAAGTAATAAATACTCGCCGTTATATAGAGAGAGATGCAAACAGGTCGTTAAACAGTAAGTTAAGGTATATAAAGGCAAAAAGACATGATTGGATCCATACCACTACAATTTATTTAGTATAAAACATACATAAACAAGACGTCATCTTAAGCAAAATGCACAAGGAATAGTATATTCTCTTCTGTAGTTATTAGGTGAGTAGCAAAGAAGTTATTATTGAAATGACCACCACAAAGAGGCATAATGTATCCATCTCCCCCTCCCTGCACTAATTAACCAGGTCAAACTCCATGTGAAACTGTTGTAATGACCACATTAAAGCAAGGACTAATTTGAATGCAAGTCTGAGTTAGATACACAAGTCTTTTACAGCAGCATTATGTACTGTATGTGGCACGTATGTAAAACAAGGTATTTATCACCTTGATATGTTTATGAAAAACAGTTTGTGATAATAGCATTTTGTCCAGTTGTCGGAGCTGTTTGAGGCTATACAGAACGTACATCAGTTTGAGTCAGTGAGTGATGGAAACCTTCGGGGGTCATCTCTGTGTACTGTGGCACTGTTTATATCTGTCGCTGTGAATTGAGTTTTCTTTATAAAGTTCACAGCTTGATGTGCTACAGCATCCCTCAGCTGGTGTTATGGATCTTGTGAACAGACAGCCAAATGAGTCCGAGCCGCTGGTTTATTTTACTGTTTATGTGCTTATGTTTGCAGCACTTCTTCACTGCCTTATGATTGCTGTAACATGTACTTGGGGAATCCATCACTGCTCTGATGTAAAGAAGGTTTTATATAGCTTATTGCTGACTGTAAATTACAAGCTAATGTGCAAAGCTGACTTTTGTGGTTGTGTTTTTCAACAATCAAGGATTGTCACTTGCCGTACAGAGGCTGCAGACAATTATGTGATGCACCGACTGATAGCTATCTCTGGTGTGGGTAGATCAAGTGGAAAATATTACAATTCATGGACGTCTACGGAGGCTTTCCTGAACATTGTTTGGCAAAGCTCTGCAAGCACAAGCAATAGATCTTAAACTCTAACTAGACCAAGAGTTAGTAAGCTTTTAACCTGATCAGAGAGAATAAAGTGAAGCACAGCAATATTACATTGGAAAGTCTTCCAATCAAACCACAGACAACATGAAGTAAAGCAGGAAGTCTTCCCCTGCAGTTTTCAATTAATTCGCTGTTGCTTGCTGCTAAGTTACTCTTGGTACAGATTTTAAAATTGATATGTTATATAAAACCATCCCTTTTAAAGTAATTATGTCAGTTAAGGTTGTAGCAGACATGAATAGAGAATATAACTAGAATTCAAATAAATGTCTCATGGAATTTCTCAGTGCCTGCAGAAACGACATGATTTCTTTTCTGTTAGGTCCCTTACTGTTGCACATTAAATGTTAAGATGAATGCTGCAATCTTGGTCTAATATGTTTAGAAAAACAATGTATCACTACAACATTTACTCAATTTTCACACCCAGTATCAACCTGACTGATAACTGACATGATTCTGTTTCAGGCTTTGTGTCAACTCATAAGAAATTGATAATCTGACTGCATGTCTTATACAGAGCTTACACTCAGTAAATATATTGGGAAGAAAAGCTTTGAATGTGCTGTATAATATTATGCAGGTTGTTGTACACATTGTAGTTTTATTCATTTTCTCAATCTCTCCTCAAGACTGAGAAAGTGATGAGATGTCGTGTGCTATACCATCAAACGGCTTACAAAAGTTCAGCACTGCGACAGTTGCTCATATCACAGATTGCAACCAGCTTTCCGAAGATCGAGCAAGAATGAGAGGTTTGAAGCCCAGTTTACCATACATGGAACAATAGGACTAGATTGCTCCGCTCGCTCACCTACAGCTCTGTGAAGCCTTTGTTGTTGGCGCCCACAGAGACAAGTCATTCCAGAGCCATGATAAGGGTTCCCCTTTGGGTAAGATACTGTGCCATTGTGGTTGAATTTCAGTACAATGGGCTGGCTGAGGATCCAACACACTGGGGTGGCAGAGTACAGGCTACAAGCCCCTGCTGCAAACCTCCTCCATGGACACACAGACATCCTCAAATGATAGCCTTGCCTGTGTACGTCCCGTAGGATGTATATAAAGACGGATGGCGCAATTCCACTTTCTCCCATTGTATAAAAGTAAAGCCAAATTATCCTTGATATGGGCGCTGCCAGGTGTAATTTTGCAACCAGAATCAGCACAGACCAAATCATACACTTGCCTGACCAAGCCAGTCAACAGTGACAGGTGTCGATCATAACCTCATTTTTATAGCATCAAATAACTAATAAAAACCAAAGAATAATAAATTATACATTATTCTGAAATTAGCAAAAAATCTGCATAATGACTATTTTTTACTGATAAATTAAAAATAGTTTGATGTTAATACTTAGTACTTAATACGTACTTGTATTTAAGTCAAAAGTGAATGCAGGATTTTTAGTTGTGAGTGTGTGCGTGTGCGTGTGCGTGTGCGTGTGCGTGTGCGTGTGCGTGTGCGTGTGCGTGCCTGCGTGCGTGCCTGCCTGCGTGCCTGCCTGCGTGCCTGCGTGCGTGCGACAGGGAGGGGAAAAGAGACAACGCGCTGTGATTGATTAGCAGTGAGTTTATCTCTCAGGCCAGCACACTGTAGCCCTGATGCACTCGCTAACAGACAAAGTGCCCCAGTGCCAATGTGATATTCACTCTTAAAAGCACCTAAACCTCCATTGTGGGAGAATAAACAGCATCACCGTGGTCAGGGACTGCAGATCCTTTAATCTAGACATGGCTTGAGTGCAGGACTGATCCTTCAGATCACAATAGAAAAGAATCAAAGAGGACAGCCTCTGTTTCCCTGTATCCTCCACATGAATATATAATACATGAGTATATGTGTAAACAACAAACCAGATGGCTCTAATATTTCCAAATTAGGGGGTGCAGACAACCCAAGACCAGTGTGTGTGTCCAGACTTTTTTTTTCTTCTGGGGTGGCCCAAGTGGGGCATTGACTTATGCAGAGGTAGCAGGAAGTTCAAGTGATGCTGTAGGCAGTCTGCATAGCTCTGCATAGCTGCATCCCTGTTTATAGTTTACTTAAATAGACCTATCACTCACAACACAACAGAGTGGCACCAAACAAATGTAAAATAAAGTTTCCATACTTTATTAAAGAAATACAAATAAATAAGCCTTCGTGAACAAACTATTTTCTTGACAAAATTGTCCAAAACCTCAAACCTGTTACAGTGCAGTTAGTAGAAGTGATGGCATGTAAAATAAGTAATATTTGGCCTTTTCACTTATGTTACTTAGCTTGAAACATCCTCAATTCAAGACAAAGCAGATCAAGTTTTAAAGAGGGCAAATGCACATATATCCTGAAGTGCAGGTGAAGATGAAGGGCCTTCATCACCAGTATCCCTATCTGAGTTTACAAAATCACACATATTGTCATCAGAATGAAAATAAAATCAGACTTTTTATATGGTAAACCAACCCAGATGAAATAATGACTATTGCACTTTGACTTAACTGAAAGGTTTCAACTTTAGTTTCAATGTCTTGCAATTAACTACAATGCCATTGATATTATCCAATAAAATTAGTAATTACTAAAGAGACATCTGGCAAAAACTTAGTCAGGCCCATAAAGTTACACAAGAGATTTACATAGCTAATGTTAGCATCGTTGACAATAACCAACCAATGAGGACAGGTTTGCTAGCAAAGTGAGATGATGACATTCACAGAACTGCACCAAATTATCATGAACATACCTAAAAACTGTTTTAACCACCAGCATAGTATATGTGTATCAAAAAAAGTCGTCTCACATCTTTCAGGAGCGACAACAAGTAGCGAGAACAGTGTAGACTTCCTGTCAAGTTGACCGCTGACCGCTCTGCTAGTAAACTCTGCTGCCTCTCAGGTTTCAGACTGAATTGCATTTTTCAAACAGTTCCAACCGACTGGGCAGGTAGCCAATTGTAATGGTGAGGCAGGGTTTTAGGGGGCCACCCCGGGCCACTCCCTAGGCACGCCCGTGCCTGACACAACAAGTTCTCCATATGGTATTGGAGCAGTTTTCTTCTGCTCACAGCACACAAGCCCCTCCACTCATTTTCAGATCTAATTTGGTGTAATTCAGTCTTACATGGGTTTAATTTGCAGATGATAAATGTGGTCTGACATTGTATTTGGCTGCCACAGATGTGCTCTGGATGGCCAAGCTTTTTAATGAAGCTTTTTGAGTTCCCAGCAGCCCAGCATTACTGACACAGTCTGAACACTTGAGACAGATTGCGAGTCTGTAATAAGCTCTGCTGCGCTGTGCTGCTCAGGACAAAATTGATGTGCAGAGATTTCACCTTTCAACATCACTCTGGTTTGGGCTTTGGTATTAAGCACTCCACTGTGTCGATGACGCTCCCAAAACAGGTGCTTACATCCTTTTTTTCTGTTCTGTGAATGATCTGTTTACCCTAGTAGCATTTAAGACACCTGTTAATAAATTCCATGTCAAGGCAGGTCTGGAAACGTAACAGTGATTTTTGACAAATGTCAAGTGACTTAGGAATAAATACAGTATGGTGTATGTTTCTATAATTGTGTTTTTCTATGTGAATACATCAGTTAAGGAGGTTGTCTGGGTTTTGGCAGATGGAGCTATAACATAGGGCATTCATTGTCATTCAGCTGAACAAGATGGATGGTTGCTGTTATCATGACTATATTGTGCTTTTCACCTTTAGAAAATGTGAATTACATTTTTGAGTATTGTGGGAAGGTTTATCAAACAGGCATGGTTAGCAGAGAGTAAACCTCACGTGTAAGGTATGTGCTCCTTGTGCTTGTTTATCACCATCTATAGACCTACATGGTGGTTAAAATGATGATGAATTGCCTCAGAGAACACAAAGAGATTACAGAGTTAAGGACCCAAGCCTTTTTCAAGCTAGCCTCTGTTCCATTAGCCTTGTCCAGGCAGTGTGTTTTCAATACAAGATTTTTTCATCAGTATTTCCAAAAGGCTCAAACATCATAATGCATGCTATAGTGGTATATTTTACTGTAAGGGACATTGAAGTCTGAACACTTCCTATAATAGTGACTATTTACTTAAGTTAAAGTAGCAGTAGTATTGCAGTGTATAAATACTATGTTACAAGTAAAAGTCCTGCATTTAAACCCTTAATAAAGTAAAAAATAGATAAGTATTTTACGTAAATTATACATAAAGGACCAAAAGTAATCATTGCGCAGAATGGTCCATTTTGGAATAATACATATTATATCACTGAATTATAACCACTTTTACGTTGCAGCTGGTAAGTGTCAAGCGAAGTTGGTAACTTTCTGTGAAAACACTTTTTTTTTCCATATATGCTGTAATTGTCACTATATCCTGACAGCATAACAAGACAGACGATCTGTGAAAAAGTAACGTATCTTTACCTCCATTTTCTGTTCCTGTCTGTTCCCAGGTACCCTCTGTGTGCTCTAGATGGCATCTGCTAGTTCCCACCACACCCAAGAAAAGCAACCAATCTGATCAAACTGTGAAACTAAGCACCCCTGCTCAAATAGAACTTGATATTCTGCTACTGTATTGCCTATTTCTGGCACAAAGTGTTTTTAAAAACATATTTTAGTGTACTTTTTTAGCTCAAAATGAGAAAGTGCAGCTTAAACTAGGCAGCCTAATTTCAGTTTGATTGAAGTTCAGAGCAGTCAATCATCCCCTTTGATTGGTTGTCGTTTAGGTGAAATGAAATGAGATGACATTAGGAGCAGACAGAGGGAGGTAGAGCAACATTACTATTTCCAGATCATCTGTTTCATTGTGCTGTCAGGATATAGTGACAGTTTCAGCAAATATAGAAAACACTTTTACAGAAAGTTACCAACTTCAGCTTTAAGCCATTTTGGCTTAATAACTTTATATACTGCCAAATAACTAGTGCTAACTAATGCTAAATAAATGTAATTGAGTAAAAAGTATTTGCCTCCAAAATATAGTGAAGTAGAAGTTTTAAGTTGCATAACACTAAAACATTTAGTCTGGAAAGATATATGTGAATAACCCAATCATTATTGTGGTCTGAGGTTCTCTGAGGCATTTAAAGATTTGTCTCAGACAAATGTTGAAATGCTCCTTTCAGCTGGGGGCTAAGACATGTGCTCAACATTTGGATATGGCAGACTTTTTGAGGAGCACATTTACTACATATTCTATTTCACTATTACCAAAAATATATATTGAGACTCTGGACTACAGATACAAATTTTGCATCAGTCAGTGACAACTGTAAGAAGTACTATTCCCATTTAGGTTTTCTTCAGCTCTGAAGGACAAACCATTTTGATTTTTTTAGTACTTATTGAGAAGGCCTAAAGACTGATTTTAAAGGGACCGTAAACAGGTAGATTCCCATGTCTTTGTTCATTATAAAGCAGGTTGAGGTGCTATAAAAATACTGTGAAGGTATCAACGCACTTGATCCGCGGAGAATTTTTTTCTTGTGGCATTTGTACATTTCCTCTTCCCTACCTCTTATACATCTAAAAAGTTAAATAAAAAAGGGTAATGAAAGAAAGCTCACAAAAACATCTTCGCTTTATCAAAATGAGAATGCCTTCGATCTACTGCATTTGGTCATTCAGATTCAAGTATGGACTGAAAACCCTTGTAAATACCGCTTAGAGTGATGAAAGAAGCTTTTTATTGGAAAAACACTTTGAGAAGGGACGGCAACTGGAACAGAAGCTAACACTAAGTAGGGCGGTACGTAAGCTCTCTGTTGCTGCATTACCTCTTGGTGTTTTTATTGTCTAGTATCCAGTGAAAAGACTTTGTGCCAAGTGTTGCATCTGCAGCTGAGAGAGGCACAAATATTGTCTGTGCATGCCTTGAGGATGTCGATGTTCTGCTGATGGTTTGTGCAACTGGCATGGTGTTCAAAGGCAGCACTGGTCTTTTGAAGTCAGTGTCTAGCCTCTTTGAATTGTTTGCTGTGACTGAGAGCATAAGGGAGATACGGCCAGATCAGGAGCTGAGAGTATGACACTCGATTCTGTACTGTACTGTCTCGTGTGGGTGGAGACACAGTTTGACCTGAGATAACTGTATTCTCTCTTCAGCCTCTCTGTCAAACACCTGCACTTTGACTATAGAAATGCATTAGAGAGTCTGTGTGGATGCCTTATTAGTTTTCTCTGTCAGATAATTACTTTTCTGGCACCAGTGCTAATGTTGCTATGTAGTCTAATACATTAGTGACAGCCATTTGGCCCAAAGCAGTAGAATGGGGATTTTATGGCTTTTATGATCTGAGGATTTTATTATCTGACTCACTCTTGATAATATGATGTGTGCTCTTTGATTCCCCTGACCTCAGTTTGGTGTAGTTACTAGTTTCAGTGTTTTAATAGATTTAGGATGATATGAATCCAATAGTGAAAGTTATTTCTTAAATGTTTAACTTTTAGCACTTTATGTTATCTGCAGTGGGGAAAAGCAGTTTTGATTAAGCGCTCCTGCCGTCAAAAGATAAAGAAAGGTTCATCACAAGCAGCAAATGCTACAATATTTTCAATGTTTATCTAAATGGTTTGATTGAGCGCTTTCCTTCAGAAAGAAATCCTCTCTGCAGGAATGGGGATTAAGCCTATCATCTCCCTATCTTGTCCAAAGACCAGGGTGTTGCTTTACTCCTGCTAATTCCAGAAGGATCACCTTATTCTCAGATATCAGGTGACTTTGAGTCTTCGCTTCTGAAGGGGGTGAATTTTGACTGTTCTGTTAATGCTCACTCCATATTTGGCATACACATGAAAATAATAAGGAAACTAGAGACCAACCTGTGATAGTATTACACCAGCTGTGATGCCAAATTGGGCCAGGGTGCAATGGCTAATCTCTTACTTTCTATTTCCTTACTTGTGGCCACTTTTCTCCCATTTACATCCATTTTTTAAACTTGGCCTTCAGTTTGATCACAACTACAGCAGAGGCAGATCAGATTGATTACATCTGTCTCTGTCACTCCGCCTCTCTCTCTCTCTCTCTCTCTCCCTGTCTCTCTGTCTCTCTGTCTCTCGCTGTCTCACTCTTTCTCCTCTCCCTGTCTCTCTGTCTATCTGTCCATCACTCTGTCTCTCTCTCTCTCTCTGTCTATCTCGCTCTCTGTCTGTCTCTCTCTCTCAAATAAGTTAATAGTTGAAAAGCTGTTTGTGAATACTAAAATAAAGCTTTTAAGCCAATGGTTGTTATGGAGGATTACAGAACAGACTGACAAATAACAAACACCATAAGAAATATCAGGTTTGCATAATTTATCTGTATGGGTAATACAGATCATTAGTACTTTTGTGAGACCATGAATAACTGCTACTTTCGTGGTGAGAAAGACCTCAATATTTATTAGTCAGGGACTGATCCTCCATATCCAGGTACTCTTGTACACATGCACTGAGCCAACCAATAAACACAGTATGCTGCACTCATGGACACTGAGATATGATGCCCTCTAAGTTCAGCTCTCTCCGTTTGTGCAAATACTGTATCCCACCTCAATGCTTACTGCGCTGGAACAAGCTATCTTAATGACATGCTAATTGATTTAGTGTAGCACAGATAGTTGTAGGCTGGCAAACTGTGATAAAGCAAGAGTGGGTTGAGCTTTTGGTTCAGAAGAGGACAGGAGACTCATCAAACTCCAACAAGCTCATTCACTCTATTTGAACCACATTTTACACTGCAGTACCCCACGCTGAAGCATGGAGATCTTTACTGTGGAGTGTGTGTGTGTGTGTGTGTGTGTGTGTGTGTGTGTGTGTGTGTGTGTGTGTGTGTGTGTGTGTGTGTGTGTGTGTGTGTGTGTGTGTGTGTGTGTGTGTGTGTGTGTGTGTGTGTGTGTGTGTGTGTGTGTGTGTGTGTGTGTGTGTGTGTGTGTGTGTGTGTGTGTGTGTGTGTGTGTGTATGACCCAGTAAGATCATTTTAGGACTGCCACAAGTTCAAACAACAAAAAAAACCTCTTCTGTTCATCAAAGTCATTAATTATGTACGTCTATCTACGACCTGCAGAAACAGTTAGTGGATGAGAAACATTATGACCACTCCGCTATCCTCTCACTCACTTGTGCTAATATAAAGCCATAAAGTCTGGGGCACACCAATAACCTTGGTTAGCAATTTCCAGTGTAATGCTCTTCTTATTACGGGTACAGCAAAAGAAAAGTAAGAGTTGTAACAGTTGTTTATGTAATTAATATGTACAGTTTCATAAAGTTGCATTGCAACAGCATTTTTTTTTATTATATCTAAACCAGTATCAAGTCTAAATCCTCTAAGTCATATGTTAACTAAATAATTTTGGGTTTCTTGTTGAATGTATTTAAGACAAAAGTGAGAAATAACTAGGCTGCTTAAGGCTAATAATGGGCAGCAATTCTCCACATATAGTAGTAACATTTTATCCAACTGAGAGAAGAGAGAGAATGCAACTGGTCAAACAGTTGGAAATGTTTTTCTACTTAAAGTGAAATTCCGGTGTAAAATTGTCCCAAGGTCTTTTTAGGCAAATTCAGTCATCAAATAAGCCATTGAGACATTTTTTTCCGTGTATGAAATATTAACATAGATTCTCCGGAGAGACGCTAATAGCTTGCAGTGGCTAACACGGATAAACTCTGGGCGGCAAGTTGAACGCACTAAAGTGTATTTTTTAACCCCTAATACTGCTCCAAATAACACCTAACCTCTGCAGTAGCATGATAAGAGCCCCTACACATTAACTGAAGCACCAACAACGTAGTATGTGAACAGTGTATTAAAAGAGTGTTTCGAAAGACTTACCTACTGGCCCTGGTACCAGCTGCTCCATGCAGGTCGATTACCAAATGCAATCCAAAGGGACAGAGCCCATTGATGATTTATTCCAGAAAAACACGTAAGTGTTGTGTGCCTCACTGGAGAGTCCCCTCTGGCACAGGGACCCATATCCAACACCCCAGGACCGATGATGGAAAATCACAACTAGGTGTCTCTCAATCTAAACAAAAGACGCCGTCAGGGTTATGGGAGTTGTAGTCTTCTCACGTTGCATTTTGTAACATTAATCAGTTTATTTCATTCAAATAGCATCAGCAATTTCAGCTTTGATCAGCATACAGGAGAATGAATTACAATATCGAAAAAATTTTGAGTGAGTGAGTACCCCCCCGCTATTGTCCATGGTCAAAACAATCGTACAAAAATAACTTTATGAGCATGTTGAACACTGTTGCAATGTTATAATGTTACATTGCATCATGCCTATGCCACTGTATAAGTAGGTGACCTCTACAGATAGCAGCAATATAACCTTAACATTAAATATAATCAAGTTAGCTAACATAATGTTAAGCAGCAAATATCATTGTGTAACATATCTAATGTAGCTCAACATAACTTGTGGGGAAGAGGCTGCTGCTATACTACCGTTATGGATATGATTAACGTTATCTTACCCAACTTTATAAGTTGCATTTACTGTATATCAAAATATTAAGGTTGTATTTTTTATCTTGGTGTTATTGTTGGAGGTCGCATGGTTTATTCAAACTAATAAACTATGAAGCATGCTTTAGTATCCTGATCGTATTGTCTCTGGCATAAACAATACCAGATGTCATTGCCTTCTCCAAGCTGGGGACCCAAGGGTCTGACAGAGGAGGTGGGCCGAGCCTGGAGCTCTGCAGCTAAACACTTCTCATTATTTTCCACAAACAAAAGCTCTGCTGGCACCTATGTCTTGCATCTGCATGAAGTCACTACTCTTTCACTATTCATAGTTGGTCATTATCGGCCAAACCATCTACAAACTTGCTTACAATGTGAATACTGTGCTACAATTCTTACGGCCTACAGTGTGTGTAATTCTGTATGGGGAGCACATATGCAGGAGTTCCAGGTGCGATGTTGCAGGTTTGAACCTCAGTTGGTTCAGGGAGGAAGGGTGGAGACCACAGCGGTGATTACTTTAGCTGTTGCTGTGTGATTGCACGGTCTCTGGCAAGTGATTAGGGGGAATGGGCCGTATCTCTCACCATCTCAGAGGGGGATCAAATCAGCCTCAAAGCCTGGCTTCAGGCGGTGGTGCATTTGAAAGTCAATGTTTTATTTCTAAGCATAAATTACTTGATCGGAGCACTTTTTTGCCCAAGGTTGTATTCAGAAGTAGGGGTTGCCACAGTTAGAGAGCCTCGAGAGTTTGCATATGTCATGTCACACATGCCCCCGTCAAGTTGATTTTTTTTTTTTATTTCTGCATGGATTTTTAAAATTGCCAAGAATTGTAGACGTATGCCTGTGCTAGTCACTTTCCTTTCCCTAGATATTCCATCCATACATCAACATTAGAATATAAAACAAGCTGTTAAACATGTCTCTGTAAGAAACAGCAGTATACTGAAAATTGGAGATGAAGATCCTCGTATTTCAAGTGAAGCCCAATTGATTCAGTGAACCATACATGGGTGTAAATGCTCTTCAAAGTTGTACTAAAGGTTGAAGCTGTGGGTCAGTTTGAGTCATGCTGAGTTCTGAAGAGCTAACCCTCCATGCAGGTTGCCTTTTTTAAGATAGCTTTCTGTTGAGCTGCAGGAAGAGAGCTGTTTAATGCTGTGGGTCAGTGTACTTCATTACCAGATGTGATAATGGCCAGATGTAGGCAAGAATATCTCTTGCATTCTTTGCTTTATCACCCCTTCTGTATGTCTAGCAGGACTTGAAATTATGCCATTGTTAGACTGTTACCTTTGCTGATGAAAGATATTTACAGTGCTGATTGACAATGGTGTCTGTCTCTGTGGGACACAGCCAGCAAGGCTAGCACAGTAGGAGCGGTACATGTTGTAACTCAAGAGGACTTTAGATGACGGATACTGAGGTCGGCTGCATGGTAGAGGAGGAGGCAGGAGGCACTTGTGGTGTGAGAGCTGTAGGGCTAGAAGAATATATCAAAGAATATTTAGTTTATAACCTCATCCTTACAACCCGACTCATCTTATCACCTGCTGTATGAAAAAGTTTTAAGGCCCTTTTCATCTCTGTGAATTGTAATACTAATTGATGTTGAAGCTATAGGCAAAAGTGACAAGGCCTAGAGACAACCAAGTGCTTACGCCGCATTATTATGCAAATGCAGAAATTATGAAGCAAAGCGGCTTCTTTTTTTTATGTTTATAACGGCTGTATATGTTAACAATGTGACCCAAGCTTGAACCTTCGTTAGAGCTGTCTCCTCTTTACCTTTTGCAACGTTCTCGGACCAGACACTATGTGCTGGCCTGCTGTATCCCCAGGCTGTCTGAGGTAATCAAAGGAGGGCAGCATTAATTGCTTGACCCTGGCAGGAAGCCAGGTGGTCTGGCATGGGCCATCACCTGCCTGGGGAAAGGTCACCCCTCATCCTCTCATCCTCCACCCTCTCCCTCCTTTCCCTTCACCTTGTGCCACAACAAGCACCAGGAAGTTACGGGCCGCTCTCTTGAGGGCTGCTGCAAAGTCACCCCAACCAAATGCCAGTCTTATTTTCCAAGCAACAATGCATCTAACCTCAAAGAGTAATAACATTCCATTTGAAATAATAGCTAGAATTGGAATTGGTCCTGCCCGCTTTCCATAAACCCATTTTCAGACAATGGTCCCATTCCTATTACACAATGTCTGTCTCTATACTCCAGCATAAACATCTTAGAAGGTGCTTTTGCAGGAAGGGCAAGGGTTTGTCTGACTTATGGCTGATACATTCATCAAGCTCGTGCCAAGCCAATATCACACTGTCAGAAGGGAGCATGTGGCATTCTATCACCATGAGAGACTGTGACAGAACAAGTCCTTTTCCATTACACTCTCTCAGGGCAATCTTTTATATTGCCTCTCTGCTCCTCCGTAATGCTGTTTATTTCAGTTGTTTGCACTGGTGGATTCCATATTGCTTGGTTTCCCTCTCTGGACCCTCATCAGTGTGAACCTAACTGAATTTGAGCATTATTATGTCAGTAATGTATCAAAGGGTGTGGAGCTGCTCCCCACATTATGTTTATATATTTCAAACTATATTTCAGTGTGAAATATTTTAATGGGGCAATACACTGTATTTCAATTTCAAATCAATAAAAAAACAAATATTTCTTATTCAAGGTTTGTCAATCTGTAACTGTCTAAATTCCTATTTCTCATTGAATAGGCTGACAAAAGTTTCCTTAGCCCAGACATATTAAAGGGAGCTGTTGATGCACCCAGCCTTTACTATCCCTTTCCTATCACTCTGTATTCTGTTTTTCCTATTTTTTATTCAGTGGAGGCCGTTAAGAAGCTGTCGTCCTGTAGAGTGGTCTCTTGTATGCGTCTGTGTTCTCCTCTCCTGGAGCTATGGATTCTTATTTACGTGCTGATCTTTGGCAGTACACCAAAGTCAGTCCCTGCTCAACCAGAATAGCTAACGCAGTGTTCCCGTGAAGTTTGACTTGTCTTCTGCTCTTATGATTTCCTCTTGGCTGAGAAAAGGTAGACTGGGGTAAAGTGTATTAAAACTGTATGCTTATCAGAGGCTGTGGCTTGGAGAAACTGCACCCAGAAGATAAATCTATTTTTCATAAACCCTCAACTTTCTCCCCATTCCCTTTCTAAGTTAGACTGTCCACTACCAGCTTGTTTCTTCAACGGAAACAAATCAATAGGATTAGTGCTTATTTTTTAATCACTGTTAACAGTCTCTCCTGAGTGCTGAAATGAAAATGTACCCCTTCATGAAGTCATTGGATTAGA
The DNA here is from genome assembly GCF_963691815.1 of Echiichthys vipera. Taxonomy (NCBI): domain Eukaryota; kingdom Metazoa; phylum Chordata; class Actinopteri; order Perciformes; family Trachinidae; genus Echiichthys; species Echiichthys vipera. The sequence goes on from NC_139836.1 coordinate 13,203,477, forward strand.
TTTCTTCATAGTTATGGGATAAAAAGCACTTTCACTCTGTAATATGAACACCCCAGAAAGAGCTTTTCAAAATAGCTTTGATGGACATCAAATCTAATCTGAAGGATACAGAGCCAAAGTATTCTGGCAAATCTGGTACGATTTCTTCCTTTGATGCGCAGTAATTCAACTTTCTGAAGAGGGCAAACCTCAAACTGAGCAGACACGATTTTCTCAAAGAGTGAGGATATATTGCAGACATTAATTCTCCAATGGGAACTATTGATTATTTTACCTCTGTCTGGCTATGGGATTTTCCAGCACTTTTGTGCCAGTTTTCTGTCAGATATTTGTCCTTACTCATAAAACCCCAAAATTTCATGTTTCAAGTTGAATGTCGATTGCCTTTTCCTCATAGCTTGAGGCCATGAATGATATGTGTGTGCATAGCCATATTTTTATCTACCTCATAGATTTTGGAAATGTCCCAAAAATAAAATGTAAATGAGATGATTTTCCCTCATCTGAGCAGAGAATAAAAAAGCATTTAAATATGAGAAATCACAACCTTTGTGGGAATGGCAGTCTGAAGAAAACATATTCTACTAATTGAACTGAGGAAGTATTAATTTACATAGATTACATCCCATCAGGATCCCTAAGACCCTTTGTATCTATTGTGCATTGTTATTTTATTTTTTTTAAATTATGATCATAACTAAAATACTTCTTAAAAGAGTGTTTTGCAAATGTAATAACATCAAAATCATTGTCCAGAGTTGTTCTTTCACACATGTAGCAACAGATGTTTTTCCATTTCAGATGTGTTCTAATAAGCAACAAGTCTCTTGCCTTTCTTTGAATTTGTCTGACCATTATTGCCGTCAGCATTTACCTAATGGAAGTTCTGGAATCTTGTTATCTTTTCAGACATTTTGGTTGCTGTCTCGGTGTAAATCACCCTCTTCTTCACCTTCAGATTTTTGTTTTCTTCTGGTTTCTAGTAGTAAGGAGTATGGTAGAAAATGAACATTCTGTTTTCATTGTTGTGCTGCACTGCAAGTAACAAGCTTTAGATAAAACAGGTTCATCATAACGAACAAAAGCATTCGAAGTAAATGGACTCTGCTGAGCCAAATGGGATAATGAGTTGTCTTGGATATACTGATAATCATACTGATACAGAGAACTGAAATTATTAATTCATTGCAAATTCCTGCAGCACCGGCAATCAGCAGGTAGAGACCTATTGTCAAGCTGGTATGCTAATACAGTACCATCAGTACTTAACAATGCTGCACTGTAATGTGTAATCAGCCATATGCCCATGTCTAAAATTTTTATTGAAGTGTAGTGAAGATCCCTGTCGACACATGTGCTGTTGTTTTTGAACATCCTGGTCTAATGGCTTTATAATGCAAATGTATGAAACACTGTTTGAGGTTTAGCTTAGGTTGGCTTCTGGCAGGGAGGCTGATTGCAGCATAACAGTATTTGAATATGCTGTCAGCCTGGTTCTCACACATAGCCACACTTTTGGTCTGATATGTTGTACTGTATATCATAAAAAAGACAGTATGTAATGAAGATGGACAAAGCCATGACCTCCATAACATACAGAGTAGCTCACTCCACTCTTCAAGCACTGTAGAGAGGAGTTCTTCTCTCCATCTCTGACACATCCTTTTTGCGTCTATCCCTCAGATGTTTTCATAACCCACTATTTATGTAACACTGGCTCCAGACTGCAGAAAAACAATTTACACAAGCCTTATTTAAAAAGAATGCAATGCAAAATAATCACCCATTTCATGTCTGCCACTATCAAAGCAGACTGAATGACATTAAAGTATGAGCACAGGGGTTGCTTCAGCATAGCACTTTTCATCCTCATCTGACAGACAGATTGAGAGAGATCTCTGGAAGCCTTTGAGCTTTATACCGTTTGAGTTCTCTCAACACGACCTGATAAGACCCCATTCATCCTCTCTCCCTTCATCAGCCAGGCAGGGGTTGGACCATAACCAAATTCAGCCTGCCACATCATCACTGAGGTTTCAGAGATGCTACTGTCCTTGTGCTGCTGACAGAGTGCTCAGTGGTAGCTTGTGGTCTGGCTTTAACAGGGAGATGGTTTCTTAATGGAGCTAACAGAGACCTCTTTCAGTGTCAGGTTTAAGCATGTCCTGTGCCTACATGTACAGTGTTACATGCGCCTATGTTTGTGTAACTATACCTGTTTATGTGTAGTACAGCACAATGCTGCTTTAAATTGCAATTATCAATCCTCATTTGAAAAGGAGTAAATTCTAAATGGGTTCAAGCTAGCATTGCATCAATTTGAGTCTCCGAAACAAATCATTTTTCATCTGGCTGATGAATGATCATGTATTGTGGGTCCAAGAGGACTGCATCATCTGACAGCTTTGCTGTTTCTTCTGACAGAGCAGACTTATTTATGTCTCTCATCCTCTGTGCAGCTTCTCTGAAGGTCCTTGCTACCAACCACAGAGACTGCACAGCTCTTGACAGGGTATCACACTACAAAGCCCTCACACTCACTTTTGACTGGCAGCAGTCAACCTCCAATTTCCGTGTTTCTGCTGCTTTCTGTCTTTTATCATGTTCTATACATGTTAATGTAGGATTTCTATGGTTTATTATGAGTCTTCAACTAGAGTGGGGACTAATGTTTCAGTCTGTACCCTTGAGTTTAGTATTTGCTCACTGAATCAGCAGGGAATATGTATCTCTAACTTGATAATTTGAAAATATGCTTTTCATTTTTTACCCTCTGGTGACCTTACATAAAGGAGAGAAACAGTAGCTGTAACACTGCAATTTTTTTGTGTGCCAGAAAATTTTCTCTTGTATTTCTATATTTGTAGGAACAGTACTTGTTGTCTGATATGGGTATTAAAGTCTTAATATTTCAGACACACCAATGGATTTGTTTAACTGTTTCATATTCCATTAATAATGGTCACACGAATTTCTCTCAGATGACACACTGAATGACCTAAGAGTAATAAAAATGCCGATCACAGTCATACTTCAGTAGACCATTCATCTTGGGGGTCACAATTCCAGGAGGGGTTTGAGGAGAAAATTAAAAAGAAAATTAAAAGAATTTCAATTAAGTGATTTGCTGAATTGGAGAGAAAATGGCAGTGATGTGGAAAAGCCTTTTAATCTTGGTGAGCCACCTCTTGTTCCATTAAGCTCATATCCCCTGCTTATCTCACTAATCATTCCTCCCAATGCCAGCAGTGCTGGCGATTTTTAATGAACCCATTATGTCCTGATTCAGTCCACCAGGACTGGCAGGCACACTATACGCTCATGAAGTGGGCTGGAAACAATCACAGTACAATCAGGCCCTGGTGATGATGCTACGGCCCAGTTAGAGACAGAGAAAAATTGCTCACAAAATCCCCAATATGCCTTTTAGGATGTCAAAAAGCTTGCAGCCAGGACAGAAAAATAAATAGTGTTAAGAAAACTCTGTCGAGTTCCTCTGTCTGCGAGTGGAGCAATGGCCTTAGAGTCGTCTATGTCAAACTGTTTGCATCATTACAATGTCGCTACTGGAGGATTGTCAGAGCTAGAGAGGCTTTGGTGTATTGTCTGTTGGAATGAAAAAGACATGACTGTAAGGCAGTAGCTCAGAAGCACAAAGAGAAACTCAAGCTGAATGTAGTCTTCAGTGCAACACTACCCTTGTATAACAATAGTGTCATATAGACATGTACAGAACAGAGGTAAATCATATTTCTGAAGTGGCTGCTGTGTCTGAGTCCTGTACTGTAACTCTTGACGATGTAGGTAATTTGTGTATGTGATTGTGTGTGATGTGAAAAATTGCTGAAATTCAGTGTTATGTTTAATGATGACATCTAAACTAATACTCCACCCTCAGTTGTTTCACAGTACTAGACATTTTCAGCTACATCCCCACATCTGTGCGCGGTCTCATCTGCTCTGATGTGCAGCTCTGTGCTGCTGTGTGGGCTAGCACACTTCAACCTTACCACCTGCAGTGAAAAGCTAAATACATTGTTTATTTTATTCATGCAGCTCTTGTCTCAGCACAGGCTTGTGAATTTTTCTTTGTGATTTTGGATGTGCATTCAACATGGTTGATTCCCTCCTTTGTTTTCAATAGATAAGTATGGCAAACTTCAAAAGGCTCCAGAGGAGGCACACTGTCTTGCCAGTACTCTCCTTTTTAGTTTTAGGGCTCAATAATTAAGGAGCTGCTTTATGAAAATGTTGAGGCTGGGTTTTATTCAGGTCACACAGGAAGATAAAGCAATCCGTGTAATGACTCAGAGCAGTTGTTCTCACCTTGTGAATGTTCAGCTGCTATTTTAATAACTGGTTGTGTATATGCATGCATGCACGATATATAGCCCTTATAACATATTTATTTATGGAGGCGGTGTTACTAAAGATGCCTTTAATTGTATGTGCTTAGGTTTGGTATGACCATGAACAAAAATAGTTGATCACAAAAAATCCCTTTAATTAAGAAATTCTAGTCAAGGCTATGCTTTTATTTTATTCTGTCTAGCCTGTCAACTTTGTTTTTTATCTCTGAACTCCAATATTTAGTAGTCATGGTTAAATATGTTCTGAAGAACCTCTGTGGCTTTTTCACTGTTGTGAGGATTTTAAGATTAGTTCTGTCTGAGTGGATGGAATCTAAATGATCCAATACTGTTCATTTACTTATTTTATAACAAAAAATCATTTGTTTTTGTGTTATGCCCAAATGAAATAGCTCTCCTCATAGGACACCTATGTATTGGCTATACACAGAGCTAAAGGAGCTTATTATTGATCCCATATTATGCCCATTTTCATGTTCATACTTGTATTTTAAGTCCTACTGGAACATGTTTAAGTGTTCAAAAAACACATTATTTTTCTCATATTGTCCGTCTGGATATAGCTGTATTCACCCCCTATCTGAAACACTTTTAGTGCCTGTCTTTGAGCCCCCCTCCCCAAAAGCTGTAGTCTGTTCTGATTGGTCAATGTTTCCAAGTTTTACTCATCTGTACTGTCAGCGTCTTTTTGCGGTCATTGCAGCTTGGGAATGTAACAGCACTGTAGCAGCATTTTCTTCCTATACAAAGTAAAGTTGCGACAACACAATTGTACAGAAGTCCTGACGGCTCATTTAAAGGCACAGTTTCTGAATACAGGCTGTTTGCATTTTTTTGTGGATTGAGTGTTTTGATACTTTGATCCAACTCATAGCTTCTGTTCATACATGGACATATTTTTCTTCATGAGTAAAATGACTTGAAACCACATTACAAAGAAGAATCTGATCATCTGCATTTGACAAGGCCATTCAATTGCTACAAATGTTCCAGCATGTGATGCAACAGAGTGCCTATTTGCTGTGCCACATATTGAGATTGATATGGTTTTTGAGCTGTGATAAGAAGTGGTGCTGTGCCTTCTGTTATTATTCACGCTTCCCAATCGATTCTCCACTATCTCATCCAATAGGGTAACTTGACTTTTACTCATAATTAAAGCTATCTAGATGCAAATCAGGAAACGTCAGGACATACTGTGCTATATGCATATCAAGTCTTACTATCCATAGATGCATCCTTTATTTAAATTTTTGTTTCAAACACAAAGTAACATACAAATGTCCCACATACACACACAGGCACTCAAAGTCCATTATGTTATTGTCAAGAGATCAAACAATCATAGCGATAATTTAGACTTAATTTAAATTGCAAATGTTAATGTGGTATTTTCTTACTCATTTCCATGTTAAGTAATGTTCATTAAACATTATATCAGTCATTTTCTGGGGGTTTCTAGGGGTTTCCTTGTTTATCAGCCCACAGCTCCATAATGGTAAATATAATCAGTGTTAGGTATGTTTTTGTCTCTCTCGTGTGTCTGGTAATGACAATAAATCAACAACAAATGAAGTTCAAGAAATGAAAGTGATGTAACATCTGCACAAATCCCTACCCAAACAAAACTAACATGCAGTTTTCTCTCAAAATAAGGACATTTCGATACATCATTTAAACAATTGCGGATCCAACGTTGCAGTTTGTGTTAGAGATAGTTTTGCTGATTTTAATCCAGGCCTGTGTCATGGCAATGTGGGCATTGTGTTCACATGAACAGTGTTTGGCCTGTCTCTGTGGTGGAAGTTCTTGTGGAGCATTGGAAATCTGAGAAAATCTACGGAAATCTACGGCTGGACAAACACTGTTCATTTGAAATGGGTAACCCTGTAAAGTGCATATTTTCTAAATGCTCACAGGACTTTTAGTCTTTTGATAACATGCAAGGAGATCCTCAAAATCATCTTAAGCCATCTTTTTAATATGGCTAGGATTTAGATTTTTTTAAGACACAAAATATATTCTTGCTGGCAGTAGACTTCCCATTATTAATTACAAGACACATAATGTGCAGTGCACTGAAGAATGAACGAAGCCCACCAAGCAGCCAAGTGTGATTAGCAAGTACTAACGACAAGTGCCAAATCATACAGTTGTGTCAATCGAAAGTGTGATTGATTATTTTGACAAGTGCATCTTTTTGTTTCACCCTGAGATTTTCTGCCTGCCAAATGGATAACAAGACATTTGTTATGTGGACATGAATATCCCGTTTATGAACGGGTTATTGTCATTTTCAGATACCTGAATAAGCCCTTCTCTTATTAATGAGAAACCTGCATATGCTACCTGGAGTACTCCAAAAGAAACCTGGATGCTGCTGCATGTATACACCTTTTCCCAATTATTGAGTGTTGCCGACTATTTGCGCAGGTGTGGCTTCAACCAAGTGATGTAACATAACAGAAATACAAACATTGGCACTCATGGTCTCACTTCAGGAGCAATAAAAAAACAGAGGCTGCATATCTTTATCCACTGCTTCCTGTCTTGCGGAGTGGAAGTCCCAGGCTGGCACTGATTGACTTTATAGCGTAGCTCCTTTTTAGGAATCGCTGATAGATAAAATAGACGGCTTATGAGCTCAGAGTAGACATTTTTGTAAACAGGCCGCCTGCTTAAATAGAATGTTGTAACCGTGTTACTAGTATTTATCATGTACTACAAGGAATATGAATAACCCGATTTATCTGTGCTCATGTAAACACCATATTCTGAATATGTTCTTAACCGATATAAGCCTCATGAATGGGGTAGTCATGTCCATGTAAACGCACTCCACGCTCCATGTTTCAGCTCTGAAACACAGGCTCCATTTCTCTGTATTTTTCCTACATGAAAACATGCACCTTTCAGTCAGCGCTGTCAGAGAAAACATGTCCTGACCAACATGTTGATGGGAGACTGTTGTGACAGCACTCACGTCACAGAAATGTTAGGAGTCCACTTATGATATTTTCAAACTTTAATATGAAACTTACATTTTTTTTATTTATTTTTTTTGCGAAAGATAGTCTTGTAATGATGAGAAAAGTAAGGAAGTAATTGCTTCTCCTGTTCATGATCTAATAATGCAGTCCAGGCAACACAAACCTGAGAAACCTGGAACCTTTAAAATCTCTTCAGTCTTCACAGTCCAATAAAGTCTCTGTGTGACACCCGAATATGAGAGTTTATTGTGTGATCTGTATCTTCCTGTGTGTGTGTGTGTGTGTGTGTGTGTGTGTGTGTGTGTGTGTGTGTGTGTGTGTGTGTGTGTGTGTGTGTGTGTGTGTGTGTGTGTGTGTGTGTGTGTGTGTGTGTGTGTGTGTGTGTGTGTGTGTGTGTGTGTGTGTGTGTGTGTGTGTGTGTGTCTGTGTCTGTGTCTGTGTGTCTGTGTGGTTCTAATATCAAGTTCTGTCTGCTTAAAACACACATCATTAGAAGCATGCAAATATCACAACATGAGTGCGAGTGAAAGACAGTCATTAAGTGCGAGACATGAATGGATTAATGGTTATTTTTTCCTTGCAGCTGTAGTATTGTAAAACCTTAAAACCAGTCCTTTCTCAAAACTCTTTTCACATGTGTGACAGACCCTGTCTAGTCCGCCTGTGTGAGTGGCATTGGTTACTCTATTTAACCATGTTGTCTTTAAGGTGCCAGAGAAGCCTGATCAGTGTTCAGTCAGATCTGAAGCACAATTGGATAATTAAATTACAGCTTGCAACAAAACCCTCACTCTATCTTCCCTGCCATAGCAACCCCCTTTTATGCTTGCCTTTGGTTTAGTATTTTTTACTTTACACTTTATATTACATTATACACACAACACACATCTGTATACTGCGCAATATCATTACTCTCGCTGTCCAATATCTGCCATGTTTTTGAAAATTCATACTGTATCATTTTCAATATGTGCAGGAACTCATACTGTACATAGAAATCCTTTTTATTCTTTTTATGGATGTACCTCCCCCCCACTACCACCTTTTTTTTCTCCTTTTTTTTTTTACAATATTTAAAAAAAAATGTCTGTACTGAGTAGGAGCTGCTTTTAATCTAATTAAATAACTAAATATGTATAGTGACAATAAAAGGCATTCTGCTTCCTACACACTTCTGATGACACCGACATAAACCTAATTTTCTTTGCTCCAGTAAATGACTTTAAGGAATACTTAATCCTCAAAATGACCATTTGTATATCAATTACTAACCCCGTGTGACCTTGGATTCTTGAAGATAAATGTTTTTTTTCATCATATTCCTCCACGGTGAATGATGAATCCAGAAGCTGAGGAAATTCTTTATTCATTTAACTCTGAACTTTCAATCCTTTGTTCACCGTAGAGATATACGAGAAAAACACATTTTTCTTCAATAATTCAAGGTAACACAGGATGAGTAGCTGATATACAAATGGTCATTTTTTTAGCATTCACATGTCCGTTTTTGTCATGGCACTGGTTATGGCACATTCACACGCACGTCCACTCGTCCACAGTTGACAAGGAAAAAAGAAAATACAGTGCTCTTCTTTTGCTCATTTTAAAGACACTGTTTGTGCTTGTTACAGCTTGATTTTTGTCCACGCCACCACCTTGTTTCAACCACCCTGCAAAGCTAGTGTGAAGAAATGTTTTAAGAGGTCTCCGACCTGAGATGAATTGCTATGAGGGCCTGAATTAACAAGGCAAAGGTTAATGTTATTGTAATTATCAGTGTGGAGTCTTACGGGATGATGATTTCCTCATCACTGAAGAGCCTGCGTGATCACATCTAATGCATTAGATTAATAATTAGATTCAAACGCTGCCTTTTTCATTCTTTATTAATCCTGGTGCCACCCAGTTTGTTATTGCTATGCCTATTTCAGGGGTCAAAGATGTCAGCTAAATGGGAATTGAGTAATGCCAGACACATCAACACTAATGCACTGATGTGCACGCAGAAGCGACGTGCTTACTTAACAGTGTCCCTGCGGCTTGTTGAGTCACACGTAATTATCATGCATGGTTTGTCACATCGGGCCAAGGTGTCGAAGTGTAAAAATGGCCTTTGGTGGGTCACAGAAGTGAGGCTGAGACTTTCTATTTGCCCCATAGGAGAGGGAAAGGAACTAGAATTACTGTCCAGTGCGATACATCGTATTGTTATGTATACCCATCACCCCACAACCAGTGTGTATGGTTTAGGGACAAGCCAGCCTTACATTCAGGAGTACAATGGACTATTCTTGGATATATCTGCCACTGCAAAGAATTTATCGCAAGGAGTTCTTTTAAAGGTAGCTGTACGAGATGGAATTACACCTTGATATTTATTTGACAGTTTTTGGCCAAGCCAATCTTTTCTGTAGCAGGAACAATACCAGTGGTACACATATATCAGTCTCTGGATAGAGTGTGACTGGCCCCTCTGGCATTCTTCTCTCTCCTGCTCACTGGAGCCAGATGGGCACTACGTGTTCATCAGAGTTTGTGTATCAGAGCAGTGCTGTCAGAGAGACTAACCCTGACTGGATGGCTTGCAGTGTGTTCACCGCAGATGCCCTGACTGGTGCATCTGTTAGCGCCTCCCCTCCTTGGGGGCAACTTAAAATGCAGAGTCTGCAGAAAAAAAAGCCTTGCTTTGATCCAAAGCAGCAGACAGAAGCAGCTGTGATGAATGAGGCCTGGGGGCCCAGACCTAGTGACCAAGAGTGGCCTAAAAATGTATGAAATGCATGTGTGAGCGTGAGTCTGTGTTTGTAACTTCTGCTATTAGACCAACAATCCTATTAAAAGGCATATCACCAAGCATCTATGAGTACAGCTCAGAGAGGCTTTTTATGAACCTAAATTGTATCATCATTTAGTGGAGGTTGTGCATTATAGTTAAAATAATCTCATACACTGTTTTGATTTGCATCACGCTGGGATTTGTCATTGTTACAGATGATGCTGTGTGAAACCGCCTGAGTCTTGTTAGGTAGAGTTGTGTGAGGTCTGTCATGATTTGCATTATTCAGAGTTTGCTGCATAAGTGGGTGTTAGCTCCTGTCACTCCACCAGGGCCCAAGGTGCTCCCCCACGGTGCACAAGGGGCTCCCCATGCAGAACCACCACCAAGGCCTACTCCACTCCAGTAGACAATTAGAGACGGCTACTGTTGCCTGTGGAAAAAAAGATCAATTCCCCTGCTTCTTACAGGTCCTTCATAGTGTCACTGAAAGGCTGGATGGAGGAGAATACTCATGGACGCCTTCAGCACTGCTTTCATTTCTATTTTCCCTCATCATAAGAAGTGATTTCCACCTGCTCATTTAGAGTCTATTAGAAGTGAAGCTAACCGCAGAGGGCAATTGTTTTATCTCTCCACAATTAAATCTTTCTTCAAAAAGAAAAAAGTCAAGGGGAAGGCACTGCATTGACATCAACCAGTCTGTCTTTTCCAATTGAATCACTGCATTAGCGAGACAGCTGCGTGATTAACCAACCCCAGCGTCTCATCAGTATGACCCAAAAGTCAGCGGTGGCCCTGGGGCTGATCAGACCTGAGTTAATCCCAAGATTGTGACAGAAGGTGCTGCTTCCACCTTGCTGCGTATCTAGCCATTCACACCATTTTCTGCTCCACCTGTTCACACGCCTGGCCATAGCAGGAACATATGCCAAATCACATCCCTGCAAATTTGGTGAGAAACTGAACGAATCAGGGGTGTGTGTGTGTGTGTGTGTGTGTGTGTGTGTGTGTGTGTGTGTGTGTGTGTGTGTGTGTGTGTGTGTGTGTGTGTGTGTGTGTGTGTGTGTGTGTGTGTGTGTGTGTGTGTGTGTGTGTGTGTGTGTGTGTGTGTGTGTGTGTGTGTGTGTGTGTGTGTGTGTGTGTGTGTGTGTGTGTGTGTGAGATCCTGTTGGTCCCCTTTCCACCATAATGCTTACCCACTTAGCATGACTCAATTAAGTCTGGAGCCAGGGCGGAGTGTCCTCCTTGATGTGACTCACAATTGATAGTCATAATTACAACAACTAGAAATCAATTAACGCAAATGAAAGTGATTTGTTGCTACCTTTGCCTGGCTAATTGCATTGTTAAAAGGCAGCCAGCATAAGCATTAACCCCTCTTTGAAGAAAATCCATACAACTATCAGAGGAAATACGTTAAGGCAAACATGTCTTTCATCAATAGTGTAGCATCAGCTTTTTTTCTCCGTGTTTTTAGCAGAAGCATCTGTGTATAGACTCTCCAAGGACTTACCAACAGCTGTTAATGATTCATTTACAACAGATTCTTCTGAACTAGTGTTTGGAATGAAACATTCCATGACGCCTCTTGTTGTGTATGTAGAGGGAATATTAAGAGCTGACCAGGGTCATTTCCATGTTTGAGGCCTAGTCTGCATGTACACAGGTATTTTTGTAAAGATATATTAAAGCTCTGTTAAAAGCATCCCAAACCAGGGGACTGTAATATAACCCTAACCATCAAGCCATGTTGGCCAATCATAAGCCTGAATAGAAGCTACCTGAAAGCTACCTGGCATCAATGGCGCATCAATCGCTCGGAAGCACATTCAGACCCCTCTGCTCTTTAATATAGAACATTTATTTGTAAACACGCAAGGTTAGAACCAGCACTATTTGTCCAAATCTGCCATTGCACAAAAAGTCGCCTCATTTTTGACACCTCACAAAGGATATAATGGCACACATCTTGATGTTACAAGCCAAAAACGTACTTTTCCTGTTTAAAAGTCAACACTGAAAACAGTTATAAACATACGTATCGGAACATGCTATCAACCTCTCAGTGGCATCCTGGTTACTTGTTACCTTTTCACTAGACTTGAACTAACCTCAGACTACGTCTTGGTCTCTCACACAAGTAGGAGAAATAAAGGCCTTGAAGCAATGCTGTTTCTAATTGGGCCACTAATCGAATGTCACTCTGGCAAGCAACATGGAGCTGGATGGATTAAATTGCCTAGGACACAGGTGAGACCGAGATAAAGAGAGGATGGCTACCATGACAGCAGAACCTGCAGGCCTGGTCTTGTCCTTTACTGTTTCTCATACTGTCCGCAGCCCAGAGTTCAGAATAATGCTACCTGAATGCTGTTAGTGTACATAATGTGTAGAATACACCGGGGATAAGAACTTAAACTATACAGTACAGACGCAAATCTCTCCCCAAACCATGCTATAAACTTTCTCCACTGCACTCCAGTCTGTGTGCATCTTCCTCACCTCATCTGCCACTTGGTGATAAGATAGCCACCATGTGGTTCCATTCCACAATGGCAAGTCAGAATGACACCATCTATCACGTTAATAAATATCTTTGGAACAGTTATTTACATTTTTTTAATCATTTCAAGGTGAATGTGACAACGTATTGTATGCTTAATTGGATTTGCATTAATGTTTTCATGCAGAGCATGGTGTGTGTGCATGGTGTGTGTTTAAAAAAAAACAGCACACACTACATTACTGTATATGTTGAACATGTGTTCATTACATTATGCGCAGGTTTACCAGTCACTTGTCCTTGAATATAAACAGAACATGCCTGTCTCTTCACAGTTATGTCATTTTTTGATTTTCATTCCACCTTCACTTCGTTTAATGGGCAAATGGGGCAAAATGGAATGCGTATAAAAAACAGTCATTGAGTTGAATGTCAAGAGTGACAAATGTGATTTAAAATATCATCCCCCGCCTTCATCACAGTAAATGCTTTTTCCCTTGAATGTCATTTTATTTCCAAAGTTTGCCTTTTGCTCAGTAAAACTTGACCAAAGCGATACATTTTGCACTGTTGTTGTTTTCCTCCCTGCCCCTTTCTGTGTCATGACAAAGGGTATTGATGTAACGTCAGTTCAACTGCCTTGGGAGCCGAGCTACTCCATCAGAAAGTACATTCCTCCGTGAGCTGGAGAGTCTGTTCAGCCAGCTTTCTAGCTTTACTGCTGATAACTGTATCACAGCCACAACACTGCTTAATCATGGCAATATCAGAGATGGAGTGACAGAGGACATCTTTCACAGCCCCTTTTATATCTATAGAAAGTCTGATATAAAGTATGCGAGTCATCTGCTATAGACATGGTTGTTTTCCCTTTCCATCTAGGTAGACATGAAATCATACCCGCCAAAAGAAATTCTTGAAAATGCTTTGGCTCTTGATGACAGCTCAGAAGAACACTATTTTTTAGTGCAAACTAGGCAGAGCCATTGCATTAAGATGCCATTTCTGGCTCAAATTGCCGTGGTCCAATGTAGGGGTTTGCTGATATTACTTTGACCAGAAGATTTCATTGGAGACAGAAAATGAAGACTTTTAGAACTGACTTTTGTGCATTTCCGAGACAGAGTTATGTGAGAAATCAGTAAAACCCAAATCTCAATTTTTCAACCTTAACTGCTAAACAAGAAAACAGTACAAGGACTAGCCTAGTTTAACTCATTTCAAAAACGTAAAGTATTACCTTGGTTTGGAGTTTGTTCTAGTTACATAAAGCATACGAATATTAGAAGCAATGAAGAGAATAAGCTTTTAACTGAGAACTGTTATGTAACTCCAGTACTTCAGAGCTGGCCTAGAGCAATAATTCCCCAACCCTCCACAGCTACAAGACATCTACAAGAAAACAATGTTTTCAGTTCAAACCTAATCTTCTAATTGATACAGAGCAGAGATGTGTGCATGTTGTTAATTCTTGACAGTCTTAATGTTATTTAGATTTTTTTGGTCCTAACAGTAAGAGTTTAGGAGCTTCACTCAAATAATGTGCTATATAGCTACATGTTATAACATTTTGCTGCCTTAAGTGATTACAGCCTTATAAAGCAATACATACTTTAAGCTGACTGAATAACAAGTCATGCTGTAATATAGTAAGTAAAATATTATGAAAAGGTAAGTGACACAGGGTGTGAGCCACATTTACATTTTGGTTATCGTTCAAAATCATAACAAAAGTTATCTTAAGGCACTTTCTATATATAGTAGGTCTAGACCACTCTCCAGGATTTATTGATGATTAACATTCCCCCATCAGCAACAGCAAGGCGCATTGCGGCAATCTTGCACACAGTGGCAACGAAAAACCTTCCTTTAAACAGGCAGGAACGTCGTAACAGACATGGCTATTTGATGGAAACCCCTTTACATTGACCACATAATTAACATTCATAATTATGCTAATAATAGGAATATTAGTAATAATAGTTATGGATATGAATAACAGTAATGAAGACACTTGATATAGTAGTGATTAATGATATGAATAGTAGCAATAATAGCATGAGTAGTCTCTTTGGCCCCAACACAGTTACAGATGAGCTTTTACCTCAGTGATCAAGGGACCAGCAACTCAGTCCTGTTGCAGTGCCCAGGGCGACAAGGCAGTGATGACAGCCTCTTCAGCAGCAGCAGCTCAGTTGGGAACCAGTCTGCTCGCCATCCCCTAGACGACCCATGCTAGTGGCTGGCACTGCCCTCACCCTCAGAAGGAAGTGGCTCCTCAGGCAATATAAGCTCTAAGGAGCATGTGGTAGAAAAGTGGAGTGACTTGGTCACATCTGCAAGAGTCAATCAGCGCACTGATGTCTCCTGCTCTCCTGCAGTGCTGATCAGTATCAGGACTATAACTTGGAGCGAATTAATAAAACTGCAACTCAATACCAATTTGTGAAGAAAATTCAGACATGAGGCTGATTTCTTCTAAGTCCAGCAGTGTGAAATTACAATGCTCTCATCATCGCTTCACAGATTTAAAGATAGGGAGGAAAAGGTGGGAATGATTCATCCCTGTCGTGCCGTGTTGTTGTTGTCGTCGTCTTCTTCTGGCAGGCAGTTCTGAGGGGTGTAAATCTGCGACAGCAGGGAAGGTTATTTGTTTGGATTATGTTCAGGCTGACCAGCCAGGTCTGTCCTTGGGTGATGATGTGTTCCTGGATGGTGGACACTGTATTGACAAAGTGCTGTGATTGGGTCAAAAAGGAGTAAATCAGGAGGTCACCCTCACTGTAGGGGCACTAGACCATTACCTTTGGGAGAGAAACACATTCTGGGGAGCTTTTTTAGGGCATGTTCAATTCAAGATTCATTTTCTCTATATAGTCAATTGATTTGTTTTGGCTGTTGTATTTTTGGCCTTTTGTGCAAAGTGGAGTTAAGATCCCAGCCTGCAGAAAGATAGAAAATAAAACAATCTACAATAAAATGTATCATTGTGAAGTGTTTACCCTCAGAGCCTGACAATCTCAAACACACACACACACACACACACACACACACACACACACACACACACACACACACACAAAAGGACAGCCATCTTACAGAGAGAATTGCTAGCTGACACAGTTACAGCCCCATGAAGGTCAATGGGAAAAGGCACAGATGGCCTTTTGCACTAATTCAGCAACTTTGCAAGAGTGCTTGAACCAAACACTAACACGTGGAGTTGATTCACACACTAACCCACTTACACTTTGCCTGTTCCCTTAACGTCATTACAGCCATGTACATGCACCAAGAACACAGCATTACAGCATTTGGCTTTGTGAACCTCTTCATGATTTAGTTATCACAAACACAGTGACTAAATGCATGATTCCACGTCATGCACTACTGTGATGATGTAAAGGATTCACTTATATATTCACTGTTCAGTGAAAAAAGGGTAGACTAATGACATGCTATAATAGTATATAGTAATAGTAAATAATTAAGAATAATATGTAATATATTTATTTAAATGTCAATGTATTTATGTAGTTATATTCTATTCATTTGTATTTTGGTTTGGTCCATCTTGTGACATGCCTTATTCCTTTTTTCCCTTTTTTCCACCAAAATTTGTGTGACAAAATGTTTTGACCGAGATGACAAAGAGTTGCACATCATAGCCTCACACTGGAAAAGGGAAGAAAATTAGCGTGTCCACCCAGGTGTCATGTTTCCATCACTGCTGATTGTTAACCTGACTTGTCAGATGATTTGTTACACAGAGCCTGTCTGGCGCCGCCCATCTGGCACATAATTAGAATAAAATCCGGCAAAATAATGTGAGTGCATTTTTTTTTTTTTAAACATGACTGGTTGTTTCTCCATCGACAAATTGATGTGGGTGTAAATAATCAACCTGTTTTGATTTAAGCATGCTGAGGTCCCATGAGGCGTGCAGGTGAGGAGCCCAGGCGCTGTGGCTGAGTGCTGGTGTCAGAGGAGGGAGCCTCATGGCATCATGGTGGTTAAGTGAGGTGAAGAAATGAAGTGTGACTGGGTAGATATGACAAAGTCTAACTGTCACCTGGGCCTCAGGGACGCCCAGGTGACAGTTAGACCCAGCTGCTTCACAAGTTTAGAAGAGAGAAATGGTCATTAACCCTGTCACATTGATTCAGCTTTTTTCTCACCCATTCTGTGGAATAAAGCAACTGAAGGGCTGTAATGATATCCTTTTTTGCTATTGTTGCAGCGTCTACATTTTCTTTTGCTCAGCGTGTTTGTTTATTGTGTCGTCCAAAGCTCAATATATGGTGTTTTGTTATTACTGTGACATATTTGATTTTCTTTTCCCTGCATGGGTACTCAACTGCCTTTTGATTTTCTGACACCTGGGATTGTTAGGAAATACGGATAGAAACCAATGTTGTGTGATAATGAGGAATGTGCTGTCAGTCAGTGTTAGATCTTCCCACTTTTGTCGTATTGTATGTCAGTCAGGATGTGTGCAAACATACAGAGGCACACACATAAACACACGTTTGCTCTTTCTCTCTATACGTATATACAAAATACATATTTTGAGGACGCTCTCGGTTCTTTCTATCTCTCTCTGCTGTCCGCATGCTGTTTGTTCATCAGACAAACCATCTGCTGAAGTTGTGTGTTTGTCTCTACACGCTGTCCCCTTGGCACACTGCTTCACATTGCGGCGCTCTACCAATTATCTGATGCATGCAGGACGCCCAGCGTGAGCCACTGCCCACTGCACAGGCATGAAGTCTGTGTGTTCACACCAGGTAGCCTCTCTGCATGTCGCCGGATAATGTGCAGAGCTGGAGGGAGTCATCTCTTCAGCTCTCTCCTCATCATTCATTTGGCGAGCTGATTAGCTCCTCTCTGTGACCGGCAATAATCTACAGTCCTGTGTATTTCACGGCCCATTTCAGAATTAGTGCATCTTTATATGTTCAGGCCAATCTACAGTGTTTGTACTCCATAATAAACGTTGCCTCTCTGTTTGTGTGCAATGTACCATGTAAAACAATAAGACTGGAGCTGTGAGCAATTGTAATTACACTGATTCCTCGTCATTTCATCGTATAACATTTGGGTAGCTTCAGTTATGTTCTATGAGATGAAGTGAGGCTGAATTTAATGAGAATAAAGTATAAGTTAGCAAATAGTTTTTAAGTCAGAACATGACCATTCAATTTCACTAACATTATGATTTATAGTGAATAATAATGGTAAAGTATAGAAGGGAATGTGTTGAAATCTAGCACACCCAGAAAACAATTAATATCTTCATAAAGAATTCATACGCTGCGTGGCAGTCACGCAGCACAGCAAACCTTCATAGATTCCTTTGTGTCAGAAGATGAAAAACATCTCTCCTTCATCATCTGCTGCGATACTTTCTTATGCCCTCTGTATATCTGTCACCTCTTTTTTTCTCCCCACACAACCCAATTCTTATCAATACTTCATCTAAATTGATTTGGATGTTGCTTTAAGTTGTGCAAGTGTGTTGTGCCAAAGCCTGTCAAAAAAGCATGTCAGTAATTTTTTTTGGATTGATCTTTTATTTAGTAATAATTGGGAGAATTGAGTAGGGAGATAAGCGTGGCTTTGATTTTCGGAGGCTTTATCTGGCGTGCAGTTCGGCCCCAGTCGCTGCACATGTGGTAAGAGTTAGAGGAGTGAACTCATGCAGCCTACTGAACACTGACTGAAACATACAAGTGTTCCTGCAGGGTATAGGGGGATATTAGAAAAAGCCTGAAATTGAGAAATGTGATATGGGGGGCTCTGGAAGAAAAACAAAGTTATTTAAGCCGCAAGCCTTTCCTCTTATTAAAACAGTATCAAGCTTTTATTGAATTTAACATGTTTATGGTAGGGGCAACATTAACGGTCTGTGTGACTATGGATTTAACTGAGCCACTGTGATAGTCATCTTTGCTCACATTTTCATGCAAAACGTGACTTACTTGTGTGGGTGTGCATTTATGACTTAAGCCTTGTCTGAATGTGCGTGAGCATATGTTAGCGAAATGTGTTTTTTTCCCCCCATATAGTACAGAAAGCTTTCCAATGCAGTGTTCCTGTTATTTGTTGGCATTTTTTAAGTTGTTATCAGCACGCCCTTTCTTTGGCACTCCATTACATTCTCACTCTGTATCTAATAATCTTGTCATTTTCCACCACATTTCCTCTACTAAGCAGTCAATTAGAGATGCAATACTTGTCCGCCTTCAAAATCCTCCTTAAATTGTGTCTAAAAAGGTTAATGTAATTTCAAAAGCATAAAGTGGATGGAATAGCTTGGATGTAAGTGTGTCTTACTCATTAGAATTCATCTCTACACCGACTGTCCTGGACTGGAATCTGATGGAACACAGGCACTGAATGAGTCAAACTAGTGTGATCTTTATAGCATTCTCCCTACACATAATTTACATTCAGAGAAACAGTGATGTAGTAATTAAAAATATATGGATCGCCAGTTTGAATACTTCTTTCTATTGTTAAAATGCACAAGTATCGGAGTTAATGTGTGCTCTGGCATCATCTTATCCTGTGTGTTGTTTCAGCAGAGTCTGAGCGACTGCAACCATTTTGTTCTGTTCTGTTTCTGTGACATTTATCAACATCACATCTGACAATAAAAGTTGAGATGTAATCACGATATATAATTGAAAGGTTATGAGGTAACACACAAGAGAACCAATGTCTCATATCTTATTTGGAAGTATCTATCAACTGTGTGATACCCCTGCTATGGCTGTTACAGTTTACAGTAAAAGCTTTTTGTCCCTTAAGGATTTGTGTCTGTATTTGTTATTTTTAAATTGGCACAGTAACTTCAACCTGGAGAGGCCATGGATTCAGCTTCCATGAGCAAAGGCATTTATTATTGTTGTAGCATCCTTATTTTTCACTCTGCAGTATAAATGTTGGTCAAGAATGTCAATCTGAGTCTTCAAGTAGTCTATTCTGTCACATATATTGCAAATATAATACATTTAGAAAGCAAACATTGGTTTTAATTATTCACGTCTAATGCAGTGACAATGTGGGCCACTCCATTTTGTCAAGGAGCACTTGTGAGAGTTCATAGAGAGAGCATTTTAAATGTTTTTCAGATGGAGAATGCACTTTTTAAGAGGTTCACTTTCAAGAGTTTAAAAAAACTCTATGGCAAGGTTATTTTCATAGAAATCCATACTGTACCTCTCAGCACAAGACTCACGATCCGAGCATGAACAAAACCACATGAGCTGGCAGCTGCACATATTTACATCAGGTTTCCCCCACAATCCACTTCTAAGGACTGTGCTCGCGGCCATCTCTCAAGGAGCTGGTTTGTGATTGGTGGCATACAGGAGGGATCTAAAGGACGACTAAAACATCTCAGTTTCAGGCTGAGAACAGAGGCAGAGCCAGAATCTCCCCTTAATCTTTGGAGTCACTGGTTTCTGTCTGAATGTGACAGGTCACAAAGCTCAGACTCTGGCTGATTCACTGCATCCAGCTCACGTTATCATCAGTATTGATTCATCTCCAATGTGTGTCTTTGTACTCCTCCTGAAAGCCTGTTGGCTCAAGGGTGTAACCTATTATCCATTTCTAGCAATAAAATAAATATTTTCATCCTCTGGGCTCACATGTACAGCCTAATAGTAGAGATAAAAGCATAACATTTGTGATAGGTTTATATAGCTTCAGACAAAAACTGATAATAGAAAAAACTTGCATTTGGCACCTTCTGAATGAATCTTGAACCTTTGAATCATTGCAGCCCTCCTTCCACCTCACGATAGCGATAAGATGTCTCATTTCCGTACACCTTTATTATTCATTGTTGTGGAGGTGTTTTGTAGTTTTGTTCTCAGTGCATCCTCAATATGCCTGTGTTTAAGGCTTTAGACCCATATACATTGATATACCAAATACTTTATTTGTTCACTATTATCTTTTTAATTATACAGACAGGCATTTGATTTATAGCTGCTAACTTAAAGGCACTATATCACGCTCATTTTCAGGTTCATTCTTCATACCTCATATGTATTTTTGGTTTCTACTAGAACATGTTAACATGTTTTAATGTTCAATGTTTTTTCCTCATACTGTCTGTCTGAACATACCTGTATTCATCCATTGAAACGCTCCATTTTAGCTTGATACTTTCTACTAAAATATAGCTGTGAAATCACAACCTGAAGGCTCATTCAAAGGCACAATTACTGAATGTGTGCATTTCTCTGTGGATTGAGAGTTTTTATTGACTTTTATAGTATGGGACTTTTAAATCGTACTCAGAACAGGATAGTATACAACACACCACTTCAGTCAGTAAATCAGTTTTATTACATCAGACGTCAAAGGTGATAAGATGGATACAAATTAACTTTGTAACATGGGTTGCTGGGCGGGGCATGGGTGGTTGCTGGATGGATGGGTGTTATGCAGATGTTTCCCAGATAACAGGGATGAACAGTTTTTGGGTTTGAAAGATTGCCATCCTAATGAGGTCCCTGATGTACTCGAGTCCAAGCAGATGAAAGTGGTGACACATCAGGTCGCCTGCAGTAGAACACACCCGAATTCAGACTGGCACTGACAGGTTGGGTTTTATTTTTCAGTGTTTTGCATATTAAGGGGTGTTCAGCTTTGTAGTATTTTTACTCCGATTGTAGAGAAACATCAAAAAGTAACTACATTTTGATCTCATGCCCGCTGCTGTGAGTTGTTAAAGCAAGCACATGGGAGTTGCTCTCTCCTCAACAGAGCAATGGAGACCTCTGTTGACATATAAACTGATATGAGGCAGGAGCCCATCTCAGATAAATTAGTTACCAAATTAACCCGTATAGGGTTCACAGTAGACGTGTGATTGATGTGATCCTAGGTCTGGCCTCTGACCTCCTAAGCCTGAGGCTGTTGTGGGGACTGAGGCTGTAGATAGGATGTCTACCTCTCATCAGCAGACTGCCAATCAGAGAGAAAGAGCCAGCATTAGCCCCAGCCTACTTCACCTCATGCTGAAACAGCATGATGGTGCTTTTATAAGCTTTTTACGGACTATAATTGTGTGTATAAAGTACTTGTCCGTCCGTCATTCAGATGGAAGTTGAACCTTAATCCTCATACTGGAAGCTTTCCTGCAGTTTTAGGTGAAGAGGTTTTTATGCACGTTTTCATGTCTTTTCTTGAAACTTCCAAATCCTCTTTTCCCTCACAAAGCCTCTGTGAGTCCAGTAAATGTCTCTTGACACCTGGATAGCTGAGCATTTTTATAACAGGCCATAACCTGGGATGTTTAAATGACACTGTCTAAAGCACATCAACCATCGACTTTGGAAATGGCTTACAGATGTGTCTTTTTTCCTTCTTGGGAATGTTGGCAAGCAAATCCACTAAGCGCCAAGGCTGAACAACTCTGAAGTGTAAAACATGTGAGATGATTTATTATTTCTACAAAACACACACAGTCTCACATATGGGCTCGTAGCCTTGTGCCAATGGGACATCCACAGTTCTTTACACTTAATCTGAGCCTCTCATATAAACCAGCTAATTATAATTAATTTGACTACACTTAAGCTTGCAAAAAGCATATCATGGACGTTTATCCAATGCTTAATTGACACCGTAAATGGAATACATATTCATAAACACACATCACTGACTGCTCAAAGCTGCCTCGTACAGAATGTCAAATTTAATTGGGGCGTGCTGAAAGATAGATGTGCCTGCTGATTTGAAATATGGTATATCTTCGTTCATTCATATTCATACAGTTGCCACAGATTACTAAACTGCCCCAATTATAGCATACCATTGAGGAAAGATGAATTTCAATGAGTAAAAAAATGTAAATCTGTGTTATCATTCTCAGTAGTGACAATTTATACTTTTCAGCTGTCATGCATTTTCATGTTAATAACATACAGCAGTCAAGTTCCTATCTCCCTCAATGTTAGGAATACACACACAGCCCCTCATATAACATGGCAGAGGTTACTTTTATCCTTTTCCTTTTGGTTTTACAAATACCATCCACTTCTTTGTTAACTTTGTGTTTTTCAGGTGTATTACTTCTTCAAAGTGAATATTCTACGGAAAACAAGGGTTTTTTTCAATCTCTGCTGAGCAGCACAGAGGAAGAAGTGAGACGTTGTGTTTGTAGTTTTAAAGATCAATGAGAAACTAAATTCATTCCTGATGGTTACCCTCCTTTTCACAAAAGCTCAGTTTCATTTTACGATAGACTGGTGCTACAAAAACAAGGACTTTGACGTGTCGTATTGAATCTTAATTAGAAAAAATACTGTGAAAAACAAATTGATGTTATCCACAGAAACCCATTAAAGCTCAATCAATTGAAATAAGCAAGTGGCAAAAATGAAAGTGCTGTCAGGCTCAGGGCCTTATCTGAGTAAGTGAAAGCAGGAGAGATATACCTCTCAGGTCTGCATTCCCCCTGTGCGACTGTGATCTTTTCTCAGCTGCTTTTTCAGTATGACTTGGTGATAAAAGAGTGACCCACTCGCTTCCTGTCTGCGCAGCATGGGCTTCCACAGCAAAGCTGGCTGTTGACCCCGTCGACCTACGGGCACCGCAAAGCAGGAAGTGAAGTCTCTATTTGAAAATCTCACATCCTGCCATCTGCCTCGATTTTCAAATGCACCTAACCCCACCCTCTCATTTGACACCTCCATATCAACTCTACCACCCCCCGACCCCAACACCCCCAACCCAGCTGTCAAGACAGGCAGCCATCGGCCAAAACAAGGCGAGGACCCAGCACAGGCATAGCACATGAATTAAAGATTCAGTCGCAGGACAGGATGCACACAGGACAGCATTTTAGCGCTGTGTATGCACTATTGTCAACATGTGCCTCTGTATGTTTAGGTCGAAAAGACAGTAGGACACTGATACACTGCATGTCAAAACACAGCCACAGCCACATCCCTGTGGAGAGAGACCTATCACAGCACACTGCCGCTATTCTGAGCTATAAATACCTGATAAAGAGTTGTGCTGCTGTCATTTTATGCTCGTCGGAGTTCCAGTGTTTATTTAACCCACTTTCGTTTTCTAGAAACCTCTCTTTTTAATCATTAAAATGGAATTGCATTGTGTCCCTGTCGTGGAAGAATTAACAATAAGATTGAAGTTGAGATGAGCAGATTAGATAGAGCCGGCGAAACAAAACCATTCCAGGGGAGAAAGGATATCAGACTTGAGATGCATTTCTAGAAATAATTCCATTTTCCCAGCACACAAAGATAAAGCGCCAGAGTGTCTTCAGAGAACAAATGTGTCATAGCCCTCTCATTAGTTTGCCATGGTTCCAGTAAGTATCTTAATTAGATTATTGGGGGAATTATGGGAAACTTGTGGCTGTGTTTGCCCTGGGCTTCCTTACTCTTGGTTACAGTATTTCAAGCTAATTATTTTGTTTTGTTGCTAAATCAGAGCTGCCTGATACAATATGACCTCTTCTGTGTTCAACTGTAACTTGAAAGCAAAAATTATTTTCTTTTTTATCGTTTTTTTGCTGAATTGAAAGTGCTGCTAACATATACAGTATTGCAGTAGATGATGGAGAGATGTTTTTCATGAAGGTTTGCTGTGCTGTGACACAAAGAAATTAATTGTTTTCTGAGTGTGCTCGATTTCAACACATTCATTTCTATACTTTCCCATTATTATTCACTATAAATCAATGGATGAACATACTATTAATGCTAATTATGACTTAAAAATTGAGAATGTAACACGTTCCCACTGTAAAGAACAGTACGTGAATTTTATGTACATTTTGTGTAATTTAGCAGAGTATGAGACGTGAGCTTCCTGGACATGCTGTAGCCTACTCAACTTGCCACACAATGCATTGTCTCTCTCTGCGCAACAGCAGAGACTTTGAGCCAGGCTTCGCTTTTCAGTGTCTGGAGTGCTTACCAACCCAACTGTGAAATAAGTCAATAGTCATTTGTATTTATTCTACAATGGAGCGTCTCAGACAGAGGGTGATTACAGGTTCAGACCATAGACTGTATATAAAGATGGACGGCTGGACAGTGCTCCATAAAAGTGAAGCCAAAACATCTGGATCACCCCCTGGTGGCTGGTATCAGTATAGGTCATCAAACTTGCCCCTTCAAGTTAGCGGATGGGACATGGGCCACACTAAAAAGTCAAAGTACACCTCGAACAATTTTGTCCCAAAGATGGTTTCTCTGATTTTAAGTTGTTTTTATCACACTGATGTTTGTTCAGGTGCTTTTTTTCTGATCATTTTAATGTAATTACTTAATTGATGCTTGAGAAAGTATAAACATTCTATGGTTTCAGACAGATGTATGAGGAAAAATAATGTGTTTTTGAACATTAGTAGAAACCCAAAATACAAGTATAAAAAGGAAAATGAGCATAACATGTCTTCTGGAGTGTTTTTAGGCAAGAAAGTAACCATTTACATTCCCAGCATGCGGTCAGTGAGTTCAGCTGACCATAGAGCTGCCAACTGGGATGATTACTACACATGTAAGAATAGATAGTTCTAATGTGTATGGTTAACAGGTCATTGTAAGCCTGTTAGCACCTATTATTTCAAAGGCCTTCATTATCCGCAATCTTGACAGCTTCAGTTATAATCTGAAAAGATTAAAAAGTGGAGGCTGAAAGACCATGTTCCAAGAATACTGGCCCCCCTCAGGTTTAACCCTTTATACTCAGGCTTAACTTCTAGCAACCAGCACTCACTCAGTATGTCTTATAAGCAGGTTTAAAGATATCTACAACTGCCTCTGGTGTAAAGAGGTGTATTTTTTATCTGACCATTTTAATTCAATCGTAATGCAAGAAATCTGTCAAAAATATGTATCAGTTTTAGAGATTCTAAATTTATATTCCTGCATTTTAGAGAGAAATAGTTACAAATACAGATGTAATGAATAATGACAATTTTAAAGACTGGCACAGCCCCATTATAATCAGTGACCATTCTTGTCCTGTAGTAGCTCCGCCGTGTGTTTCAAGCAGCCTAGACATACCACAGACTGATTAAACTTTAACGAGCTCCTGAATACCATTTTCACCTCACAAAGCATCCAAGCGATTGGTGTCTTCCTTTTCACTGATCCCTCTAAAAAGCCTTTCAAAGTGCTGAGTGGAAGAGCTCTTGAGTTTGAGGAAGGGTACGTTCTCCGTGCAGCAGGTAGACCAAAGTAGTGTGGTGAGAGCGGTAATAAATACAGTTCTTTTAATACAATAGCTTTGTAGGTCACTCTGTGGAGAGCCGAGTTGTACTCACTCAGGCGGCTGCTCCTGCAGAGCCTGTGCGGCCCATAGACACAGGAACACGCAACCTTTAAAGAAGGATTTGAAAAGGTCAAAGCACAGGCATGCAGAATAGTAATATAGGAGTGTGTTTCCAGAGGTCATAGGGTCAACATGGACTGTATTCCTCCATGTTTCTCTTATCCTAGAGAGGTTCCTTTATGGAGTAGACTTTAACGATTCACTTTAGCATTGTTGACATTACATTCTCACATGGTCACAAACATGACAGCAACTTTGGGCCAGTTCTGACCGGATTTTAACATCCTGAGTGATCCGATCACAAGTGGACTGATCTCAGTGTGTCTGTTCAGAACTGGCAACAGAATGTGTCTCCAACCGTGACTTTTGTGAACAGTCGTGATTTGATGTCACTTACTCGCTCTGTATGCAACACATACACTCGTGCATAATTTCTGACTGCATATAGATAGCCTACAGTATTCTAATGAAGAATTGTTTTTTGTTATAGTTGTTTCAATTGATACTCTAACATAAATCATTATTTCAGTAAAGAACAGTGAATAATGACTAATGATGAACCGCTCCCTACAGCTTGTCTGTGGCGATGGACGTAACTTTTCTCTGCCCAATGGCGGTATGTGTTTGTGTGTGTGTAATATGTTCAGATTTTCAAAAGAAATTAGGGTGTCTACTTGCGGTAAGTTGCGCAGGAAAGCAGAGTGAAAGGCATTTTTAAAAGTCAGCTTTATATTATCATTTGATGGAATTGTGTAAAGGTAGTGCTGATGAAAACTGCTTCATAATAAAAAGCTTTTAAATAACAAAATAACAGAGGAACTATGGTGAAGAATTTATAGGATTCCATTTTACAGCCGCTCCGGCTTGTCAAAAGCAAATGGGGATGTTGCAAAGAAAGGACAGGAATGTCTGTAGCAATATATCTGTCCAGACCACCTCCAAATGGGGACTGACAGATTCAGTCTGAATGCAGAGGCTGTGGCGGGTCGTCCTCCATTCGGTTCGATCGCCGGCTTCTCTGGTCCGCATGTCGAAGTGTCCTTGGGCAAGACACTGAACACCAAATTGCTTCCTGTGCTCGCATAGGTGTGTGGATTTGGTTTGAATGATTAGATAAGATTAGCTGATGGGCAGGTAGTATCTGCCATTAGTGTGAATATCTGTGTGGATTGGTGAATGTGACAAGTACTGTAAAAGCACCTTGAGTGGCTAGAAGACTAGAAAGGCGCTATATAAGTCCATTTACCAATACATCCTTAATGCTTAATGCGTGCTGGGTGTATTTACACCTGTACTTAGAGCTGTCCACTTGTGAGCTCAGGACGGATTTTAAAGCGGGTCTGAACAGGACCTTTGTCAATTGCATTAAATTATGTATCTCCTTGAGAGATTTTTCCCCTCTCTGGAGCTGAGTTGACCCACTTCTGAGGATCTTGCAGTGAAGAGAGAGTGAGAGTGTCCACCTGGACCTGGTTATAGGTGTGGTAAAGACAAGCTTACTGGGGGATGGTCTGTCCCAACGCACCAACCGGATCTTCACTCCCTTAAAGGCCCAGTCCCTGCTCCGCTCTACAGCTCAGATGATGTTTTAAGTGGCCGTTTGCCACATACTGTAAAGACGAATCACATTTCATTATTATGCCACTGTTTGTTTTTTTCTGTGGTTGTTACTAGGTTATTAGGTATTACATTAGCATGTGGTTTCCTCTTGATGGAGCAGGGAGGATTTCCTTAAGACTGAGTCGGCTAGGTCTCTGCCACATGACAGAGTGGGTGCTCTCCCTCTTTACTCCTCAGTCCCATGTGATATCGCTGTATGCTTAGTGACTCTTCTTCCACTGATCTAATTAGTCCCTCGACACCTCTTTAACGGTCCGTATTTATCAGGAGCAGTAATTAGTACCTAGAATAGATATATTACTTTAAAAATAGTGGATGTGCTTGTTTATTAAAGTATTAACAAAAGGGGGGCAATACTCTCCCTTATCCCCTGATATTAGTCACTTAGTGAGCCTGCTCATTCATCATACCCTTTCTGCAGTGTGTTTTTTTCTCCTACTTATCCTTGTTTGTCTTGTTCTAAGTGCACATATAAAGTGATGTTGGATTAGGATTATTAATTACAGCAGCTCTCTTTGCCCCGTGTTACACAGTTGTTGCATTAACAAAGTGTCGCCCATCTATTGTGTATAGTCACTAAGGTGCAAGGCTGGGAGATAACTACCTCTTGCTTTGGTTCCAATCAGGTTTAAGGAATCTTACAAGAGAAAGTGTGCTAAACAGTGCTAGAAATGAGGAGGTCATTGATTTTTTTTTTTCTAAGCGACAGCTAGACTGCAACAGATACTACATTGATTGGAGACTTCCTTGGGATAGTAGTAGAAAGCTAAAGGGGAGTTCGGAAGCTGGGAAACATTAGTCAGTGGAGCTTTGCGGTATCACAGTCCATCATGCGCGACACAGACTACCTCAACACCCTGAGCTAATGTGGCCGCTCCTAAACCATCTTCTACTCTACAGCTCTTTCCCTTCCAACAAAAGCACTTTGCTATGCTGTAGTTCTTTTTTGAAATGCCACGCCGTCTCTTAAGCATGACCTCCTGAAACTCTCAACATGACAAAAATCCTGCAGAATCTAACTAATGTTGTTGAATACTCTCTCTCTCTCTCTCTTTTTACAGTTAGTTAACAAGTCACTGGATATTTTATTTTATAATTATTATGGTTTTTTTCTATCTGCCAACAAGCGAAACGGTTTGATTCATATCCAAGAGATGAGCACAGAGCTTTCTTTCTCTAACCACGTTAATGAGACCCACTTTAGCAATTTTATTGTTACTCGAGGGGATCTTTTGAACGTTTTTGTGTGTGTGTGTGTGTGTGTGTGTGTGTGTGTGTGTGTGTGTGTGTGTGTGTGTGTGTGTGTGTGTGTGTGTGTGTGTGTGTGTGTGTGTGTGTGTGTGTGTGTGTGTGTGTGTGTGTGTGTGTGTGTGTGTGTGTGTGTGTGTGTGTGTGTGTGTGTGTTTTAGATTGGCGCAGTGCTGCCTATTTAAGTAACCCTCAACTCTCTCTGATCAGTCAGACTGAATTTGCATGGAAGGCCCTTTTGGGGGTTCCTCCTTGTCTTTGGCCTATGAGTTGGTAGCATGTGGCTCTACCCGAAGGTGCAGCACAGCAAACATACATAAGGACACTGACACTAATATAGATATATTACAGTGACTCTAAGAGAAATCATGCAAATCCGGGAGAATGTGGAGAATTACTTTTCTCTCCCTTTCCCTTACTGCACTGATATGACTGTGCTATACTACAGATGATGATAAAATCTTGTCTTCAGTTATGGCCGTAGATTGTTCTAAGATACTTTCTTTACATTCGACTTTGTGTTAAAGTCTTCCACAGGTAATGTGGTTCAGCCGATATTTTTGTCCCCATTCATTCCATCAAACCAATAGCTTTTTGAGTTATATGGGCTTCTAGTTGGGAATTCAACTTGACAGCACTCTGGTCTTCTCTCAGCAAGAAACAGAACTGCTCACACAGCAGGGCTTTGCTAATTAGAAACCTCCTCCCTCACACTACAAACCCTAATCCTGATTTAGATTATCTCTCCCATACATGATTTTTGATCTTCGTTGCACCAAGTATCGGCACCAAAAAGTATTTTTTCATAGAGCACAGACACAGTAAATCAGATTGTGAATTCACACCATAGAATAAGTGCCATTTAATTGCACCTATGTAGAGTCAACACAGTTGCCGTGGGCAAGGATGAAATTTGGATTTCAGAGGTGGGGGGACACAGGTATTATTCATAAAACTCTAACTCTTTCAGTTCACTTTGTTCTTCTAGTTTTCTATTGCTACTTTATGCAGTTTATTCTTTCAACCTCACCTGTGAGTCTCCAGCATCTCCTCCTTTACCTCCTTCAGCCTCTTATCCTCCATCTCTTCCAGCTTGTCCTCCTCTACCTCCTCCAGCCTCTTCTCCTCCTGCCTCTCCTACTCTCCCTCCTCCAGCCTCGTCTCCTCCACCTCCTCCAGCTTCTCCTACTCTCCCTCCTCCAGCCTCTCCTCCTGCCAAATATATATTGATGCATGACATGAACATTGGGACAATTTGGGGTGCAACAATCCTCTATTTTGATGATACGGTTACAGAGGAAAGACTTAGTTTCACAATTATCATGAGTTTGGATGTATATAATCAAATTTGTAATCTGAGGTTTTATTGTATTTTCCCCTAAATCTTTCATTGTTGTTGTTTTTTTAACAGTTGGTGCCTTTCAACATAAAAATAATACATGAAAATAAGTGTATCTCTTTGGCATTAATTATAAGTTTTTTTTAAGTCATTGCATTGTTGAGGCTCTACAGTTATAATATTTATAATATAATAATAATAATTATAATAATAATAATAATAATATTAACAGATTGTTTATGATTGTTTATAGTTGAGTCCATATTACAGAGAGGAGGCGACAGACTCCTAGGGATGCGTTGTATAGTTTAATGACCACAGGCAGGAAATATTTCCTGTTGCGCTTTGTGGAGCATCTGGGTGCGAGGAGTTTTCTGCTGAAGGTGCGCCTCTGCTGGGCCAATGTGTCGTAGAGAGGGTGGGAGACATTGTCCAGGATGAACCGGAGCCTGGACAGCATCCTCCCCTCTGCCACGGTCGTCAGGGTGTCCAGCTCCTCCCCCACGACATCACCGGCCCTCCTGATCAG
The DNA here is from genome assembly GCF_963691815.1 of Echiichthys vipera. Classification (NCBI taxonomy): domain Eukaryota; kingdom Metazoa; phylum Chordata; class Actinopteri; order Perciformes; family Trachinidae; genus Echiichthys; species Echiichthys vipera. The sequence continues at coordinate 13,234,187 of NC_139836.1, forward strand.
TTTGTTCAGTGTGTTGGTGTCTGCGACCTTCAGCCCACTGCCCCAGCATGTGACAGCGAAGAAGATCGCACTGGCCACAACAGACTCATAAAACATCCTCAGCATCGTCCGGCAGGTGTTAAAGGACCTCAGCCTCCTCAGGAGGCTCCCGTTAATTTATGTTATCAGATAAAAAATTTCCTTTAGCAATCAATGTTTTGTCAAAGAAAATATATATCAGCTGTGTATGCTGGAGTAGAATATTTATTTCAGATTTACTATAAATGGAGTCCAGATATCCAGATGTGCGTGTTTAAAGCAGCTGTAAAGGTATCCATTGTGTCATGATAATATTACATTCTATTACTTGGACTTTGAATGTCTCAATCTACTATTACACAGATGTTTCTCATCTAAAAAAAAAGTGAAGACCAAAGTGAGTGACAACGATTTACGCAAATCTCTGTGGTTTAACTCTCCTTTAGTTGATGAACCTGCTAAACCTTGTGAGCCAATTCAATATCTAATCAGCCTCCCATCTCGAGAGCAAACACCTTCAGGCACCTCCTGTCAGCCTGCTGCTGCCAGTTACAGCAACACAGAGGAAACCAAAAACAGACAATTGTGTCTTAATCACTGCTTTCAAAGACTCTGATTTGAGATCTCTGCGAGAACTGTATTTTATTAACAAGCCAGTTTTGACATTAGCATTTGTGCCAGTCTACTTTGGCTTTGCTATTTAGAAGTGGTGTTGTTTGAGGTACATATCCATAGTCAGTATATTACCTTCAGTAGTTGGCAGTCCTGGAGAAGCAGACAGGAGTCATGGCACGGAAGCTAAGCAACGTACACACATATTCAGTTCTCTTCAAACTCCATTGACAAAAATAGTAATTCTACCTCGCAGAACGTGGGATTTGATGGTCTACCCTGGCCTCAAATTGATAGCTAGTTTGTGTAATTGTGTGACTTTAAAAGGCTTAAGGAATAACAAAGTAACTAACAAATCGAAGCAGTGGTAGAGCAGCAACTCCTATGTTCTGCAGGCTAAAATTACTGTTTTTGTCAAAGGAATCTGATTGCATTGAGGAGAGTGTGACAACAGCTTTAGTCTCCTGAAAAAAAAGGATTTCTGACAGCAAGGTAAAGGGGTTAGAATATTATAAATATAGCATTCACTTGATATGATATTGATATTGATCTTTAGTATAGTTTAGCCGTTGCCCCCGTCTACAGCAGTGCATTGCTTACCTTCTATGTCAGTACTCCTGTCTGCTTCACCGAACTGGGGGCACACCGACGCCGATAAGTACCTCACAAAACCCCACTCCAAAAGAGCCAAAGTATTACTTTAAAATTTTAAAATTAAAAGTGATACTGTAACATCTATTCATTTCAAGCAAATATTCTGCTACATTGTCTCCATGATTTATATGTCCCGTAATGTTTAACTGTTTCCTCCACTTTCACGGTAATCCTAATCCACTGGCCCCTCAGAAAGCATTTCACCTTCTGCCAGTCTGTCACTGTAAATAAATAGCTGTGACACAGTCTACAATTCACATTGAATGGGAGCTTGTAAATTTGCTTGGCGCATCTGACAAAGTCCAGATCAGATCTTCATTCCACTTTGTAAGTTATGTCAAACAGCACCTCTGCTTTGAGGCTTGCTTCTCTGTTTGAAGTCGCCCACACAGACATATGGTATCGCTCTCAGGATCAGTTTTTGTGGTTTTTTTTTTTACTTCCTGCTATTACACTCATCCAGTGTTCTATTCAGCAGTGTGTAAATCTGCCACAACCTTACATGGGCTATTGTGGCATTTTAATGTGAAAATGATTACCTTTTTGTTGTCACACATGTTCACTTACAGTATACTTATAATTTAATGTTGGGGGGTGTTTCTTTATCCTTTTTTATTTCCTTGTAAGATTCCTTTAGAGACTTGAACCTCCAGCAACTATTCAGGTTATTACAGGATGGTTTTTGTAATGTAATGATAAGATTTAGATTTTGAGTGTGTCTCTATATGGGGGACAAATGGTAGACAGAAAAATAGATATAAATATTCCATCTCTAAAATTGACATAAAAAATAATGAGCTTGGTTTTAATGAACTTTTTCTTTCAGAGTTTGGTGCCAGCTCTAATGCGCTGGATAAGAAGAAAACGAAAAAAGTATTAATATTTCTGCCTGTATTTTGTGTAGGCATCTTGTATGTGCTCTGTTAAGAGTAACAAAGGTGTAATAGCTTACGCTAGAAGGAAGTATTTTCTAATGAGTGTTCCTCCTGACCTTTTGGCATTAACCTCCAAAAGAAAACAAAAAAGAAAAATCACCGCATGTGGCTTAAATCTCAGAGAACCAACAAAGTTATTAACATTTCTGTGTAGCGAGGGTTAACACATCCTACGCTACCAGACTCTATCACTCATGTACATTATTATGTTCAAGTGACGGGGTTACAAGGCAGGACCGTTTTATTGATAAGACTGCATAGGAAGAAGACACCGCTTGACTGCTAGGGCCTGTAGCACTTCTTCTTTTTTGCAGAAGAAACCTGGACATGTTTGTTAGATGTATTACAAGTCACTGGGGCCTTCCCATGGTCCAGGCTTGTATGCAGTTCAGGCAATTTTGCCATGGGGAACTGTGATTGGATTCCCATTCTTCTGGTAGCTTTTGTGTAACATTCAAACCAGAGAGGACCTGGCTGGATCACACCACATATTTCCTCCCGGGAAACCCTCTCAGAACCAGTCAAGCCCAGACAGGGCAAATATGCAGCTGAAAGGAAGACGCCGGACATGCCAAACAAGCACACAGAGATGCCATTGACTGCTCCAAAAATGATTTATCTGAGAAATAGAAAAGAGACATTTGTTTTGTTTTATTTCCCTTAGCGCACATCCATAAGTTTCACTGTTCTCCCTATACAGTCTCTCCTGCTGGACTAGAAACACACGTTGTTTAATTACTTCATCAACATGGGCTGGGCGTAACAGGTTCAGCTTAAAGGATGTCCATACCTGGCTGCACACACCAGCCTCCCTCAGAGAGGGCTGACTTGGTTCTTATTGGTCTCCTTCCAGAGACTGAGCAGGTATTGACTAAATAGAAAGAGGAAAAATGAAATTATGAGTGGATCTGACAACCAAGCAGGTTAGCCCCTGCGTGATCTCTGAGAACAGATGAGCGAACACAGAGCTTGGCACATCTGTGCGAAGCACCAATCCTTCAACTTGACGTGTAATACTGCCTATTGGTGGTCAATATGGGAATTGAGGGCATAGCAAAGGTTTCCGAGGCCATTCATTGCTTCAAAAGGAGCTCAACAGGATTGATGAACTCATGCAGAGGAAGACTGCATGCAGAAAACACTGAGTGGCATAAACATCTTCTGCTATAATCAGAATTTGTTTTGTACACTATAAATGTACACAATAAATGTACATTTCTAGACTTGGTTCAGTTTCTGCGAAATTTTTGCCTATACCTCACCCACTTCTAATGTTATCAGCCAACTGAATGGATGTTATCACTTGTTATCACTACTGTAGATATGTGGCAGCGTGGAGTAGCTACCTCCCTGTAGCATCAGTTGGCTGTTAAAATCCCCTGGTATGCTGGATCACGCATCTGCATTGCTCAGAGCACCTGCAATTAAGAGTTCATTAGACGGATGGAGGCATGTGCAAAACTAGATGTGGCCCTTCTAGTTCGGAGGGGCAGAGATCTAAATCCGCTTCCAGAGGGCATGAGGTTATTGTAGGAATTGAGGGTTTTTGTGGTGTCTTCAGCTAACCAAGTAACACTAGTTACCATATAAACAGATAATAATGACCCCCTGAACCTACTAGTAGGCCTCCTAATTGTTGAGTCTGATAACCACCATACATGTGCAGGAAACAAATGCACACCATGAGCACAGGTGGACATGAAAATGTTCCTGCCAAATTCAGTGGGACATAATGTATATTAACAGTTGGTGCGCTGTAAAAGCTAGCAATGAACCAATAAAAGAGCAGAAGCAGAACATCCAAACAAAGATTTTATGAAGTAGAAATTCATTCAACATGTTTATCTCCTTAGGGAGAGTGCATTTTAGTGAGAAATGTAACAAAATTGTGTTTCCACAGTACCTTTAACCAGAGGCAGACAAACTCAGTGATGCCTTTTTTTATGTCTCTGCATGCAGTTAAAGATAGGTAGGTACAAGCTAACAATATCATAGCTCAGGTATACTGGATAATCAAAGGTAGAAGAGATATGTCTCTCCTCTGAGCAAGACGGAAGATACTAAAGTGCTAGTTTTAAGCCCTACACTACACTTTTCTTGTACATTTGAACAAGTTATCACAGAAACACACACACACACACACACACACACACACACACACACACACACACACACACTATGCCTCATCAGCAGAGGTTGTTATAGGCCAGTGGCTGTCCAGAGGTCAGATCATTACCAATGCAGCCATGGATCATAGACACAGACCTCATATTAGCCCTTCCTTCATCATTCCCCTCTGACCTCGTCCGCAGCTGCACCAGCTCTCATCTTTTTGACTACAAAATGGCCCAATACTTCTCCTTCATACTCACACCATTCCCCATAGACTCAACACAAGAATTCCATCATTATAATTATTTCTACATTTATATCAATTGACAAATTTATCAGTCGAGTCTATTGCACCATTGGTTACTTGCTAAAAAGAGGCTATAGTATTGTGGACCTCAAATCTCTGGAGGCACTGGTACTGACATTTCCCTTCAAGCTTCTCCAAAGTACTCACAAGTTCTCTTGTTGAAGGGGAAGGATTTTCATTACTGTCATTGGTTATGTACTATAAAACATTTAGTGCTGGTCAGATAATGTCAGTTACTGTTCCTGTGGGAGATTATTGACATTTTACTTTATTCTACTGGAACAAGCTCACAGAGTTAATACAGCCATTTTAGAATATTTTCAGGCACTGTGTTCGGTGTTCTTATTGGCAAACTGTACAGGATATTTTTTAATAAGCCTGCCCTCCTTTTCAGATATAAATTCATGAAATATGAATAATATGAAATGAAATACAAGTAATGTATTGTGAGTATTTCCTGCTGAAATCGTGTCTGGCTTTTTTTATTTCAATCAGATAGCGCAGTGCTTCTGCTGCTGGCAGCAGGAGCTGGCAGGAACGGCTCAAAGCCTGTGAAAGTCAAATGCTGTCTATTTCACTTTGAGAGAACAATTTTTGAAAATATGAGCTAAAATGCTAGATGCCTCAAGCATACTGTACTCCATTTTTGTCTACAGTACCATGGAAATAAAGCCTGAATAATACAGTAGTAGGAACTATTTTTTCAGCTCTAATGTGGGAAAAATGGGAGGCACACGCAACATTTGTTGAATTAACATACAAATTGCTGATAAATAATCTAACAGATTTTTACGAATCTAGCAAGACAGCACTTTCCGTGTCAAAATGTTTTATATTCTGCACTGCACACTGCGTTAGAAGCAGCATGGTGATGTTTTACACTGATGAAATAACCAGGCAGCTTACCAGAATGTTATCACTTCTACTTAGTCACACTGCGCTGAGCACTCATGCATAATTGTGTACATAAGCATTTACCAAAATCTGTCATCTATTTAGCAATATTAAGCTGACTCCATTGACTATCCTATAGTCCTTATAGTGATATATTGAGCATCTAATGTCCACTTGCTTTGGAAAGTAAGAATTTGAGCTCAGCACTTTTTTCCAGGCTTTGGTAGTAACCATGCCTTCTCAAAGCCAATGTCAGGCTTCTCCTTTGATGTATGGATGGAGGCGTTTTGTTCAAAGGGATAACCTTTTCTGGGCACGTCTTTGAAATGATAATTCACCAGCTTGCTGCAGGTGGAGCTGCAGCTCTCCCGGCAGACAGGGTCAATCAAAGTCAAATGGAGGAGCTGCTCACAGCTTCACCCAAGTAGCCCTTGCCAGTGCCTGGCTGGGGCTGGCAGCTCTGCTTCCAATATAATTCCTGGTAAAGGCAGTGGACACAAAGGATGTCACAGTGACAAGCAAATTTTAAGCAGCAGCCACAAAGGCTCTAGAAATGTTACACAGCGCTGATTATAGATGCCTTTTAGACTCAGAGCTTTTCCAAGATGCAGGCTGTGTGTTCCAGAAGTGAGGGGGACGCAGGTGTGCGTAATTACATCAGTAATAGTGCCTGGATATGGTCCACCTGCCTCAAAGTGAACCCTCTTTCCAATCCAGCGCTGCTGACAACAAAGGAGACGAGTGCTTGCTGATTATGGCTTTGATAATGCAGCCACAGGGCTGTGTTTTATGGGGAGATATTTCTGGCCCAGGAATAATTTGCTGGAATTATTCAATCCGTCTCAAACAATTGCATGTTCATGATCAGTGTATGATCACACACACAACATTTGTGTCATATATATCATGTCAGAGATGCATAAATCCTACACAAAACAAACACAATATGTACTTACTGTGTGTATGTGTGAGTGTATTATACATACAGTTAATTTTGCCCAGCCACTGTGATGGATTGGTGACCTGCCCAGGTTACCTTCCATCCAGTGCATGCTGGTGTTTACTCACTACAACCTTGTCCATACGCAAATAAAGCGAATGAATAAATTATTTTGGCCAGTGTTTCTTTTGTGTATCAGTCTTCTGTTGCTGTTGTCCATCTGGATGCAGCCATTCAGGACCCTGAATGAGCCGGTGCCTCGGTAACGAGGCAGCACAGGGCACAGATCTCCCTTGGGTTTGGGCTCCAGCTGGAGCAGACATGCTAGGGCAACCTGTCCCTATTATTGTTTGTGACAGAATCAAGAAGGAAATGCAAGTAGAAAATGTGTGTGCGTTGTGCCTGCGCGTCAGATTCTGCTGGCAGTGCCCCCAATGTAATTATGGGCATGGGTGGCCAGCTATGACAGCTCATCTGTCAGCCAGCCAATAGAGTCTGGGGCACCTGGTGAGCCCTGCGCCAGAATGATGAGCCACAGATACACACAAATTAAAAATTACATACAGTATTTCATGGAACAAGAAATGTGGGTAAAGGACACTTTCCTATTGTTTCCATTAACACTGTGGCACATGCATCTGCCACAAACTGACAGAGCTAGCCACTCCCAAATCGTGTTCCTCTGTATTTCATGTGGCATGCAAATGAGTTACAAAGGCGTAGGTTGCACTCGTTGCATTATCATTTTAATTAGTCTCATTTTATTATATATTCAGAACACAATTACAACTCTGAGGCATTGGTTTTGAATTGATTAGACAAGATGAACAATGTGATCTGCAGAGGGTTTAAATGAAATAATCTTTAGCTAATTTAATCCTCACTTTTTGGGTACCAATACTGTCTGTCACTGTGGAAAGTACCCCCTCATGTAGGCGTGATTTTAAGCAGATCACCAGCAGCGTAGTGTACATAGTGTACGGCGTTTTTTGCATGCTGCCATTTTTTTTTTAATATAGTTTGAGTGACTGAAAAAACTGCAGTCACTATTGAAAGCAGCTTGGCTATTTGACTGCAGTGTTTTAACTCAACCTTTTAGTATCAACTCAGCTGCTTGGAACCGTGTGTGTTACTAAAATAACCTTGTGCTTGTTGTAAATATTGCTGTATCACAATTCGGCCGCCAGTTTTTCAAAATTGGGATAGAAACAATATATAACAATACATACATTTATATTGTTTTGACAATATACAGTATTTTGTCATATTGCCCAGCCCTAGGTACTATCAAAGACTTTTGCTAAAGGAAACCCAAAAAAGAGTGTGTAGAGCCATACCATGCAGTGGAAAAATGGCATAACAGAAAATAAAGTATGCCCTTGCTGCGTTGTATTTTCTAGGACTCATCAGGGAGGAAATAGTAAGTGAAAATGTTTCAAAATATTACTTTGATTTCTACTTAATTGAGGGAATATCTGCAAATAAATTTTGATGTTCCTTTGTTGAGGAAACACTGTTTCTGTCCAAAAGCTTTGAGCCGAATTAACTCATAGCTTTTCCCTGAGTTGGCTGGGTCTCAAAAAGTGACAGGTCATGCCAACTACACAGTCTCGCACCTTATTGTGCCGAACACATTTGTGTCAAGGCAACCATCCCGTCCGTATGTAACCAGGGGACCCAATCATATTGTGTTCACCCTTTGGCGAAGGCCCTCCAATCAGGGATGAGTAATGACTAGGCAGGCTTGCATGCAGTGATCCCGGCTTTCTAATTAGTCTTCCATTAACTTTTTCAACCTTGGCAGCTGCAGGGTGCATGCTCAACACACACGGATACATACACACACACACACACACACACACCTCACAGCCTTAGACCAAAATATTGGGCCTCTTCTTCCAAAATCAAAAATCTAAAATTAAGTATTTAGTAACATTTTCTGCTCTGCAGTGCTCATTTAAATCATGCACATTTTCAAATCATCCTAATTGGCCAGAAGAGAATGTTTACCCTCCCCTCTGGTGCTATTTATATATTTTAGATTTAAATATAATTAAACTCATATGGTATAATACCATTTTGTGTATCATCTTTTCTCTTTTTGTGTGTGTAATCAGCAATATAAAGCAGGCATGAAATATAGTGAGTTTGTGTGTCTTCACTACAGACGGTTTACTTTAAAGTGTAGGCTATATGATTCAAGACATCTGGTGCATGTGATTTTGGTTCAGACTATTCAAGAAAATGCTCTCCAACCTTTCAGATTCTTCATCTATGACTTTACAATACTGTATGTGTGCACGCAGGAGATAAGCCGTTCTGGTTGACTTTGAAAGTACAAGCTGTTTTAAGTACAGATTGGTGGAATTCACTTTCTCTTGTATTTGATTCATTTTATACTGTTAAGAAGCCTTAGCCTGCAGTGTTTGTTTGGATACAGGCGGAATGTCATACTGAAAAACCATACGATGTATCTGATCTGTGGAATAAAAGAACTTGCCCAAGCCTTCTGCAGAATGTGGACATGCTGTAACAGAAACTACACAAAGAGATTGACAGAGAGAGGGAGAGGGAGCCTGAGAGAAGAGTCTACATGACATGGATACTAAGATTTTCCATTTGGTTTTGTTTCAGCACAAGTACAACTCAGAGTAACATTTCTATTTTCCTTTTGTAACATCAAACACAACATAGATAGTGTAGTGTGTGTGTGTGTGTGTGTGTGTGTGTGTGTGTGTGTGTGTGTGTGTGTGTGTGTGTGTGTGTGTGTGTGTGTGTGTGTGTGTGTGTGTGTGTGTGTGTGTGTGTGTGTGTGTGTGTGTGTGTGTGTGTGTGTGTGTGTGTGTGTGTGTGTGTCTGTGTGTCTGTCTGTCTGTCTGTCTGTCTGTCTGTCTGTCTGTCTGTGTGTGTCTGTGTCTGTGTGTGTGTGTGTGTGTGTGTGTGTGTGTTTCAATGTTGGGCATGAATTATCCTGTTTCACAGTGGGCAGTCGGCTCCATAAAAGAGTAATAGAAATCCCTTGGGAGTTGCTGTCCTGTGGCCTTCCAGGACTAGCGGTATGCACTATCTTGCCGTATTATCACTTTTCTCTCAATCTGTTTATCAGCAAGCCCACAACTTCAAAGGAGACTTAAAGCTTTCCTTCATTTTCTGTGGGGGATGAGGGGTTAAGAGAGTGAGTCTACATTTTATGAACAAAGCCCCACCCCAAGACATCGAGCGAAATAAAATCTTACCATTATGGATGCAATTCCGAACATTTACTCCAAAGCATGGATCATAAACTATTAATGGATTTATGTCTGTATGAGCACCAGAAGGGTACCTCTTTGAATCAGATCCTTGTTAGGGTCAGGACATCATAACATCACTATCCTGCATGGGGGAAGATGGGGGAGGAGGCGGATAGCCACCATTATGGCTGTTGTGTAAAATTGCCATTATTCAGTCAAGCGATTATCTGCTGCTGTGGCGTGTAATGCATCTCTGTAACTTTGACTGCACATGTTACTTCACTGGAGAAGGGTGACAGTGAAAGAGGTGACCTATTTTTATGCATTCTCTCAAAAGCTCTTTGAGTGACTCATTCTAGACACATTATCACAGTACAGGAAGTGAACATGACCAGCAGAAGATAACTGCAGTAGCCCCACCCCCCCCCCACCCCCCACCCCTGTTTACAGTAAGAATTGCAGCACACTTGGGTGTCAAATTGTTGATTGAATGATTGATATGTTTATATCACACCTGCCGAAATCAGGTTGTGAAAAAGAGGGAGATTTTCTGGGGTATCGGCAAATGGCCTACCCTCAACGATCCTGCCCCCATAAAACCTTACACTACAGATGAATAGAATAAATACAAGGATGTGAAAACCACTTAGTTTAGTAAAATCCTGTCCTGTTTGCTGTCTTAGGTCCACAATTGTGGAAAGCGTTCCCAATCAGGACAGAAGAAAACCTACACCAGCGTCCATCGCACACTGGAAATTCCCCTTTTCAGACTTCACATTGGTCCATGAATCAATAAAACACATATATTTTAAAATATTTAAAAAATTGAGCACTTGAAGCCGTTAAGCCTCTTTGATCATTTTTACGTACTCACATGGGTTTTTTTAGGTAGTACCATCGTGGTTGAATGCACTTATTGTATTGCTATAAATGAATGTAATGTAAGCCAGTGTAGAGGCTGAGTGAGCACGAGTCAGGCAGGCTCGTTTGACGACACATGCTCTAGACTGGGTTGCAAGGTTCCATGAAATTAAGCGTAATGTTTGAAAATGATTATGCTGCCCTCCAATCTAATCTGGCAACACGTGACCCACACAGAAAAAAAGGGTTGAAAATTGGCAGAACCCATGAAAATCATGAGTGTTTGCAGGTATGTTATTTATTTATCTACATGTAAATGTTTGGCATATGTCCTGTCTACTGAAAGTACCACAGTCCCCGATGTTCTATGTATCATCTGACTCATCATTTATCGTCTTGTGCTTTTGGAAAAAAATAAATCGCCTTCATACTAAACTTAATCCTTTTTTTAAACAAGTGTATTTATTAAATTTAATATTTGACATAACTCCACAAGTATGTCAACAAACAATCAAAAAGGTTCACTTAAGAACACTCATGACCATCTAATTACACTTTACTTGATCTCCTAAACTTGGCTAAGGTACGTTTTATTTGTACTAAATGGAATATTTAAATGGTTGTGACCCTGAGGGTAAAAAATGAAATGGTTATCAGCTTTCTACTGAGCCAATGACTAGAAGTCAAATAACTCAAATATGCTTGAAGTTAAGTTAAATTAATGTGTAATAATTTGTCGTCATAAACTTTTCGTGTCTCTGCTTTCCAATCTGTTCCCTTTGGAGATGCATGTGGAAGAAGTAATAAGTTAAAAACAATTTGTCTCTTCATCATCGTCTAATGGCAGCCTGCTGTACTGCTTCAACAGCAAAGCTAACTTTGTGGTTAACTCTGGCCACATCAAAGGTTGGTTATCTGTACCAAATATATAATGTAACTGTGTTTCCAAGTGTGAAGCTACAGCTTTCAAATAATTCAGTGCACAGTTGGTAGATTGGGGGTCTGGGAGCAGCGCAAGCAAATACAAAAAGCAAGGTCATCCTGAGTGATTAGAAAGTTAGACATCTCAGTAGGCAGTGAGGAAACAGGGGAGTGACTGGCATTGATCATCAGCACCCACTGAGCTATTAAAGTTATTTTGTGCCAAGAGCCCGGTTTCATCTTTATTGAAATTTTTCAATGGTAGACTTTTACTTTGTGAGCAGCCATCGAATGCAGCACATAGATTTCTTTTTAACATTGTTAAGGATTGATCCTGTCACCTCTGCGTCTGTTCTTTGATCAACATATAACATAATATATTTATATATAACATATTACAGTTGTTGATGACCACTTAACTCTTCCAGTTTTCATTGGCATAATGTACTTTTAAACAACTGCACAGCTATAAAGGCAAATGCCATTGTCTGTATTGTTTTTTATGATCTTGTTCCTAGGGCTGGGAAGTATATTGATATCATATTGATATCCCGACATGAGACTAGATATTGTCGATATTGTGGATATCGTAATATGACATAAGTGTTGTCTTTTCTTATTTTTTAAGGGCTGCATTACAGTAAAGTGTAAAAGTGTAATGTACCCACTTTATATCCACATTACTGATGATTATTTATCCAAAATCTCACTGTGTAAATATTTGTGAACGCAGCAATATTTGCTATGTTATAATGTTATAATATCAATATCCATGAATTTGGTCAAAAATGTGAGATTTTATTTTCTCTTTTCTTCTTAACTCACTGTCTTGTTTTACATAAAAAGTTTCAATTTCCCAACTTATTTAACTGATTAGATTTCTGGATGGATATGATTGTGGCCTGCTGGTGCAGACTACCATCAGATCTAAACGTGTCTACTCATTGCTCTTCTCACTCCTTTGTTTCCTGTGCAGATCACCCGGGTCATTTTCTGCGTCTTCCTCGAGACTGACTTTGCCATCTACAAGAAGAAAATGTCTGTCATTTTCCCAGGTATGTTTATTTACTGATTATCATTACATTTCCTCTGTTACCTATTGCTGCTTTGGATAGAAGAATCATTTAAATGTTGTGTTTTTCAAGTTCTCCTTTTGAAGCTTTTTTGTTATATGTGATGTCACCACCCACCCAAATGCACATTTAGGCCTTAACAGCTTTTCTACCTCGTTGTCCTGGGAAACATCTGCAGCAAGACAAGTGTTGTTCGAGGGAGCAGTAAGGACATGTCAGGCTTGGGTGACACCTTCAAATGTAAACAAAGTCAATGCACCCGCGTGTCCATTTAGGAGATTAACAGAGAGAATTTATACTGACAGTTGGTAAAACATGTGTCAGGTTCTTCATGGCTTGACTTAATAGGATTAGAATAGTTAGACTTCTTGTCAGCGAACCAGCAAGACGGTATTTTACATATTTGTTGATATTCTGATGAGACTTTAATATCAGATTTGATTGACTGTAATAATAGTACTCGCAGTGAATTTAGAAATTCAGGGATGCGTAGCAACCACTGATCTTTCTTGGTTACTGCTCCTCAATTCTATACATGAAATAAACAAACATCCATTATCTTCTACTCCCACTCTCTTTTCTGTCTCTTTCTCAATTCCCTCCCCCCTTTCATGCCATCATCTTTTTTTCGGGCGCTAGGAGCAGTCACCAGCTCTGATAGCGGCTCCACGGAGGATTGAGTTTAATAGCTGGGGAGCTGAAAGAGGCTGGCTGGCTTCACCAGCCTAGCATTACCTCCCATTTACCTCACTTTTCCCTCCCCGCCTCCCCAACGGAATACCGGCTCTCAGGCCTTCATCTCACTGCTCCCAGATGGAGAGTGTTTTGTTCCCCCTGCGCTCCCGTCATCTGTCCTGCTCCCCGCCCAGGCTCTACTCTGAAAGATTACATTCTTGGGAGAGACCTTAATTATAATGCCTGCCCCCATACACCCAGCACCCGTCTCATCATATTAGTGCTCTGAGATGAGAATCTAGAACTGTTGTTCTCCAGTTATCACTCTCGCCATTTAAAAGTGCTGTCAGTGGGTAAACGCCCTATATCTCTCCAGGTCTGGTAACAGAGAGGGGACATAACAACAAGGTCTGTGCACACTGCAAAGGGAAATCAGAAAAGTTCTGACAGCTCCATTATAAGAAGATAACTCTGTAAAAACTACTGTCTACCATCATGCAATGAGTTGCTAATGAGGGAAGCAGAGGTAAGTCTTTGATTAAATGTTGGGTCGTTCCAGAAGGCTTCCACAGCACACACTATGATGCCAACCCGAGCGCCTTTCCCCATCACAGTGTCTTGCCTGTCACAAGCCCTTTGACCTCTGGGGTCAGAGCCACCTTCATCACTGCTCTGTGTGTATGTGTGGGCTAGAGAGGATAATAATTCCATTATATACAAAGTGGCTAAATAAGTCTGATATTCTCGCTCAGGGTCATAGTCTGGAGTGAGGCAGACACTATTGTTTTTCTGTAACATCGTGCTCGCCTACATCTGCTTCATTCTTTTACCTCATGTCCTTGTTCAAAGCCATCCTCTCGACATGAAAACCACAGCTCTTTTATGATGTTCCATGAAGAAGTTTCAAAGATAACATAATTGCTGGTGCTGTGATTGTAGACTCGACACTGTAAGGGTGTGAATTCATATATTTTATCCAGCCAGGTTGCACCATCTATATGGATTTAACAGTAGTTGATTGGTGTGCTTGAAAGAAAGGAATGCTGATTGGTATGATTGCACCTTGTAGAGAATGCCTAACCCCGTAGTGTGAAAAGACTTGCATTTAGCCTGCTGAGTAGCAGTAGTGAATCTGAGGCCGGGAATTAGCTCTACAGGTGTGCTTATATGCTTTCTGAACATCCCATCATCTTCACCGCCGGAGATAGACAGTCAGGTAGATCTTGCGGCAACACTGAATGCTTCACACAGAGGCCTGAGACAATCCTGTTTACTGCAACATGATCTTGTCTTCAATAACCCTCTGTCATGTCGACCCCCCATATTATCCGTCCCTCTCTTCCTCACTCGCACCTCTCCTTGTTCCCATGTCACTAGCCCATTAGTTTCTATTTCTATCATGCTTCCTCATTATTTCAAGGAGGAGCTTCTCCACAGCCTCCTCTATCAGCAAGCCGTTATGGAGCTATTGTGAATAGTGGCCTTGATCTATCTGTAATTTGTATATGTGGTTGTGTGAAACTCAAGATCTTCCCTGTGACATCAGTTTAAAATGTGTCTAGTAGCTGAGAGCAGGCACAATAGATTTCTTTTTATTGAAGTCTTACTATTCTCATTTTTCATTGTATAGCTGCTTTCCTCATATTCAAGCAATCTGTCAAGTGACAATGACAGAGGCAGGAACGTGTAAACAGGACATTTGCATACAGGAAATTGCTTTATTACAATGTGCATTCCCACAAGCTGTCACGATGGGAAAGCCAAAAATATGGTTGCATCTCTGCAGAAGGAGGAAACTGAAAAATGGCCTGCGCTGACAAGAATACTCATGCACACCTGCATAGAGGCACATCAGCCATGACGCACAAGCACATACATAACACACACGAATAACAGGTTGCACCCAGTCTAGTATTGAATATTGACATCACAATGAAACGTCAGAACAAATGACTGCAGATTATTTGCACTGGTATGTGCCCTCTGTTCAAACAAACCCACCTGAGGAGCTGCTGTTTGTTCTCACAGACAGACAAAAGCTTTTAAAGGTGGCCTATTAAGCAGAAATACTGAAATTTGCAAATAGACAAATTACCTAATATAGAGCAACTATACGTAAGTCTCTGTAGTTACCATTCTCTATCAATTTACGCACCTCGCCAACTGAGCACATACCAGTGATATAATGTCCTATTCATTATATTGAAAAGCCATAAACTGCACATAGATCAGTGGTGCTGTGACAGTCTTGCTATCCGGCTAAAAGGATAGTTTGGATTTTTTTTAAGTGGGGTCATATAAGGTACTTATCCATAGTCAGCAGATGGTCAGCACGCCCCAGGTTGGAGAAACAGAAAGGAGAACAGGCACTGTTGAAGGGGTCACACCAAAAACAATATCAGTTTAAGTGTGTGTTATTTTAAAAATATTTTCATCCCTTTACCTTGCAAATGAGCCCTGTTTAAGTTTAAGTAAGACCAGCAGCGCCTGTATTCTGTGAGGAAAAACTACCTATTTTGTCGGTGGAGTCTGGTTACTTTGCAGAGAGTTTGCAGAGAACGGCTTCAGTTCCCCTGGCGTAAATGTAAACAGGGCTGATTTGCAAGGTAAAGCCTTTTTTTGTGGCTAAAATGTGTTTTTGCTTCTGCTGCCCCCATTCACAGCAGTACATTGCATAGCCTCCATGTCAGTACTTGTGCCTGCTTCTCAAAGTGCCTCATACAAACCCACTTCAAATGTGAAATGCCCCTTTAAAGGAACTTCATTGTTTGCATCATTTGAATGAATACATGCACCTTGAAACAGCAGCCAGAAAAGTCAAGGAATTACTACGGTTGTATTTTTAGCATAAGTATAATCATTAATAGACAGTGCTTAATCAATGCAATTAATCATATGTCATCATTCTATTAAGTATTCAGATTGGTTCATAGATCGTGATGGACCACATGCCTGCTTTGGCATGTATTATTTGAGAGCATGGAAGCTGTCAGGCAACTGTGGTTGCAGAGAGTAAAAAACATGTTGAAATTGATTCTGGGTACTCTCCTTCACTAATATGATCCGGGTGGCTGCCCACAAGCTGGGCTCCAGCTCTTCTTCTCCTCAATCAGCCACAGTGCTGACAATATTAACACAGCCCACAGATCTGTAGGGGCTGCTGGATTCTTTCCCACTGTTCCACTGACTTTCCAATTGACATTTGTTTACATGGCTCTTCATACACTCCATACTCACAACCCACACAGCTACCCCCATATGTCCATAATATAATCATCCCCTCAGCCCCCCACTGATCTGGAAGAAGTAAAGCTGTGATATGCATATCTACATACTTCTGTCACTCATGCTATATGTGGACAGAGGGTATGAAGGGCTAGAGAAACCCTGTGAGGGGTGAAAATTAAGTCTGTGTTTCTTTCACAAGGTTATCCCTCGGGGTAAGGAAATGAGTCGACCATGGTGTGTTAGTGGTGTGATTGTCAATGAGCACAGTGGCTCAGAGTCTCTCAGACAGCCTTGGCAGAAATGAAGATTCAGTTTAGCTCATTATATGTGAACATAAAAAAGTACAAATACATATCTTGCTACATGCTTATCAACATGTAGAATAAAAGCCAGACAGTTATTTTTCTAGAGAGGTTTAGAAGTTGCTTGGCTATAGTACAGTTTAAAACTTAAACTAAAATTGAACTTAGACGATTGCAAAATTGTTATTTCACTGTCATTTCAAAAATATGATGAAAAGATCAATACGTCTTTCCAAGCGTTAAATGTGAGGTTCAATACCACGACTACATGGTTAGCTTAGCTAAGCATAACGACTTGAAGCAGGGGGAAACTGCTCCAAATTAAACAAAACATGCCTAAAAGCATGTGTAAAGCTCACTAATTATCATGTTATATCTTGTTTATGTTGATGTGAACATAAACCGAAGTGTACGAACTAGGGCTGTCAATCGATTTAAATATTTAATCGCCATTAATCGCATGATTGTCTGTAGTTAACTCATGATTAATCGCAAATTTGCCGCACATTTTTTACCTGTTCTAAATGTTCCTTTACAGGGATATTTTTCAAGTTTTTAATACTCTTATCAACATGGGAGTGGACAAATAGCAATATGCTTTATGCAAATTCATGTGTTTGTTATTATGACAACTATTCAAAACAATAACACTTGAGTACTATCCAGAATATTCTCCAGAAAAACCTCAAAGGTACTGCATGCTCAATATATATACTGGAAGGGTACATTGCCTGAATGTAACATTACTTAGTAATACTACCTACTTTAAGCAGCTCAACACAAAACCACTGACCTCATGCATCACAACAACCGACACATTGAACAACAAGTACATTGGTCAGTTAAATTTTCCATTCATCAATGATCTTTTCCTGGATCCTTCACATTTAAAGCAAATAATCTTACACAATGTAATTGTTTCTTACCTCATCGTGGGGGAATAAAGGCTCACAAAAACATCCCCTTCTAATAAGTGCGAAGGTAATAACAGAAAATAAATTAAAACAATAAATAAAGTGTGCATAACAGTGGGGAGTGTAATACAGAACTAAGACTTAGCTAATATAGTGCAGTTAGGCTATAGCTTATACTTTAATTTCTTTGGCTATACTTTATATATACCTTTGGCGAGGGGGAGTGCTCTCTGCACCTTGGCCGGCAAGCGTGTTGAGACTCGACGTACTTTAGTGGTAGCTTAATTCACATTGACAGTAAATGCAGATAACTGTGGTTAATGCATCTAACTTAGGTCTGTGTTAATCGCGCGTCAAAAGAAAATTTTGGCATTAACAGGAATTTGCGATAACGTGTTAGTATAACATTAACTTTGACAGCCCTAGTAAAAACAAGTTGTCTTTTTTCTTAATCAGGTGGCAGGTACAGTGACTTTCTGGAGTTTTGTCATCACAGTGTTGTTGCCAGGCAACCAGAGAAGGCAGGCCATATAACAAAGCTAGTTTTAGTGCACAGAAATGACAGTGTCATGGATCCTCTCATCTAACCTTCCGAAAGAAAGGAAATGGGTATATTTCCTAAGATGTCAAAAGTTTGAATAGTTTGTATTGTTTTTGTCTTTACCGTGTGTGTGCGTGTGCGTGTGTGTGTGTGTGTGTGTGTGTGTGTGTGTGTGTGTGTGTGTGTGTGTGTGTGTGTGTGTGTGTGTGTGTGTGTGTGTGTGTGTGTGTGTGTGTGTGTGTGTGTGTGTGTGTGTGTGTGTGTGTGTGTGTGTGTGTGTGTGTGTGTGTGTGTGTGTGTGTGTGTGTGTGTGTGCGTGTGTGTGTGTGTGCGCGCGCGTGTGCTTCACTCTGGAGGTGACTCTAGAGACACCTACTGTAGCGAGAGCTACCACAGAGGCTAGGAGTATGTCCGTCTGTTTGCAGCCATATTTTTTCACTGCCATAGCAAAACAAACTGTTTGGTGTTCATTCCATCACAAAATGTCTCTTCCTTTAGTTTCTCATTTATTCCATATCATACTTTTTATACATCCAAAGATCAAGCAAGCCATCTTGTAAGAATTCCTAATCCTGCTATTGTGTTGTCTTTATCCCAAGAGTGAAATAAAGGTGTCACATATTGTTATTCTAGACTAAGTAACACACATTTCCTGTGTTGACAGCAGTGTTGAGCAGTGGTAATAATGCTATAGCATGCGGCAGTAGCTGAGACAACCCATGTTTCCATTCTCGCACTATTGTTATACTGTATCACTGGGCCATCCTTTGTTTCCCCAAGCAGGGTTAGATTAATGCACTGTACCCTTTTATTCAGTGTTATACAAAAGAAAAGTCTGTCGCTGGATCCACAGGGAGCTCCGATGGTAACACTTCTACAGAACAGATGACAACAGCCTTTCATCAAAGCTAACACTTGCTTTTGCTTGTTAACCACAGTGCAATCATTGCTCAGACTAATGCACAGCCATACTTGTATACTGTATATAGTCATATATGTGCCCTCAAACATACTCCATTAATGTGAACCATACATATTAAAATGCAGGCGCATACACACATACACGCACAATATATTCAGTGGCTTGACTCAAAGAACGTTGAGGCATGCTGAGATCTGAGAGTGTACGAGTGTGTGTTTGTAAGATGGGAGCTAGGATCCGTGAGCAAGCATCCACGGTTCCTCTCTCCTCATCTCTCACTCTGCAGTTCCTCCTGAAGCAGCATCCAAAGCCTTCTTCTCATCTCCGACTGTGCAACTTCACTCAACCAGCCAGAAACACCTTTAGTTCAGTCAGGCTGCCTCACACAATAGATGTATAGGGAAAAGCAGAGAAAATCAAAGGGTTTTTTTTAAGACGCAGCTGTTCGCCCCAGCCTGCAGTCCTTGTAATTTGAGGAAATGGGAGGTTTTGTGTAATTTTTGCTGAGCCTACCAGTATGGGTTTAATTGAAAAAGAATGTCTTCTGAATGTGACCCACCCCCCAAAACACACACCTACATACACAGTCATTTAGTGTAATAACTCACTAGCTCCAAGGCCGTCTGGAGCGGGAGAGAACACTGGGTAAGATTTCTCAGCATGGTAGCTGGCGTTGAAGGAGGATGTGAAAGAGTTTCAACAGCCAGCTTTTGGACGTGTGAATGGGATGAGCTTTTTTCTTTTCGTACCAAAACTAAAATCATAATTCAATTTAGGGATGTCAAGGATCAATCAAATAATGGTTGACGGCCATTAATAACTGAACTGGTGAAAATATTTTAACTGTTAACGCATAAGAAGTGGGACACGTTGGTAGAGTAGTGTAAAACTTAAGTAGCTGTGCTGCAGTATCGGTCCATCGTGTAATGAGGTCTGCAGACGGGAGCGCTACAATTTTGAATTAAGTCGTTGTTTTGTGGTATTTAGTTTATTTTTCAAGTAAGTTTGTGTTTACTTGATTTTTTAACTCCTAATGCAGCCTACTCTGTTTTGTCGTGTCAGTGGTTAAATGCTTCTAAAGGAAAAACATTCAATATATTTCATAAATGAATGATAAATCGATAATACTTCAAGGCAGCCAACTATCGATTAAAGAAATTGCTTAAAATAATTCATTCAATTAATTAAATTCAGGAAATAGTGCAAGTTTTAATTTAATTGGTTAACTGTTTTCACAGCAGTATGGCATCAAAATACTGCTCTAACATTATAATCCAGGAGACAGGTTGTGATGACTCGCTGTATCAAACATTGTAAAATAGCATGGTTTGACACGCTGCTGCCCCCACACCCCTCTCCCAGACAATGACATGGGGTTTACAGAGGATCATTTGAAGGAAGGTGAGTGACAGAATATTTCATAGTTGCCTTTTCACCTCAACACCTCCATTAAAGCACACAGAAGCTGAGTGAGTGGCGTAGCTTCAACGGGTGACAGTGATTCGCCAGGTTTTATGCAGCACATGAAATTGAATGTTTATTCATTCAGTGACAAGTTGAATCCTGGGCCTGACACATTGCGGTTAAAAATACTTCATGTCAGGTACATTACATTACAACAGCTTATATCCAGGGCTAATTCCAAACACCATTCTTTTCATCAGGCTTACGGACACAATGCCTTCAGACCACCTTAAGCGAGTGACAAAAAAATAGCAAAGCAACATCCCTCAACAGCGTGCGCCAGGCGATGGCACAAACACAACTGTCAGTGCATAATGCTTTTATCACCGCACCATCTTGGCACACAGCCTCGAACTCCAAGATACTGATTATCGGGATAAAATATTGACATTTGTCTGTGCACTGATGTCCTGAATAAGCAATGGCTCGAAGAGAAAGCCTCATGGAAGTGTGTATATAAGTGTATAATGTTTGAATAGCAAGTATAATAGAGTTTTGCAGCTGTTACTTATTTTTATTAAATGTTTGATGAAATGTCATGCCTTTAGCAGTTTTCTCCAAGGTACAGTAGGGCTTCGAAAGCACCTGATGGCAGGTTTTCTTTACGAGTACAAGGGGATTCAAAGCATGAGCGTGCCAGATTTAACGGCTGTGTCCCTCGAAGACGTCATAGTACACGTGTAACCAACTAAGCAGAGAGCAATGTTATTTTTACTGTCTGTCTAAGGAAGTGTTCAGATTACCATAGATGTAGAACCCAGGGTGCTATCAAAATGTTTTCCCTCCAAAAGTTACCACCATGATTTGCCAATTACACGCATCTGTGTTTTCAATGAGATTCCATTTTGGGTGAACATAAAAGGGCTGCTTTATAAGTGCACTGTAAAATGTGATATTCCAGAGTGAAACAATGTGCATGTAACGGCTAAGTCATAAAAATTTGGCTGAGAGGAATTGCATTTGAGAGTTTGTCCTATTGATACCGCCCGAGCATTGTTTTCTGTCGTGTTACACACCAGCAATTTTATACTGCATACTCAATAATAACATAGCACCAGGCCATATTAAGCCAACTCAAATAACCCCTGATAATTCCTAGCTCTGTTGTATCATCATGCCAGCCCTGCCCCGGTCCAGTTTGGTCTTTTTTGATGGGCCTCTGTGCCGGTGCCAAGGGCCAGCCTTTTATTCTGCTCCATCAGCCAGACTTTGAATCAGCTCAGCCTGGAGCCTATTCAAAGGTTCGAATGACTGCCATTCTCACATGGAATGGTGCTTTTGTCTCAGTCTACACTCTGGAGTTGGTCTCAAAGCCTCACATTCTTCCCTTCTCTCTCAAAATAATCTTTTTTTTTGTCAGGCAGGTATAAAACAAAACGCTGTAAGAACTCTTGAGTCCTCCCACAGGCTATTGTAACGTGGTTGGCTGAGGCAGGATGGGCCAAGTTAGAAAAAGTCACTTCTACGATGAGTTTAGCTAATAGTTCAAATTGACAAGATGTAACGCCTCCACATCCTGATGGTGCTGGGGAATACAGTACCAACATGTCATTCGCTTGTCTGTAAATCACCATTTATCTTTGTTTGTTTATAGATAACACATCTACAAAATCCACAACCAAGGAAGAAAGTGAAGACAGTAACAGAGGTAAGCCTTTTTTGTGAGTGTGTGCGTGTTTTATCTGGTCCTATATAAATACTTAAAAGTATCAAAATGGTATTCAGAAACTGTGTCTTTAAACGAGCCATCACGACTTCTGTACGGTTGTGATATCACAACTATACTATATATATGTAAGAAGTGATGCTATAGTGCTTTTACAGTCATTACCCGGCTGCAATGACAGGTATTTTCAGAAAGACAGTATGAGAAAAATGATGTGTTTTTGAAAATTAAAGCATTTAAACATGTTCTAGTAGAAACCCTAAAATAATTATATAATATAATAAGTATGAACCTGATATTTGGCATTGGGATCTTAAATGATGACTGCATGAACATGCCAAGTAACGTCACTGGTAGAGGAAACATTGTACACTGATTTGTGTTGACAAAATAATTTGTTTTGTGTGTATGAAGTAATGGAGTGTGTTCGAAGTTTGTGCCAAGTTCCTCTTTGGGGAAATGAATACAAGATGAAGCTTGGTCTTTTTTAAAAGAATGTTTTCTTAGAGGCAAACTTGTTTAAGAAGCCATTATCAGGCTATTCTGCAGTTTCAGCCCCTTTGGATGTGTAATATTGAAACAGTTATAGGCTTCTCCGATACGATGGACCAAAGATAATTAGATTCTTACACTGGAGGGTGTTAGTAGGCAATTAAAATCGTACACCATCCATTTGTCTTCAAGCCTTAAGGTTGTAGGGAATTTTTGAAGATAGCAGTCATGGTTGTTTTCTTTGGGGAAACGGGTCTTTGGCTGATTGTGAGAGGCTGGGCTAGATAGCGCAGACACTTCAAGGGCGTCAATACATTCTGTGTTGTTAAACAAAGCACAGTAAGTCATTTCTCTATGCCTATTCAACATACCTTACCATAATCCACAGCAGTAATTCAATATGATTCACAAATTCAATCACCAGCATTAGGAGGGCATAAGTATTTTGTAATAATCTTTATAAATCCTAATTTATCAGGCCCGGCAGCTTAATAGTAACTAATCCATTCACAAAAGGCCTTGGCACAGCTTTCCAGCATGGGAACACTCAGTCCTTGAGACAACCTCTCTCACAGGAACAGAATGAAATGATTTTGTACTGCCTGCACTGTAAAGGTTAGTTATGGTTCGATGTAGCACACAGGAAGGATTAATCATAGAAAACACTCAGATGTCAAGATAGCACACAGCAGAGGAAATGCAAGTTGCAAAAGCAGACTGTCAGCTCTGTAAGACAGACATTATAAGTCGCTCACAAGTCTCATACAACCTCCTTACACGTGTGTTTTAACAAAAACACACTCTATTTCACCATCTTGTCTATAGAGCCAGCAAATCAGGTTACCTATTTGGTATAGTCAATATGTGGAGCACTTTTTAGAATAAATTACACTGCAGCACAGTTGGAAGAGTTTGTCTGTCAATATGCCTCAGTGTGATCCATCACACCCCTCAGGGGATTCACTATTCTCAGTCTATGGGTCAGACATGAGAGGTTTTTAGCCACCGTACTGATGAAGAGAAAGCATTAAGGCTTTCTCCACTGTTGTTCTATGATATATACGCTGGTTAGTGGACTGAAGGTAACGATAGGGCAACAACTGCATCAACTGCAATTTTTTCACGACCAAAATGCTTCTTCAGCCTCATACTGATTCTTAACAACTTGGCCACTGGATGCATGTTTTAACTTGTATAACCACAAATAAAGTATTCCACAGCAGGTGTGTTTAGTTGTGCTCACAATTGGAAGGAGACAAGACAAAAGGGGGATATAACTACACTTGCCAGAAATGACCGAGGGCAAAATTTTGCATAATCTAAATTTTTCATTGGAGCAGGGAATGCAAAAAGTGCACAATTAACACAAATACACAACTACACAACTATAAAAAATATATATATATCTTGTTTTTAAAAAAGGCTATCTCAAATCAAGCAAACTGATCGGTTCATAGCCGTTCAACAGCTATAATGTCCAATTCCTTTGCACAATTGTATCACTATGCATCTAAGCAAAAACGTAAAGCAACCAGACTCTATTGTCAGAAATAGTAATTTCTATTTAACTGTGAACATTATTATTCAATATAATAATAATAATAATAATTATATATATATATATATATATATATATATATATATATATATATATATATATATATATATATATATAAATATATATATATATATATATAAATATATATATATAAATATATATATATGTAATCTATTTAAATTGAAATGTGTCTATAACTTTGCCATACTTGATGACCGTTTTATAAAAGCAATGTTATTACAACAGATCACAGCCTGTCGTGAGCTATTGCTTAAATTAACACCAGAAAACTTCAAAACGCATCTGACATTATACTGCATGTTACTGTGTTTAATGGTTATAGATTTATTTGATCTTATTCTATTCTGTAAGTGTTGCTTTACTATTTATTGCTTTTATCACTTTCTTTCTTGTTATCTTTTCTAAGCACTTGTCACATAACTCTCTAATGAATGCCCTACTTTCTTGAGACTATTCAAATTTAAAGTGCCATATAAATTACGCTCTAATTATATTTACTTTAAGACCAACACAACAGGGGAGTTGTTCAGATTTGACAAACAGTATTTTAACTGTTCTTCAAAAGAGGCTAATACGGAATCCCTCTTCAACAACAAACAACTCTCGAAGTGTGTTTGCAAAAAATGGTCACACCGTACTGTGTTTGTGTACAGTATGTGGGTGTGATGATGAGCCATGTTGTGATGTAATCCATATGAAACATAGGCACAGCATGCAGATACTGCGAGCTATAAAAAGAAAAAGAGAAAGGGTGGGTGAGACACACACAGTGGTACAGAGTTCCAGGACAGAGTATAGAACCTTTAGATCTGATTTGATATCAGATTGGTATTAGTGAGATTAGTAGATGTCACAGGGCACAGTAAAATGTGAACACTGAGCCAGAAATCAATGTCTGGCCCGGTCTGTTTGCCTGGCAAGCTCAAGCTTTCTGGGAAAGACCCGAGGAAAAATGTGGGGTTGGGGGGTCGTGAGAGATGGCACCAAGCGTGGATGGACATGCAGATTAATAGCGCTATGTGTGGATTGACAGTGAGCCTCTCCACGGGATACCATCTCTTACACCGTGGAAACCAGTCAAGCATTACTCACAAACACACTTTCACTTTGCTTGCACACACACACACGCACGTACATATACGCACACACACATACATATTTGCACATATCTCGTGCAAAAGGTCTTTGAATGATAGCTGTTGATCATCTTAGAGCACTTTTTCCTTTTACACATGTCTCATGAATTTTTCAAGTTCCCCTTTTGGAAAAAAAAAAATATTTTTTGTCCTTTGCTCAGTTGGCGTTAATGGAGACAATAAGAGTCAGGGCTGGAGAGGAGATTGTGTGTGTGTGTGTGTGTGTGTGTGTGTGTGTGTGTGTGTGTGTGTGTGTGTGTGTGTGTGTGTGTGTGTGTGTGTGTGTGTGTGTGTGTGTGTGTGTGTGTGTGTGTGTGTGTGTGTGTGTGTGTGTGTGTGTGTGTGTGTGTGTGTGTGTGTGTGTGTGTGTGTGCGTTTCTATTCATTTCTGAATATGAGATAGTGCTTTTACTTTCTAGAAAATATCGTCTTGTAGTCGATGTTTACTGAACAGTCATGCAAGAAGCACACACAGGGAAGGTTGCATATCAGCAACTAAATAGTTTATGTACTCGTGAAACTGTACTCCTGAATCTGATGTTGACATAAATAAATAATTTAACTGTGTGTGAGACTGACACTTTATTCAAGAAAACACTACAGCGCTGTCGCTCATTCAATGTACAGTAAGTGCAGACGAGTGCCTTAAAATTGTCTGCATTTCTGAAAGTGAAATTCATGGGAGTACTGACAATAACAGTGGTGATGGTTTTGGCTGGAGCCTTTCCGTGTGAGGTATGTTAGACCCTGCATGTTAGACCCTCACTCACAGGAGCGAGTATTGTTAAGGAAAGCTGGGACAATGCTGCCACCTGCTGTTTGGAGCATGATGAGTGAGCCGCCTGATGGAGGTACAGGATGGATTTTTACTTTTAGAGAGACAGTGTTCTAATTGAACTTTAGCCATTATAAATCACAGCTGCCGTACATAGACTCTTTTGTTGTCTTGTTTGTGTGTGTATATGTGTGTTTTTCCACAATCTGTCCCTTAGCATCCTTTATCACAAATTGAATACTGTTCCATTCAATAAGCCAAATACCAATGATCAAATAACAGGGAGGAAATTGCATTCAGCCTTTTGTCGTATCTGATATATTGTTGTTTGGGATCACTTTAGACGGATACAACAGCCATGCATAATTTTTAAACGCAGAAGAAAAGGTTTAGGGTGACCTCATGGCCAATATGGCGTTCATCTTATCCTGCCTTTCCCAATGAAGTATTCTTTTCAACCCCTCTGTCTGTGGCGCCATCTCAAAATGCCAGTAATGATTAATAGAAAGGATTGCCATCTACTGTGTGTCACCAGCATTCTGCCTGATGGACAGAGGCACTTGAGTAAAACATGCAGCACTGGTAGAACTGGCCTTTTCCCCATTTAATTGAGGCTGGCATTTTTATTGTTCTGAGTGCAGGGCAAAATTGCATAGATATGAAAAAATGGTTTCTCTCTACAGCTTGTTAAAAAAGCAATTATAGAAGCTGCACAATGGCCATTGTAGAGCATGTTCCCTTATTGGTGTCATGGCTTTCATTTACTCAATTTGTCCCAGATGTCATTGGTTTATGTATGTATGTGTGTGTGTGTGTGTGTGTGTGTGTGTGTGTGTGTGTGTGTGTGTGTGTGTGTGTGTGTGTGTGTGTGTGTGTGTGTGTGTGTGTGTGTGTGTGTGTGTGTGTGTGTGTGTGTGTGTGTGTGTGTGTGTGTGTGTGTGTGTGTGTGTGTGTGTGTGTGTGTGTGTGTGTGTGTGTGTGTGTGAGAGAGAGAACGAGAAAGGTGCTGCAGAAGAAGGGGGTAACAGATATGATGCAGGGATTAGTTGTGTTATGTCACTCACTACTAAAATCTGCCTTTGTGAATACATTGAAAACTTTTTGCCATGGAGTTGTACAATAGGAGCTCCTATGACAATTTCAGGTTGATATATTTGTTCAATATTTTGTTCATGACCAAATATCTGTGAAACTAGTGGCATTCCCATCAGCCTTAGCTGTACTTTGTGTCCAATGGAAACAAGCTGAAGTTAGCATGCTAACACTAAAATACGATGGTGAGCGTGGCAAACATTACAATCTTCCCAATTAACATCAACATGTTAGCATTGTCACTGCATGCTAGTATGCTAATGCTACACTTGAGCTCAAAGCACTGCTGTGCCTAATTACAGCGTGGCAGAGCCGCTAACGTGGCTGTAGACACTTGGTCTGGTTCTATAAGTGCTTACTTATACACATTTGAAACCCTTTTCATTGAAACAATATAAAGTTTGTAAGCCTTTCACTACTGAAGCTCAAAGCAGGTTATGTCAAAGACTCGCAAAGCTAACAAATTAACTGTTGTATTTCAAACAAAAAAGGGAGTTGTTATTAGTGCGTGCAGTAGTAGGATTCATTACCAATAGCCTAGACAATGGGCAGAAAAAACTCCATTATAGCCCTCTTTGTAAAAACACATTGTGAAAGTGGTGCTAAGGATATAATATGATGCTAACTCTCCCTAGATGAATCCTTTGTGATCATCAGTATGACTGGTAGCTTTGTTTTCTAACTGAACGACTGGCATTATTGCCATGCGTGCTTGGGTTTGGCTGATGATTCTTTTCCCTCCCATTTCAGGTAAAGAGGAAATAGGGGATGAAGAGGAGGCAGACGATGGTAATATAGCTCTACGGACCATTAACACATGTTCTGAGCCCCTCGGCTCTACCAATTCTTCTCAATGTCATTTGTCATCAGACATTTAATATTCTATTTGCTCCCATTCAGTCTTTTCATCCTGTGTGCCACCACTCCAACAAAAAAAAGTTCTCTTATCACAGAAGATTGGAACAAAGAAATCTGTCAATTATGTATGGTTTTGGAAGTGACATTCTTTTTCCCTTTTCTGTCACTTAATTTATGCATGTCTTTGTGGTTCCATTGCTCTCATACTGCAGTACAAAGACAAAACTACACAAGGAGATGGAATGAAAAGGCTGTTTGAGGTGATATCGAAAGCCAAGTCAATTCGACACTGAACTCAAATGTTTTCCACTTTCTAGACGCTGTGGGAAATGAAGACGTGGACATGGCGAGTCAAAACGCAGGTATAGTACAGTTACAAACCAGGGCTCCATGTACACCGGGTTGTGATTACGTGTTACTGTTGGTGTGCAGACTGCCACTAATCTATGCATCACTCACTGAGAGGGAAGGAGCGCACATTGATCTGACTCTTATCTCTGGAGGAGATGGGAATTGTACGAGCTGACTGTCATGCAGCTCATTGCTCTTGTTTTTGCTTCATCCCAGAGTTTGATTAAAGATCTAACCTGATCAGTCTCGTTAGCAGCAGAGGAAAAACTAGTATACAAAGCTCTAAATGTATCTGTACAGGCTGGATGAACAGACCCTGAGACTCTGATGTGTTTTGTTGATCTGACAGTGAGAGCCTTAAGTAAATTGAGTGTGTATGTGCGTAAGCATGAGAAAGAGAGAGAGCATGGTACGTGTTAGAGGCAACCATTAACTTTGAGCTAGATCCATTTTTCTTTCTCTGAATATCCTCTGTGCTAGTGGTATATAATTAAGATTCTGCATTTGCATACTGCCAGCGAGCAGCGCCTCGCCTCTCTTCTGTTTTTGTTTTATTCAAATCCCATCCCAATGACTAAGATTTGACAGATATAGCTTCTCTGAACATGAATTGTGTAGATATTCTATGAGAGAGTTATAGCAAATGAAGCCCTGGGATACTATCCAAAACCTAAGATATGTAATTACTTTCTCATGAGACACAAACAGAGACGTAGGAGCTAGGGGGAGCAAGGATATACAATTTAAAACAACACCTGCAGACTAATGCAGCCAGAAATACAGCAGTGGCATCATTCTGAAAGCCTGAGACCACCTGAGACCACAGATCAATATGTTCTTCAATAATATGGTCTTGGTTACTTTGTAAAAAATAACCGTTGCACTCAGACCTTTATTAGCATATTTGTTTACAGTGATTACTCTGTCCCTTTACATTTTGCTTTGTATTGTTTCTTTTTCATGCAAATGAGGTTCTTGATCTACTAATACTATACATCTACAACGCTAGCAATCCATTGTCCACCAAGTGACACTGTAATACATGTTTTGTATCCTGGAGTATTGTTAATCAATCTTTTTTTTTCAACCTAAAGCGAGTACTTTCTCTGAAGGAAAATGTCTTGTTTCTAAGTTCCTGAGTGTTTCCTTCTTTCCTGTCAAACACCTTTCAAGCAGAAAAGGGCAACCTGTTGTAAAAGTGTTTCTGAGAGACTTCTGTCAGCAGTTGTGATGTATGGGCCTGTTTTCTGCCATGTGTTACAGGATTTAATGTGAAGGCTTTGGTTCCCTCTGCCTGAGTTAATCCTTCAAAATGTACTTCTTTTTATTTTTTCAATGTTTGTGTGCCTCCAGATGAAAATTCAGGAAACGATGAGCCAAATCAAGAACAGGATAAAGATGAAAATGCAAACCAAGACGGAGATGAAGATTTAGGAATTGACAACGAAGAAGAGGAAGATGAAGTCAAAGGCATTGACAATGAGAAAGATGAAGACAAAGGTGTGTATTTCAAGAGATAGTTTAGATATTTTGAAGTGGGGTTGTACAGTGCATACACTGTGTATCCCCTACAGCAGACGGCGGTCAGCACACCCCCAGTTTGGAGAAGCAGGCAGGGGTTTTGACACAGAAGCTTAGCAAAGCACTGCTGCAAAAATGTATGCTATATTTAAAATATTTCCAGTGCTTTACCTTACCTTCAGACAGCCCTTTTCCTTACCACATAAGTTTCCCCTCTCTCTCTTTCAGACTGTTCAGTCTCCCTCTCCCTAAAACAGTGGAAATTCTAAATATAACTCTTCTGTTTGAACTTATTATGAACTAAATGTTGACTGC
This sequence comes from Echiichthys vipera, assembly GCF_963691815.1. Lineage (NCBI taxonomy): Eukaryota > Metazoa > Chordata > Actinopteri > Perciformes > Trachinidae > Echiichthys > Echiichthys vipera. The sequence continues at coordinate 13,264,578 of NC_139836.1, forward strand.
ACAATGTAATGGATATAGAGTAATGACACCACCACAGTTTAGATGGGTGCTTTTGCTATGCAATTCTGAACTTCCGGGAAAATGGCGACTCGCTTTACAGCACAAAGGAAGAGGAATTAACTGTTATGCCTGTACGTATTAATGAAATAAAATAATAACACGGAGACTTCTTTGTCTGACCCAAGACGGCAAAGTCTTTTGCCTTCCACACTGTCAGCAGCAGCGCTTCCAAAGCCCAAGACAAATACATCCTCACTGCTTACCTGAAAGCATTTCGCTAACAGGCAAGTCAACAAAACAGCTTGAAACTCAACAAAAAATCTTACAGAAGCTATCATCAGAAGCGTAAATAGAGGACTGTGAAAATAACCGGAGTAACTGTGGAAACGTTAACATTACCCAGCAAAAGAAAAACAGCCCTGTGGATGGAGGAAGAAGGAAACATTTTTTTCTACTAAGTTAGATCAGTAAGTGACAAAATGTTGAAAAAATTCAGGGTCAACAGCAGTACATTTGCTTCTGCAGAACAACAATCCCTGTAAGGGTGTGTTTGTTTTTATCCTTTTACATACTAAAGGGAAAGGTACGCAAGTTGTCAGTCACAAATATTTATACCAAATTGAAAGAGGTTCAGTTGATGGTCTTAGTTCTTGATAGTAAAAGTACTGTATCACTGTATGCAACAAAAAATATCCACAGGGCACTGCAGCAGACAGTTATGAATAAGTCAGTTGAATGCAAGAAACCCTGATGACTGGCATACTGACAGCATAAATAAAATTACACGTTTGAGAGATGGAACACTACAAATGTAAAATAAGGGTGTTTTTTTTATTTCTTGCTGTCAGTGTGTGAATCTATACAAATTCATCTCTCAGCACAGAATGAGCAGTGAGAAAGAATTGGCTCAGATTCTGTGCAGTATTACAGAGACTGGACATAATCTATCACTGGAGCCTCATAGTCCACAGCATGTACTAACACTGACATGGCAGGTCAAGCTGACATATGGGTGTGATCACCTGTCTTCTAAGACACTGAACGTGTAACAAACATCAAAACTTTGCCTCCTTTTTCCAGCAGAGGAAATGCAATCCGCCGCAAAGGCAGAAGATGACGACATAGCAAAGACCACTGTGGAGATGGAAGGTAAGATCTGATTTACTTGAATTTGATTTGATACGATTTGATTTGACCTGATTGAGAGTCTGACTGACTGACTTTCTATCAATGTGATTTCCTCCTCCAGTCTGGTGTGTTTGTATACTTGAGTATTGAATTAGTATGGTCAGCGTTGTTATTGTTGTTTGCTGTTTGTCAAACTAGTTTTCCCCTCAAATCAATCTCAGCCTTTCTAAGATCTACTTCAACCATGTAAAATTCCTTTGTACAGGAAGTGCTAGGAATTACAGGTGGCCTCTGGTGGTATAACTCATCTCTGGAAGCCGTGATTGAGGTGCTGAAGACAGCTGATAAAAAGAATTAGGAGTGATTACCATCACTATATGAAATAGGTATTGTTCTTTTCGAGCAGAATAAAGCTGGCAGTGTTCAATATTTTTTCATTGTAAACAAGTCGCTTGAAAAGTGTGTGTGTGTGTGTGTGTGTGTGTGTGTGTGTGTGTTACCAAAGCCTTATACGTTTAGTCCCCTCCATCGTTTTCTATTAAAAACATATCAGTGAGCCAAACCATTGTACTGAGTAACCTGTTCTTTCATGGACATGAGCACTGTAGTTAATTTAGAGTCACTTCCACAATCACGACCTTCTGTTGTAATACTCACTGTTGATCCACAGCCGAAAATAGTGCCTAACAAATACATGATTTACTGCTGTTTGAATAATATTTCTTTAAAACTAAAATGCCCAGCTGTTTTATGAAATGACTTTGCCTTTAAAAAAGACAACACATTTGTGACTTGTTTTTGTTTTTAAAGATTTAAATTTTCGGTGAGAACAAATTGGCTGTCAGAAATTATTGAGAGATCTTGGTGGTTTTGGTCATGTTGATGCTAAGGAAAATTATTGAATAGAAGTCAACTTTATTGCATTGTACTCTCTTTGTTTTAGTTGCCATATATTATAGGCTTTATTTGCATTCAGCCACAGTAGTTTAGCTCTACGATGACTTTGGCTCAAACCTGTACTCTTTCTGCATAGCCACCATCTTTGTTAGTTCATTGACGACATAGGATAATCTATCTTTATTTATCCTCATCTTTCTCTGAATCACTTGTCACAGATTAAGGGTACTCTCTGAAAAAGTTGAGGGTTAGATTTGTGAGCCACAGCCACCCCTCTCCCACCACTGCACTAACACAAAGGTCTGAGTCACTCCATCTCCTCCATTTCACTTTCTCTTTGACTGACATTCAATTAATTTAGGGTGAGAGTGAACATTCCAGATGGATCTATCTGAGATAGCCTTCTCCATCCTCTCTGAAAAGCCATTGGAATAGGTCCTACAAACACTACAGGCTTTCCATCACAGGACGGCTTCACTCCTGCCTGTTGATTGTGTCGTGCCTGAGCCCGCCAGTGTCTGTCACTGTCTAGGGTTACCATGGGCCATGGACTGTGTGGGGACACTGTCAAACAGTAAACAGTGGTGTCAGTCCTGATTGCAGGCGGATTGCATTTTGTATAGAGGAGCAGGGCCTTGGATAGATTGCAGACAGTTACCGTCTCGGATATTGAATCTCATGCAGGCCAACACTGCCCATCTTAGCCACACGTAACCAGCTATTCACAGGACAAGACCAAATAATTCTAGAGCCAATACCCTTTATTAAAAATAATTACTGTAATCACGTTGCCTGCTTAAGGCCATGGATGTTAAATCTGCTTCATTCAAGTAGTAGTTTGCAAGTACAAATAAATCAGAGATGGTGATATATGTTTTCTTCTCACACACCCTGATGGCTGTCAGATGTTGGGTTTAGACAGAAACAGGAGAGGAGCTTACCTTGATTAGAGGCAAGCTAGAAAAAAAAAGTAAGCTTTGCGGCTAACAGTGGCCAAAAAGAAAGATCAATCTGATGTTCCAACACAAGAGAAAAGACAAGCAAGCCACCTCTTTGACTCCAATAGTAAATGCTGGGGAGGAATGCTTTCTACTTTGTTGTTTGGGTATTTGCTCAGTTGGGTACATTGATTTATCTACAGAACTGTAGCTGACATCAAACCAGCTGTACTGCAACTTTGGCTGTGGATGTATTTGATTTAATTACCAGCTTGATACCTTCTCGTCCTTTGACCTGTTAATTATGGCGGTAATCAGTGAAGCCTCCTGGATGACGATGTTTACACTCTACATATTAGTGATCCTACATTGCAAGATGTGTATAGATGGTGACAGACATGTTGCTACAGTGTTCTCAAATGCCATCCTTTGCATCTGAACGTGTACAGAATATACATGTTTATGAAAGCATATGGTGGACCAAATTAAACTTAAAATGTTATCTCACGATAGCATTTTCATTTCCCACTTACATTAATTGGGTCAACATTTGAATTATAATTCAATCATTCATTTTCAGTCGCAGCTTGGTCATTCTCTGATGATATTAAAATGACTATTAAAATGCCATTTGACATTTCACTTTCAAACCCCACTTTGTTTGCCGATTTTCAAATGTTAATTAAAATTTGAAAATGAAAATGCAATATAAAATAAATACATTTTTGCATTTTTAGATGCGAGTTAAATTAAAATGGAATAATCCATTGTCCTTTTTATATACCTTTATGCACATTTTCTGTCAGTTTGAAAATGCAAAAGCCATTTGACATTTCATTTTCAAAGTCTAATCTTGCTTTAAAATTTTCATTAAAGTTTGACAATGGAAAAGGCATTGAGCCAAATTGCAATTACAGTTCAATGCCGTCACACTGTTTCACTAAATTATAATACTTAAAAGCATTACAATATCATTCACTTTTTATACCATGCAACAGGTATAAATTGTCTCTATTCATTTTAATGGGATGTGTGTGAGAGAGAGTGCTCCCTTAAGCTCAAAAATACAACCTCATCTACATCAATGTCATCTACAACACAGTATTCTGACCCAATTAATGAAAATGCTACTGTGAGATTACACTTTCATTTCAGTCCACTAAATGCTTCCATACACGTGCTCCCAGTTGTCAGCAGTGTCAGTTGTCATCCTGCTGTTCTCACATAGTTCAATATTGCACATATGGAAGTGTTTATCACAGCTAAGCATCTCAGTCCCAGCTCAGTCACACTAAATAATATATAGCTGTCTGTATTGTTCATTTTCACATGCGTTGTAACTTGTTAATGTAAGAATCTATTCAGTCTACACACATTCTGTTGTATTATATAAAGATGTAGGATACTACACAGGTCCTTTGCTGATGTCTTTACAGTTTCTATTACCAAACTTTAAAATTTGTTGTTTACATCTTAGGCCTTTTCGCATAAATATTAGACATTCTCATTGTTTTTAGTTGTACAAATTAATTTAATTTAATGCAGTATTGTAATCAACAAAGAGCCATGAGATCAAAACAATATGTAACAAATTTCTGGCGATTTTTGCTCTCTAGAATATGTGTGTGGAGTAGAGGCATGTAAAGAGGAAGGCAGAGGAGAGATTTTATAGTTTAAATCTGGCTGCACAATACGAATCATATTTATTAGATATCTCCCTGCACAGGCAATGAGATTCTCAGTCTGATATTTGGGATTTTATAAAGGCTCCCCAAATTGAATCAGCATCAGGCAGCCTTTATTTATGAATATTCATGACATACTTTAATATGGAAATGCAAGCTATATTGTTATAATGTTTGAAATATCTATCCAGTAAGCCTTGTTCTGGTGACTTGTGAGAGTGGGCACCCGCTTCAGTAAGCTCACAGAACATCCATAAATTAAAATAAGACTGCCTTTGCCTAAAGCAAGGAATAAATAAATCTGAGTTGTGAACAGAAATTGTTTTTCCTTCATGCATGTGTGATTCTCCTACAGGAGTCAATAGCTATCGTCTTGGCTCCAAAGGTAAGATTTAATGCCTGCAGAGATTCATTGCCACCGAGTGAACAGCAGCTCATCCTTCTTTTCAATCACACTTTGAGCAAGTTTTGTCTGTAAAGCATTTGCATGTCATGCAATGCGCCAACACAAACCTGAAAAAGGTGCACAAGACCATTCTATCTCCCATAACACTGCCGCTCAGTTTAGTATATGCCTGTTATTGACAAAGCCTTTTCAAAATGTGACCAAAAGACAGTGCTTTTCCTACAATTCTGCACTTCAACATATGCCTGAATATGAAGCACAGGCAACCTTGCAATCAAGGGAGCCTGAATGTCCCTCATATTTTTCAGCCTTTGATGAAGCTGGCCTCTGCTAAAGGCTGACTGTGGGATGAAAGCCGCTACTTGACTATGGAAGGACACTACAGAGAATGCTTTAATGCCCCGAAACATCGTCGGCCTGTTGGTAGGTAGTCCCGAACCAATGGCACTAGTCAGTCCTTGAAGTCGGCTTTTTGAGCATGTTAAAGCGGCAGAGCACGTCTGATCGGATCTTCAACTTAAGCCAATCAGTGCACGAGAAGAGAAACGGAAGTGAGGAAAACAAGCAAAGCGAGCTGGCTAGTTACAGTTCAGTGCTCCGGCTCACTTGAATGGGGATTGTGCAGATCTTCCAAAAGTTGCAATTCCACTTTTTAGCCACTATGTCAAATGGTCTTCAAAGCCCGGCTCACCACCTCCTGGGGGCCTAAAGACCCATTCTGTTGGTCTTCCGGTTTCTGTTTTTTTTTAATGATGAATACAGACTACCACCTCCTGCTGGTATGGAGAGTTATTCGTCTCATGAAGGTGCAGAGTGTACGTGCTAGTTGGCTGTTGGTTGTTGGCTGTAGTCTTCGCTGTGTGTTAAAATGCCATTTTTGGCCCAGGTAAAGGCTTTGATGTCAGTTTGGTGTGTCTGGGCCTTTAGCACGGCCGGGTGCAGACCAGACGGGTAAATAAGGTACAGACTGTAATAGCACACTAAAGCCAGGCCAGAGGGACCCTGCAGGGGAGGTGGAGAGAAAGAGGGTGGAGAGACAGACAAACCTAGCAGGCCATCACAAGAATCTCAGTCTCAACAAAGCAGAGACACAAGACACCATTACATCAGCCAAGAGGCTGCTTATCTCTCCCTTGATTTCTTTTTTTTCTGTACTTGAGTTGTTAAAAAAAAAAAATCATCACAACAACACACTCATTATCCAAGTTTTCATTGGTTTATGGTTACTAAATTGTCTTGATTTCATGACTTTCTATCTCCAAATGGGTTTTTTTCCCATGGTGGCCAGGATGTTTTAAGTATAGATGGCTTTGGGTGCTTTATTTTGCGCTGGGACCCTGTCACAACCGCTTATTGTATGTGAGGCTCTGAGCAGAAAGCCCAGCTGTACCGTATGGTGCCCAAAAACCACATGCACGTCATGAACCCACCTACCCCCCTTGTAAGATCCACACACAATAAAAAAATTTTTTTTAAAAGCCTCAAATGGCGGTACAACAAATCCCCTTTTAACAACTGTTATGAGAATTGGTGGTGTTCTCTTGTTTGTGAATGTTATTCGGGGGATGTTATTGATTTCTATGTATTTTACTCCCTTGGTGGTAGAGCTTAAGTGTAACATATCAGACGGGCACAAACCCAGCAGACTTGGCATTGGCAATCTCCAGGTACATGCAAAAATATCACAGCCCATGACCCTGTGTGGTCATTCTTTTTTGTATAGCATCACATAAAAGGTGTAATTTCTTAGTAATCCACTGCAGATCAAAAGAGTCCTTCTTTTTAGCAGCTTGAATAATTTATCCCTACAATTCATTGGTAAATTCCTCTCAAAGCTTGTTGTTGCTGAAGTGCGCTTTGCATTTATGTTCCTTCGTCTTAGCGAAAAGGATTTGAAGCTTTGCTTAATTGGTTGTTTTGAGCCCCTTTGTCTATGACTTGTGTGAAAAATGGGATACTGGTGATGTAAATCTAATTCTAGAGGGCCATGGTCTTTCCTGTGGCTAAGAGTTGTCAGCACACAATTAACTTTTGGCATAACATTGTATACTCTAACACTGAGTGGCTCCTCAGGGAGCAAGCTGTCACTGGCTGAAGACATTCGGCGTTGCTTGTGTTTTATAGCTTTTTACACTGACTTCAAGTCCAGGAACAGCAGCTCCACCAATCACAAACCTGCTGAGGCATTGTGTGGGTGCCATGAGGAGACTAACCACAGCCTTATCTTTATCCGTATTAATGCAGCTTTCATTGTTGTTGTCCATTTGGCTTTGCTTAAACTCTTAAACTCCATATGACTTCTTGTTTTGACTTGCTTTGTTAATTTTAGGACATTGGATGTCAAATCAAGCCGGTTCCCTGGTGATTTCAATATGAAAAAGCTTTTAAAATCCTGTGAAGTCTGAGTGACCATTCGTTGCCATTATTCCTCAGTATGACAGTGCCCTCCATCATTTTGTAATTTCTTCTTATTGATGAGAAATACAGGAATCCGGTCATTTAGCTCAATAGTGTCCAGGCTTTGACCCCTTCCGATGCTGGGTCCCATCTCCAATGCCAAGACCCATGGTGGAAAATCACCTCTAGGGCTCTCTCAATCAGAACAAATGATGCTGCCGTGAAGTAGCGTGGGATCAGCAGGGAAATTTGGAGGGACAGCACAATACGTAAGCTAGCTAACTTAACATTAGACGAGTCGACTACCCATACATATTCAGTAGTTAAGGTTAGCCTATGTGGAAATTCAGTCACAGCTAAGAGCTGTTATCCGAGGTCAAAACAACATACTGAAAATAGCTTGAGTTATTAGCGCGTTAAATACTGTATCTGTCCATGCCACTGTATAAAGTAGGCGACCTCCACCAATAGCACCAAGTTAAACAATACAAGCTTAATATTAACTGTACCTTACACAGTTAGGTAACATAATGTTAAACAGCACATATCGTATAGCTAACATAACTGTATAGCTTGCTAATGTTAACTAGCTCAACATATTTTGTGGGAGAGAGGTTGCTGCTCTACTATACATGACGATTAACGTTACCGTAGCTAACTTTATAAGTTACATATATTATGTTTCAAATATTTTTGGGGGGGCGCTGTGTGATTTTTTTTCAAACTATGAGGTATGCGATCATATCCTGATCATATCATCTCTGGCGTCACTTCTGTTAAAGATGAATTTCCAGCTGACAAAACACAACAAAGGTGTTTCGTTGCCCATCTCCAGTAATTTGTCAGTGCTTTCTCCAAGCTTGGGAGGAGGAGGTTGGCCTGAGCCTGGAGCTCTGCAGATAGACCCTTCTCCATTTAGCTGGAGTACAATGTGCACAATGTTCATTATGTTGGTCACCTCTGGCCCAGAAGCCTGCCTCAAAGAGAGGGGGTCTCATCTACAAGGGACACACTTTTTCTGTCCTCCTTTGAAGCTCCTCTTTTGATGAACTCTCTCATCCTATATCCACCACTCTGTTTGGTTCACAGAAATGGCAAATTAATCAACTCTGAGCAGAGTGAGAATTTGTCAGCCAGCAGCGAGGCAACAAATGTGTGTTTAAAATGGCAGGAACACATTTTAATCTCTGTCACACAAACATCATTAAAACACGCACATAAAGACAGTGTTGAGTGATGTTTATATGGGTTGCCTGTCTACTGAAATCAATGAAGGAATTTGATGGGAAAGCTACTTCGGTTAGAAACAGGAGAAAACCCAAGTAAGATATTAAGATAGTAACAATGGTCTTTGAGACTTACACATGACAGCTGGGATTGAAAATGTCACTCACTAGTATTTTTCCAGATATTGAGCTCTTTTTCTAATCTCTCAAAGTCCACTCAGAATGCACAGAGGTTATGATGCAATGAGATACAATACAACATGATACTAAAGCTGCAACATTTAATCAATTTGATTGACAAAAATATTCTGATAACAACGACTATTCTGATAAACTACATTACGATGTTTGAAGCAAAAATATCAAATATTTCATAATTCCACCTTTCTTATAGTGGAGAATTTGCTTTGTTGACAATATTCCACCAGAAAATTGTGATTTGGGACTGTTGGTTGCAACAGTTAATTGAACTGAATCATAAATGACAAATATAATAAATAAATGGTTAGTTACAGCCTTAATGTGATACAGTTCAATGTATTATGCCATACTGTGATCAGGAAGTGATACATAATAGAATAGAATAGAATAAGTCACAGAAAAAACTTTATCGGATAAAATTGGGGAAAACAGAAACCGGCAGTAAAGTAAAATCCTATTTAAAAAAAACACAATACTACTAAGTCAATATCTTCATTTGCTATAATTACATCTCTGTCAGTCCTTCAAAGGACTGCTGACACATATATTTGGTGCTCCTACTGAGAATCACAAATCACGCTGCTCTTTAGCTGACCTTTCTGTGACAGACAGCTGCTCTGCCAGGACTCCTGGTTTTCACTGCAGTCTAGACGAGCACTTTGATTATATTGACCAGTCCGATCCATGATCTCCTGCAGAAGTCCTTGAGCTGCCCTGAAGAAGCATCATTTCATAACTGCAAATCAGTCAGCTGGCCCGAGCTGTATCCTCAGTGGCACATCAGCACATTAACATCCAGGCCTGTCGCTCCTACACCTCCCTCAGCTCTGCCTTGGTGTGTCCCATTTTAATGTATTGTGGGGGTTAGCCAGATCAGGTTAACCAGTGCCCTGCAAGACTGTCTGTCTGTGCCTTGATATACTAAACCACAATATGTACTGAAGACTGAGGTGGGTAGCTTCCTGCAGCAGGCCTGCTAGCAGTGCAGGGAGAGTCTAAAGATTATGTAAAGTAATTCAGCGAGTGATGAGAGAGGAGCAGGCCACCACTGACAGCAGGTTTAGCAGGTATGTAGGTCACACAGGGGGAGTTTTGCATTTTTTTCCATTCCGTGTCTATTTTTGTTTTGTCTATCTCGCTCACTTAATCAGTTATTCATTTACTCCTTTCATCTCAGTGTGCTTGCTCTTTTTTAAATCTCCTTTCTTGTCTTCTGACAGACCACTGTGACTTTGTCACAGTATCTTGGACAAAGTGGGGAATAGAAAAAGATTAAGACGAGAGATCAAGAGTGAGAGACATTGCCAGTGGAGACAACATTTTTACTGGCTTTCCTGTTTCTTTCAACCCTTGTGGTGTCTTACCAACTAGCTGCCAGTGGTCATTTTCCCTTTGTGTTGTCAACTGTGCCCCCTTTTATCTCTTGCCATCTCTCTCTGCCCTATAATCATCTTCACTTTCTCTGAGATGTAGCTTAACCCCAAAGCAGATGGTGTCCTGTTCTCTTTTCAGTCATTTGGACTACTCTGTGTTTTCTCATCTTGTCAAGCATGTCACAGTCCTGTGAAATGAGCTTGGGCCTTTTCAGCCTGTTTAGGGGACCCTGACCCAACTTGGAGCCCGTCCCTCATCAGCCACAACTACAAGGTTACCCAAACCCGCAGGGGAACACAATGTTTCTTAGTGTCCACAACCCCTCGGCCTTTCTTAGGGAGAAGAAAGGCGGAATATTAATGGAGAGTCTTGGCTTTTCAGGAGGATAGCCGTATAGAGGGGCGGTCATAGTATTTATTGAACAGGCTTGTTTTCGTCTCCCTAGCCTGCAGGTCACAGCTCGGTGCTCTTTAATTGGCTCAGATTGTCAGACAGTGTTTCATCTCATAGCAAAGAAGAGATGGGCGGCAACCCACTTTTCCTCACAAATCTTTTTTTTTTCCTGTTTTGAGACTGACGGCTCATGCAGCTAAGCTATTTCCCCAAGCCTGCACTACAAACTTAACATTAACATATGAAAATGGGCTGCTTTCTACATTTACCAGCTCATTAGTTCTTTTGGTTGGGCACTTGTTGAGTTCTTGTTTTGCATGAGCAGGGAGATTTCTTTAATTATCTGTGCAGTAGGCATTTCAGCCCCAAAGCTATTAGTCCATGTAAAGTTCAATGAGGGTCTCTTTGATACTTGTTAAATGTCCATGATTCATTGCAGACCAGGCCCTGATCCCTCATAGACCACCCAGTTTACCTGCTGAAACTAATTCTGCTCTCATCTTTTAAAAGGAATTGAGCTTCTCAAGAGATACTGGTATTGACCTAGACATTTTCCTATCTTACTCTCTCAAAATTAAATGCTATTGAGCAAGCAGCAGCACTCCGTCTGCTTCATTTTAACCACAGAAAACAAAGACCTTTACCAGATATTTGATCAACTCAAGTGAAATGGAAATGCTTAATGCAATCAGTGAAAGTGTGTTTAACTTAGACACTGAGCCATTGCTGGGGAGAGAAAGAACAGTTTTAATGGTTTTCAGTAGCTTCCAGTCTGAGATTGTGATGGGTCACGTCGATTGTTTGAGTGGGAGAAACTGGACACCTGTTTCAGCTGGATCAAAGCTCCGGGACCTGTTCAGAGACGGCAGACCAGCCCACAACGTCACGGTTTGGGGATCAAATGAAGAGAATAAAATTCTCCTGGGGAACTGACACTGTAGGGCACAGACACTTCTCCACCTCCATCGATTTTTATTCTTTCACTGCTCAAGAAAAGAGGATTTGAATTAAAAGACAGTGAGATGTCCTGTGGCTGAGGGACAAAAAGAACCTCCTGTTCTGCCCAAGGCTCCTGTCTGGAACATTAAGCAGAGACGGTTTCCCATGCTGCTGCTGTGTGGGTGACCCACAGGGACGGACTCCCCTGTGGGCTGACTGAGTTAGAATGACAAGAACATTAAAAGTAGTGTGGGGGCAGAACTGCTGCTGTTCGTGACAAATGCCCTTCAAGGATGATGCAAAACAGCCTTACAGTTACACCATATCAAATATTTAATTTATTAATACGATGCTGTAAAATCTACCTTGCCATTGCTGCTCAGTTCGTACACATTTTCATCAGGGCTGAATATTGTGGTGCAGTATACTAATGCTGACCAACAAAACGCTAACTACCTCTTGTCTAATAAATGAATGAGAGGTGGGGGTATGTAATTTTCTGCTTGTCTGCATACGAGGGTGACTTATGCCCAACTCTCTTCCTTCCTCTCCCCTCTCTTATGTGTGCAGATGTGAGCACACACACATCCTCACACTCATCCTCCCTCTTGAGCCACTGAGGTATTTTCTCTCCGGGATGTTTTCACGGAACTTCTGAAAGGCTGAAGTGACAAGAAAAGTTAAAGAATGTAAATGTACTGCAAATGTTTTAATAGTTTGTGATCTCCCGCATGGCCTCTGTCCACTTGTCAATCAACATGTCCACTTCACTCAAACATCATGATAATTTGACAGATAACAAACTGTATTGTGTGGAAATATCAGTTATGCTTTTAAACCCTCATTACCAGTCACGCTTACTGAGGTTGCCTATCTTCATGGAGGAATGTTCTTTTTCAGTGTAATCCAGGAGATATATAAACTGTTATGTTTGAGATGCTGATGCCTAAAATATTTGAGTAACCACAATTACCCAAACAGTATACAAATTGTCTTAACATGCGTCATGGTAATTAACATAACAAAATGAAGGGTGGGAGACACAGTCAAAGACACCTCAGGGTCCCAGCTTTCAGAACCACTGGTGTAAGCTGTCTAGTTTCCTGCTGAGGGAGTCAATTCGGTCTACTGTTTTTCTCTCTTCCTTATCAGCTCTCTGTGGACTGTGCCTCTCCTTCACCAGAACCTTGACAGAGGCCCGTTTTTCTCTCTCCCCCATCTTGTTTATGTGTTTACCACAGCACACTCACATCCTCCCCTAAATGATAGCCCCTCTTCTGTCAGCACACAGGAGTCAAATTAGAGAGCAAGACATACATTGCCCGCATTGTTGTTCCCTCCCAGCCACAGGCAGGCAGGGGAGGTTGGGACCACATTTAATTGAAATTCTGAGCTTTTTGCTTTGTCTTGAGCAGTGCTGGATAATAGAGGAAGAAGATGCTACCCAATAGTAACCAGACTGTGTTGTTATTACCTGAGAGAGAGGAGAAAGGAGCGTCTGGAATGAGGCCAGTGCTTCAGTGATCTCCTGCTGCTGCACACAGGCATGCTATGCTAGCTCGTTTAAAATGGCAGACATGATGAAGGCTCTGTTCCGACACGTGTCGCAACATCAGGCGCATTCCACATGTCCTGCCATCAGCCTTAATGTCTGTAATGTGATAGGGTGGAAAATGCATGGTATGTCATTTCATGTGTATGCATACACGCCTGGCTCTCCAACACGTGGTACATTGTGTGTGTACATGTTTCCTTTCAATTAATTCCACTACAGTGATGATCTGAATCTGGGGAATATTAACTTCTTTGATTCATTTACAATAAAGCAGAAAACATTAAAGTATGTTTCAGGGTTATGACAACATTGCACACAAGTAATTGCAGATCCCTGGGAACACAATGACATCGTAACATCAGCAGGTGATTAACAAATGTTCAGACAAACCATGGTGAACTAGATTATCTAAACAAATATTATATGAAAGTAAAACCAAAACTGATAATAATCTGTCACTGCACAGAAAACTTGATTTTTAGATCTACATTTCTAAACTATGATCGACGCAATTGATCTGCAACTGATGCTTATTTTCATTGTTGATTATGTTCTCGATTAATCGATTAGTTGTTTGGTCCATAAAATGTCAAAAAAATGTGGATCAGTGTTTCCCAAAGCTCAAGATGACTCAAATGTCTTGTTTTGTCCTCTCTAAAATATTGAGTTTACCGTCACAGAGGATCAAAGACATCCGGAAATATTCACATTTAAAGAGCTGGAATCAGATAATTTTGAAAAGAAATGATTCATAAACAGCTTAATAAATTATTAAAATAGTTGGCGATTAATGTAATAGTTGTCAGCTAATCAGTAATTTTTCTTTGCTGCTCTACTCAGCAATTATTTGGTAAGTATAAGTATAATGGTAGTATTTCTGATCAGAGCTAAATCTATGGAAATTAGGGCTGTGTATTGGCAAGAATCTGGTGATACGATATGAATCATGATAGTAGTATCACAATATTATTATATTGATTTTTATAACACAATATTTATTGATGTCACAATATTGCCACATTACCATTTTTATTCTATTCAATTCAGGGACCAGTAACATTTATATCAACTTAAAGAAATCTACTCAAATAGGATTTTTATCACCAAGCTCCTTCCAGACATATCAATGAAAAAAAAAAAATTTCAATTAAAATGATATAAAGTGTGAATTTCAAAATAAAGTTATAACCTGTTAAGCCCTAGCCCTATTTCCTGTAAAACCCCAAAATAATTAGGGGATTTCTCCAACCATAAGTCCTGTATGCATATATCTGGTCTACTTTGGAATATGAATCCTGGTATACCAAAAATACCAGGATGTTCTACTACATCCAGTCGGATTTTGGTTTTCTGGCTTTTCTGACCCACAATCACAGTATATATGAACAAGAGGGTCAAAGTTCGTCAGTCGTAATGTAGAAGTAGAAGTACAGTATGTCCCAATTGTTTGCATACTAAATGCAATAGTACATACGATATAAGATCAGCTGCAGTACATACTAACAGAAACAAGTATGCAATTTGGAACACTTTGGTTTCTTACACCCCTAATGGAAATAAGGTTGAAGCTGTAAATTACCACAGTTATCCTTTAAATAGTTTTGTGGAAAAAAATGTTATTTCCCCCTCTGGGCAGTTGGGCATGTCTCAGATCAATAACTAAAAAAAAAAGGGGGGGGGGGTTGTTGTTGCTTTATCCTTCCTGCTTTTCAGCAGTCCCAGTGGAGTCTCGGGGCGGAGAAATTTCATTCCAAAATGTTGCAACAGATTAAATCAGTTCTATGTTGACGAAGTGTGCAGTGTAATGTATTGCTGGCAGCCAATAGGTCCAAATTGCTAGCGAAGCAAAGGTAGCACGCCCCATCTGTCTATATGCATTAAGAACTTCTGCAATCTTACGTGTATCCAAACCTGCAATTTTATCCAAGGAACTTGCGTTTGTATAAAGAATTAAATTACCTTGACTGCAGACGTGTTGAGTGTAAAGCACAGAACACTTTTGGATTCTTCCATCACGCCTAAGCAGTTGTATTTGTTTACATCATCACTGGACTGCCTGGGGAGTGCAGTTATTTTTATGGTGCTCTTTGTTTTGGATGATTGTTGTTGCAAAGTGGGGAAGCAGCGAGGCTTGCTCAGGGAGTGAAGAAGAAGAAGTTGTGGTAGCAGGGAGGATGGAGGGGGTAGAAGGATGTGTGTGAGAGAGGGTGGGGGGGGGGTCTCAGGCTGCCTTACAGGGATGGCAGTCAGTAATTAATTTTGCATGTGTCTTTCTCCCTTCTCGCATTTGTTTTGTTCTTTTTTGAAAAATAACTCTTTAGGAAGGCACTGGATTTCCAGGCAAGAAAGACTGATAAACATCACGACATGCCTTGAGTCTGAATTTGCTTTAAAATTCTTGGAACTGGTTTTGGGCAGGTCTACTTTTTCGAGCAGAAAGTAATTTCAGCAAAAAAAGTAGAATAATGTTGCACAAATGATTGCCTCTACCAATACCTACGCCTTTTATCAGCTGCATCCACATGCATGAATTGACATTCAAGATGAGTAACAGGTCTGTATCTATATGTGCTCCACATTGCAGATATCTCTGAGATCAACAACACTGGCACCAGCAATGGAGGTGAGTAGAGATCATGTTTTTTCCCCATGAACTATTCAGTCCGGGCACTGTGACGCATCAGTTAACAGAAACCTCTGTGCTCTCCGCATCCCTTCTTCTATTTCTTGCTTTCCTGCCTCTGCTACTCACAGGTGGATATTTCTGTCAACATACCTGCCTCAATTCATAAAATATAACAGTACATATTTGCTTTCTGATTATATATTAGATACACTTACATTTTAATGGTAGAGTCTCTAGACAGTATTAGAAGAAGAAGGTTTTTAAAAACACTATTATTTGACACTAAGATGTTCACATCCATCTCCCTCCTGATGCTAAAAAGTTCTTGTTAGCTACACTGTAACTATAAACCCACTCGGCTTGATTCACAGGCTTGGCAGGGCACAGAGATTGCCGAGGTTAATTGATGCTTTTCTGTGCAGGAAGCGGAGCAACATATTGCTTGAATATCAAAGCCTCTCCTCACATTTCCCCCTCTCTTTCCCTCTCTATTCTTCTTATTTCTCTCCCCTACTCTTATGTAGAGGAGATGAAAGATCATGTTGAGGGCTCAGAAGAACCTGATTCCATTCTAACTGACAGCATTCAGTCCAAAGGTAAGGGCGTTGGGGGAAGCACTCACATTCGCACACGGCCTGTTTTTATAAGCATATTCCTTTTAGTGGCCACAGTTGCCGAATTAAAACTGACTTTATCCGGAGAATCGAGCTATGCAGCTGAGTGTTACCCAGTTTCACCCTCCTTGTCTCCGTTTCCCCCCGTCTCCATCTCCTTCTCTCTATAGGGGCTATGTTGTAGGATATTTTTGTATAAACGTGTCAGCATGTCTTTGGAGATTGAGTGTGATGAATTGCCTGCAAACTCAACTATCAGGCATTTAATAAATCACGTGTGGAATGCATATTACTTTAACATGCATCCAAAACAGACTGCAGGAGCAATAATCATGCCAATAAATCATATTTGATAAGGATACCGCACTTATTTGCAGGTCTCTGTTGAGATTTAAGGTAATAAGACAGCATGTAATTTGAATGTAGACATCTGTGAAGAGTGCTATGAATTTCTATGTCTGCATTTGTTCTGTGTGTTGAGGGGTGTTGAGCCAAAGAATGGAATTCAGATTTGGGTATCAAAGTTTCCAGGTAGAAAAAAAATCATTAAGCAACTGTTGTGAACAGATTGTCAGGGTTGAATAAATAGGACAGGCATATGAAATAACTTGGCAGAGGCAAACAGGCTGATGTAGAAAGGAGAGAGCTTAAACAATGCCAGACAAAGAGAGTGCCAGAGAAAAAAAGCTTGTTGTTGAACAAGCGTGTGGATCAGGATGGGATGGCGTATAAGGGAGCTGGGCAGCACATAGTGTGCAGTTAAAATTAGCCACAGTACTATATCACAACACATAACATTGGGCAATCACAACACACTGCAGTCTTCTCTGAATAAAGCTGGTGGGTTGTTTTATCGTTCTAAAGTTCTCAGCTTCAGTGGCCAAGTGTCTGATTATCCATCTGTCTATCACACACAATTTCTAGAACATCAAAGATCAAATTTTGAAAAGAAAACTTTGGGTAATAATACATGTCACTGCCCTTTATTGGCTTTTATAGAGATGTTCAACAAGTTCTGTTTACTGATTTACTAAAAGGCACTTTAGTACTGTCTTGTACTTGCTCTGAATCAAATCTCAACTGATTGATTGCCATGAAATTTGGTAATTCCTGGTCCCCAGAGCATGTCTCCTGATGCTTTGCAATTCAACGCCAAAAAAGGGACATTTTATTTTTCCTAGTTCATGTCCTTGATCCCAGTGGATGTAGCAGATCTTCCCACTGTTCCAATAACCGCCAACTATGACTTGGTCGAAATAAACCCTTATTCACAGAGTTAGATGTGGTAATATCCTGGGTCTACACGCTCTCTCTGTTGTTGTTTTGAATCTGAATGTCAACGTTATGAATACAGTTCCGAACTATTCAGTACAACCCTTCAAAAAGATTCATTCCTTTGGTCTATAAAATGTCAGGGGGAAAAGGCTATTACATTGTTCCATATGTGCAACCAATATTGATAATGTGATGTTCAGTTTACCATGATATATGACAAATAAAAGCAGCACATCCTCACAATTAAGAAGTTGGAACTAGGGAATATTTGGCAGTTTTGCTTGAACAATTATGTTTAATGAATCTGCGACTATTGTCATAATTGTTTCTGTTGATCATTTCCACTTTAGTTCCACTCACCCCTTTCATTTTGTGGTGTGCAATTATCACTTCAGCCCAGCAGAGATTGCTAATAGAATTCTCCAATCATCTCCTCTGCTGAAGTCAGAGAAATATATGCTCATCAATAAACAGTAATATTAAAGACACAGTATTGTGTGCTTAATGTAAGAACCAGTAATTCAGTCATGGGAAAACTAAATTCAGACTATAAAACTTTTTTTTCCATCCAGACACTGTTGAGAAGAAAGAATGACTGAGGGAAGGACAATCAACCTCATCTGACAGCCAGCAAAACTGTGCGAAGGCCAACCACACTGGTGTCAGACTGGCCCATGTCAGTATGGGCTCTGACACTGGCCCAGGACAACCAGTTACTCACAAAATGCTCACATTCCTAACTTTATTTAGCCTTCCTCTTTGTTCAGAAAGTACTCATCCCTGAAGTATGTATGTACTGTATGTATGTATGATTGTATGTACGCATGTGCAAAACCTTACTATAGGACTTGAACATATCAACCAGAAAAGATGAGCCATACCTCACTGTGTGTTAGAGTCATACTGTATTCATTTTGCCAGCAGGGTGTGATGAGATAAACCAGGTTCGAGTCTCTTTATTTGATCTACAGTATACCCACTGAGAGCGCGGTGAAGCTGTCACAGCCATAGCTCCTACATGTTGACACTCCAGGCTGGGTGATGTAACATAAACCCTCCTTTGGTTCTTACAACGCCACAGTCATGATGGCATGCAGCAGTGGAATACCTGACAACACACTGCATTGTAAGTCTCTTTGGAGCGCAACACACTGACACCTGCCACGTCTCCTCACACACTGCAGCATGATAGCCATTGTTTAGTCAAATCAGCCCCTCGATTCAGACCACCTTCTGTAAACCCCCCCCCCCCCCCCCCCTGCCTGTTATCTATGAACATCAGTGATCACATCTGATCTCTGCGACTGCTGTAACTGCAGCTTAACCCGTTTTACCAAGAAAAGGCCCACGTACACTGAAGAGGATATCTTATAACAAATCTATTAGTTCTCGTCTCCCATTTTATTCGCCATTTCTACTGCATGCCAGACAAATTGCTTTGAACTACATCCACAAAAACAGGAATTACAGTCCTCTTTGCTTTCGCTTGTCTACTTACCAGATTGTCTATAATTGTATTAAAGGAATCTGCCTTATTTCATATCAAACTACAAAATCACAATCACAGACCTAAGGAGGTGGTCCAAGTATGAATTCTTGGCTATGTATTGCTTGCAGATGATTTGTAATTTTAAGTACATCATGTAATGGTTAATGCCTGTTTTTCTTTTCCTCAGTTGAATTTAAGACATGTGTCTGGTTTATTTTTTAATGTTGGTATGATTCATGAATCACTTTCAGTGGTGCCATATTAAAGATCAGATTAATTACAGTTCTATGAAATGATGCCTTCATACTTTGATGTTTGCTTTGCTAAACTATAACAGAAACTAATAAAAGTTAAAGGTGGAAGCCATGTCTCAGTTTTTTATGCATCACATGTCTTGTTTTCATTTCTATCATAAAAGTATATTTTTATTTATTTCTAAACACAGCTGGGACAGTTAATTTGCCCTCTGTTCATAAGTGTGAAATTTAACAACTGTAACAGAGCCGTAGACAGACACCATTAGGCTGTCCTGTGATCTCCTGCACGCTGCCTCTCTGGCCCTCAGGCTTTCTCCTTTATCAAACGAGAAGAGATATCTGGCAGACCCTCTAACCCCAGAGCTCTCCCGCCTCCTGCGGGAAACTCACTAATGGCCAGAGACCTCACAAGGAGTTTGTTATCAAGGACTCAGCAGCTCTCCCAAACAGAACCTCTTTCTCCTCTCAATCACCTGTCTTATCTGGTAAGATACTAGCTAAGAAACTTTTCAAATATTTGGTAAATATTCACTTATGTTCATACTTCGTAAAGTTACACTTCATGAGTTGGATTGCCACGTCACTCAATTACTGTAAATATTTTAGCAATAAGACATTAAAGCCAATTTATAGATTTCAAAACTGGCTACTTTGGCAGTGTTAATAAGCAACAGTGCATTCTTTCCACCAGGTTTGTCTCATCATGGAACATACAAAAACGAATCAATCAGAATAAAGATAGAAACAAACCTAAGGATGAGCAAAACTATACAAGAGACTGGTCAAACCACATTGAACAACTTTCGACACCAGTGTTTTTAGTCTTATTAACCAGAAAGAACCACATATTCCACTCAAGTTGGGATGTTTTGTAAAACAAATAAAAACAGAATGCAATGATTTGCAAATCCTTTTCAACCCATATTCAATTGAATACACTACAAAGACAATATATTTAATGTTAAAACTGATAAACTTTGTTTTCCTTTTAACAACACTCATTAAGCATTTGGGAACTGAGGCATTGTTGAAGCATTGTAGGTGGAATCCTTTCCCCTTCTTGCCTAATGTAAGACTTAAGTTGCTCAACTGTCCGGGGTCTCCGTTGTATTTTGCGCTTCATAATATGCCACACATTTTCCATGGGAGACAGGTCTGGAATGCAGGCCGGCCAGTCTAGTACCCGCACCCTTTTACCACAAAGCAACGCACTTGTAACACGTGGATTGTATGTTTAGAAACATTGTTTTTGAACTGTTGGACTATTTGCTCATGCAGTTAATCACAAACTGTCGAGCCTCACCCCATTCTTGCCTGTCAACAACTGAGCCTTTTGGGGATGCTCCTTTTCTACCCAGTCATGACACTCACCTGTTTCTAATTAACCTGTTTACCCGTGGAATTAGCCAAACAGGTGTTTTTGGAGCATTCCTCAACTTTCCCAGTCTTTTGTTGCCCCTGTCGAGGCTTTTTTGGAACGTGTTGCAGGCATCAAATTCAAATTGAGTGAATATTAGTGTATTCAATTGAATACAGGTTGAAAAGGATTTGGTTTGTATTCTGCTTCTATTTATGTTTTACACAACGTCCCGGCTTCATTGAAATTGAGGATTGTAAATATTTAGGCAACACACTGGGCTTACAGACCTGTTGCTTAGCAACCACCAAACTCCTGCAAGGACACAAAACTTGCATTTTCCTTTAGCAAACCCAAGTGGACATTCATCAAAAAGAGTTTGTCTTGCTAATTTACATGCAAGGGAACAACATTCTAGAAAAGGGAACAAAGGGAGAGAAAACATTTGGATGAGATGGTGGATGGAGAGATGAGGGCAACACTGGCTGTAAACTCTACAGAGAACTGAGGTGAGATAACTTCTTCAGAGGGAGCTGCAGGCCTGCACATCTGAGGTGGAGCATAAAATAATAGCTACTCTTTCACCAGGCGCAGACTGGCCACAGGGAAGCTCTGCTGTTTTCCCAAAGGGCCGGTCTTGTGTCTTATTTTTATCTTAGCTGCAGCGACACAGCAGCAACTGCCATCACAACTGAAACTGAAAGTATCCAGCACTCATAACTAAACGTATGTAGCACTTGTTGCCAACACATGAATAGAGGGACAAATCCCATGGCCAGCGGTGGAGCCGATCCCAGCTGACATCGGGCATGAGACTTCTGATTGTTGCCAGTCCGCCCGTGTCTTTCACTCACAGCACATCATCACACTGGTTTGGTGCATGCAGTTTTGCGCCACTTATTTAAAATAATAATTTCTCCCACTTGAACACGAGATGTGTGGTGCTAAGTCCTGTTGTAAATATCAAACATGTTTTAATTATTGAACTAAGACGATGGGCGGCAGCTGGATCAGAATGCATATTATTTTTAACCTTTAATAATACTAACGTATGCTTTTATCTGCAGACTGTCAAGAGAAAATAACCCAGATTGGACAGACTTGGTCTAAATCATATTAATTATGGGTTCAACAATCCTGGCTCTGCATTCACCCCTGAGCCTGCTGTGGGGCAAACCAAGGAGTACAGTTTGCACAGTGAATCATTTATAATTAGGATAACAATAGTGGCCTTATATAGTAATACAATAATAGCGCCTTAAAGCATTCTCACCAATTAAAAGGTTACTCCTCCATTTTTTTAGCATTGTACTTCTTTAACATTATCAGGCTCACAATGGACAGTAAAGGTAGACAGGTTACATAGGGGTGGGGGTTTACCAGAACACCCCAAGACTTCTAGTTCATATCACTGTAATTCCAGTCCAATATGGACAAGATTATTTATTGCATCAAGTATCCCGCCTTTTCTCCAGAGACGCATCAATCAACGGGAACATGGTTTTAAATATTACACTAAAAACAACAATAATCAGCTATTTTGGTCATTTTTGGATAACATAACAAAAAAGCATCGACAACGGGTTTTTCATCTCTCAAGCCAATAAAAAACAAATATCACAGTGCTTCAGCAGCTACCATGTTTACATTCCATTAACTTGTGGCATGCCAGTCGGCTGTCAGGAGTGATTGTCCCTGGAAGGAAGACGGTTTAATTTTGACTTCATTCAAATGTTGCATGTAAGAGCGGAGGGTTCCCTGAACTTGAGCAGTAGGCAGTGTCAAGGGAAACAGCTTAATCGCACAGGCTTGCTGCCACACACCAGCTCCCTGGCATACAAATGCTAAACAGCCTCTTCCATAAAAACAACCTGCTGTCCTAGTTTACAACTAACAATGTTGGATTTTCGGACTAACATCAGAGTTGCGAGGCTGAAATTGTTCACTTACACTGCAAATACAGGCACAGTATGTGTATCTACACATGAAACTAAACAATAAACACATGATAGAGTATTTATGTATGTGTTTAATGGCTTGTGTATATTTGCCATGTTTTGTCAG
Source organism: Echiichthys vipera (assembly GCF_963691815.1). Lineage (NCBI taxonomy): Eukaryota > Metazoa > Chordata > Actinopteri > Perciformes > Trachinidae > Echiichthys > Echiichthys vipera. The sequence goes on from NC_139836.1 coordinate 13,287,399, forward strand.
TGTCTAGTTGTTAGTTTCATGTTTTGACAGGTCTTATCAAGTGGCTGTGGGCTGATACATGTGACGTCCTCCATTTATTCTATTTTCCAGATGAAAGCTCTGTGGACCGATAAACATGCATTACCATGTTCTGTCTCCTTTCGCTTTCCAACTCCTCCCACTGTCTTCCACCCTCCTACCACACTAAGTCGACCCCGATGGCGCCACACTGGCTGTTAACACAGCACAAACAAATTGGAGGAAAAAAGAAAAAAAAAACAGCTCGAAAAGCTTTAAATCCCAGCACTAGATAAGCTGTTTTTATCTGAAGTACAGTGTTTGTCCTTCATGAAAATTCATCATCCCCACAAGAGGCAAAGGCAACACTATAGGTGAACTAAGCCGAGATAAACACTCTAATTGGGATGAAAATTGATGCCATTCATTATGGATGTCTGTCTTCAAAGGCAGCGAGAGCCACTGAAATGTTGAAAGGAAATTGACTTGCAGTGTTGCTAGTTTGCTTTGAACAAGTGAGAATACGTCGATTAAACTCCGACAGCACAAGACAGTTATGCAGATTACATTTGTTGTCTGGCTAAAAAAGCGTGCTCATCTCATGCTGATGGCCCCTCGTGACAAGAGAACAGAAGAGAAAGAGGATTATTCAACTAATTCTATCTCTCTTGCTCTCTGTTGTTGCTCTAATTATGAACTTGATAATATGCCTATTCAGGTGATACGGAGGTCTCACCAGTATTGTAGCTATAGTAAAGATAAGACCATTGTCTCTAACATACAGCATAAAGTTAGCTTATCCATTCCAAGTCCAAGTCTTTTTTTTAACATCTTGCTCGGAATAATAAGCTATAATTCACATGAGCGACATCCACACTTACATTCATTTCACTGTTTTTGAAACAAAACAGCTGGGTTCAATGTAAGATAAGACATTACAGCGGGTTATGAAGCTAATGTGCATGCAGTGGCTGTGTAGCAGTGAACTTTTGTGCCTTTATGGGTTGAACTGCTGACCACAAAGACTGCGGAGACCAATATAAGGTCCTGTGTTCAATTTAATTAGAGAGCAATCAACGATGTCCGTTGATAAAGCTCAGTTAAATTGGCATCATTAGCCTTGAATTGTCGTCATTAGCCAATAGGTCAAAGCTTTTATATTATATAGTGAACCAGCTTCTATTTGGGACATCTAAATAAATGCCTGCAGTGTGTTTGTGTGCAATATGCTCTTTTGAGGGGAGATACATCTTTATAGAATACTAATGAACTGAGTGCAGTTGGGAAAGGTGTTACTCTCCTTGTTAACAAATTTACTTCAGAAATCATTAAAAAAAACCTTTCCATGTTGTTTTTTCTGACAGAATTATAAAAAAAAAATGCCTAGTGAAAGCCTAATGAAAGAAAACAGCTCTAAAGTGCTCAGTAATTAAATTGGTTATTAATGAATGCATTAGCCTTATTTAACTGTAACTTTGTGAGCAGGTTGGTTATGCTGCTGCTCTCTAACTCATTAAAGCTAAATGTCACCTGGATCTTAGTTTCCAGCGATTCTGGGAATGAATCAGCGACGCATTTAAAATATCACAAAGTTATAAGTCAATCTGAGGGGAGCACAGGGTTTCTCTTGGAGCCCTGCTGCTTTTCTCTTCAGCCACCTAATGTGAATGCACTTAAGCGAACAGGATAAAGCAGTGGGGAAGCTGAGGTCAAATGTAAAAACTATTTTCTAAAATCATTGGTTTCAACACTAGCTTGCAAGAGGGAAAGAGTACACCGAACCTAGTTACCGTTTAAACTACATATGAGCTCTCAAATGATGCTCAATTGTGTGATACAGAGAGCCAGCAGTGGTTCCCTCTCCTACAATGACAATATGTTTTATATTAAGACAGTTTGGGAAAGTTACCACTTGAGAAAAGTTTAACAAAAAAGTTTAGTAATTATTACTCATCAAAGAGATGAACTCGTTTTGCCTCGATTTGCACCTTTGTGTCGAAGCTTCCACTCATGCTGAAAATGTAAAAACAGTTTCACAGCGTCAACCACAATATTGTGTGTTAGCTGCTCAAACCACATGGCACAGGCAAAGGGCGGCAGCAAAACCACTCCTCAGCCCACTCAGTCATCACCAGATGACTCCGATGTGACACTGAGCATGTCTGTGTTTCGTGACTTCATGACAGGTTTCCAATATCTCTGGCCAATCAATTATTGTTTTGCTCTTATATTTTAACATCAACATTTGAGTCTGACTTTATTTCCAGAGGAATAAACATAATTATAATAAATACAGGCTTTTTTTCCATTACTGTAGAAACATAACTCATAATGACATTTCAACACTTGGCTACAAAATCTGAGCTGGTTTTCAGACTCCCAGAATTATTTAACGTCCCCAGACCTGAATAAAGTGAACCAACAACATCATTTACTCCCCTATCTTAACAGTTCATTTTTGGCCATCTGTGCATTTGTGTGCTGCCGGTAAAATAAATAAAGAGGGTCGACAGAAAAATACAGTGTGAACAGACATTTACATGTGAGCCATCCATCCACCTGGGAGTTGCAGGAAAATAATTATGTGTTTTGGTGCCGTTGATTTTAGTTTTTGGTTGGTTTTGGGGGTTTTTTGGCAAGTCAATCACAAGCTCCAGAATCTCCCAGGAACCTTCTGGAATTGCCCATAAAAATTAGGTAAAAAAAAAAAAAGAATTGAATAGAATCAGCATGTCTTATATACTGCATTAATCTGTTTCAATGATTCCTATGAAAGCCCTGTGTTGCACAATTCTCAGCGGGGTAGCTATGTTGAACTAGTTTGTCCAAAAGGGTGAAAAAAGCATCTCCAGTTTTACGGTATGTGTGTTTACTGTGTTAATATTATGCGTTTTGTTGCAAACTCACAGAACTAATCAAAACAGAATGACTCACACGCTTAAGAGCTGTTCACATTAATCCTGGCAGCAGCCTCTGCCTGTGTAGTTAACCTCCAACCACCCTGGGCAACTTCTTGGCCACTGTCACGATTCACAGTTGCCAAAAAAGTTGCCACAAACTTACATTGACATATGTGCTGAACAAACTTTTACTTAGGAATTGGAAGAGGTCTTAAGCTAATAAGTGTTGGGTTGACCTTGTTGCTGTAGATGATGCCTTAGGTCTTGGGCTGTTTTGGGTCTGCCTGTGAATTTTTGATAGAAATATTGTAGGAGGTATGTTGCCAAATCCAAATAATGAGTCACTGATTTAGAGAGTAATACAGGCTACTGACTAGTCGAGTATATATGCAGCTAATTGTTATCCTCTTACATGTCTGGCAGCTCATTAACAATTAGAAGTTTTCCATGTAAGAAGCCTTGTTATTATCAGACTGCAATAACCATGGCTGCTAGTTAAAAAAAGATGGATCAAAACTGGATGCAGAAGAAGAACAGCTTTTACTTTTTGCCCAACTTGTGCATGAAAGGAAAGTCATTATTAAAGGAAATTTCAGAGTTTCAAAAGCCAAAGATGACTAGTGGGAAAATGAATGCCTGAAATTAAATGCGGCATTTCTAAAATATGTATGCGATTATGAGGCCGGCAGCAGCCATTTTAGGATGTCTGTTATTTGCTCTTAGTGAGTCCTCTTACTATATCCAACTTTTTACAGACTTAGAAGATGGTTTTAGCGCTTAAACACATTGTGAAGTCCTAAAATTACTGACTGACATGACCATTTTTTAAAGAGTCTAAATCATCAAGTTAAAGGTTACTTTTAGCCTTTAGATGTTTTGGAAATATGGGCCCCGGGCATATAAAATCAACTGGTAGGTTCGCTGTACTTGTTTTGTTGTTGTTGATTGTTGACGATGCTGTGAAGGATTAGTTTACTTGATTATTTCCCCAAACAAATTTGAGATCACATCTTCAGGAGAAAACATAGCTTGATTTCTTTTGCATCTCTCCTGACATAACCCTTGGGGTCCTCCAGTGCTTCTGAGAAGTGTTGCCGTAGCAACAGGCTGTAGTAAATGAGGCCCAGTACTCATTCAGTATCAGGTGAGTGGAGTTTAGCCATGCAACAGAGAAAAGTGAATGGGCCATCCCAACCACTGTGTCCAATTTAGCTCGCCCCATTTGCTGGGTACATTAATGGAAGGTGAAGTTATGATGAGTTGATTTAATGAAATAATAATAAAAATATAACACAGCTGTGATGGTGGACTACAAACATTTCCCATTTCACAGGTGAGCTGCAGTGTAGTCATGATTTTCCAACTGATCCTGGTAATGGTAGCTGCTGGTTGGTGGTCTTATTACCATCTTATTTTCTTTGCTGATTTGAGAAAGGCAGAATATGGATATCAGACCATTAGGTGGTTAAGGGGACATGCTCTTTTCAGAATCCTCCGCCTGCCGTCCACATTTTTCAATTACACAAGTGCCATTACATTTATTTCTCACCAAGGAAAGCCTTCCGTTAACAATGAAGAACAGCCATCAAGAGCGGTAAGCATTTGTTGGAGTGTGCATGGTGTGACCCTTAGGTGCATATTATATGTGTATTTATAAATTCACAGATAAAGAGTGGAGAGCACGGCTCCTTCCCACCAGGATTCATTATTTTCTGTTCTGAACTCCTGCAGGTTATGTTAATGTTTCATGAATTTCCATAAAAAAAATAGGCATCAAGGTAGGCAGGGAAATCACTTCAACACAGCATGTAATTTAAATGTGCCATTTTCGCAACCAACCAATCATCCAGCAATGAAGACACACTAGTGATCTCAGGGCAGGTGGAGGATAAAGGACAACATGTAAAGATATTTTCAATGTCCCTGTCGTTATTTGACTGTCATTAGTTCCTCTGCTTTGTCCCCTTAATACCCTTCAATCCCATTAAGATGAATAACTCACAATATATTCCTCATAACTCATTAAAGTAGAGATTGTTTTTGGTTATTATTTACTGGGAAAACAGTTCAGTGTGCATGCCATTGGATGGTTCACGACGCATACCTGTATGTACTAATAAATGCAATTCATTAAGCAACGTTGTCAAATTGCCTGAGCCTGGCAGAGAGGTGCTAACAATTCAAACTAGCTGATAGAGATGATTAAAATGACACCAAATGCCACTTTTTAGGCTTTCCTGTCACAGAACGCCACAGCTTCTCTGCAAGATGCAAGTCATAAAATGTCTCATACTGCAGAGATATTTTCTCATTCACTGTTAATAGGCTCATTTATTCCTATGTGCAGTGTGTGTGTGTGTGTGTGGGGGGGGGGGGGGGGGGGCAGAGATTAAACAAACTTGGCTAACAAAGTTTTGGAGGGTGTCTGAGGCAAGCTGTCTGGATTGGAACAGACACCAACATTAATGGAGAGAGGCTAGAGCGTCTGTAGACAGTCAATGCCACCCGTCCCTCTTGTCTACAGGCTAAACGCCTCTTGTCACAGCTGACAACTTCTGCAATTGATTAAGTCAGTCTCTCTGACAGGAAGACACGAGGTCACAATTATGATGAATGTGCTGTTGATTATTTTGGAGACTTTTTGTTGAGCTTATAATAATTTGATTTGGTCAGTCAGTGAGCGCTAATACTGTTGTTTCAAAGTAAATTAAAAAAATCACTTCTGTGAGTTTCACTTGGATGAATCTCAGACACGTCACTGAACTCTGCAACAACTTTCCCCACCAGCTGTAGCAAAAGGCATGAAAATTCAATTTCTGGGGCTGAATCAGTTTATTCATCGCACCATTCCACTGTGCATCTATCAGCTCACCAATCTATTAATGTAGCCTGTCAGATCTGAGCTTAGGTCCTTCTCACCTTCAGCGTCTGTGTGCCTGAATATCTCCCATCTCTCCAGCTCTTCACGGCTCAATACTCTCTGCTCTAATATATATGGCAGATACTTTCAGAAGCCAATTCAACAGCTAACCACCAGATTCCAGACTTCTATTGGGCCCTGATAACGTGAGGTTTGACCATCTGTCTGTCAGTGCTGTGACTGTTGGCCATAAACTTCACGCTCTGTCTTTTTATTCATCTGTTTCTCGGAGGAGAGATGCAGCCAGAGCGGAGATGAGAGAGAAATCAATTACTGCCTTTGCCTCCGCCTAAAACAAGCCGTGTCGGAGACCATCTACAAAAGGAGGACAAAAGGGGCCGGTGGCCCCTCAAACTCACAAACCTCAGGAGACGGGGGCGGAGAGCATCCTGTCACGAGCTCTGACATGCAGCCATCACTGCCAACAGCGCAAAATAGGCCCCTGTCACACCTCAAGATGGGATCCAGCCACTTCATGTGCAATCAGGCCTACATCAGTGATTGATGACCACAAAGTGGAATATGAGGGAAGACAGCAGAGGAGAAGCTAAGGCAGAAAAGTGAAACAATTTGAGTAGTAATCCAAAGCCCATGCAATTTAGAATCCTTAATAGAACGATGGTGAATTCAATTTTTTTGTGATTGAAGTAATAAAAGAATTATAAAGGGATTAAAGTAACATGCTGACACAAGAGAAATTGGTATGGTTGTTTGTGTGTAGTGTGTCTTTCTGACATGACCAATCAATCGTATGTTTAATAATTTAATATAAATTAATATAAATTTACCCTGAGAAAGATTATCTGTCACAACCGCAGAGCCTGTTCCACTCGCTGATGGCCAATAACTCAGTTCTGTCTCAGTGCAATTGACATATAGTCAAACTTTTAGAGCAAGGTTTGACATTTATCAGAAAGTAAGTTCTAAGTTGCATTACATAAAACCTTATGTTTATGTTATGTCTCTACAAGTCCCTGAACTGCAGGTAGGGCAATTGAAATCTTATTCAAACCATTAGAAAGGGAAATAAGTTAAACATTAATCTTCCTTCCTGAGAAGAATCTCTCAAACTCAATAACTTACTTTGGGCTGTCACTATTTACCAAGAGACTTTTCCAGATCATATTTTCATGAACGATAATGAATAATAAGTGAGCGAATATGAAGCCAGGATATTTCAGTAATACAAGAAATCCATATTGAAAAAGTGAATACCCCTTATACCACAGTTACTAGCGAGCCCTGATTGCTCCAGACATTTTGAAACATACCTAATTCCTCCATCCACCATCTACGTCTATAAAGCCAAAATGTGCTTTTTCGGGGGGGGGGGGGCTTAAGCGGAGCCATCATCACTATAGTCCACCCACTGAGATATAAACTCAATAAACACACTGCTTTGTTTTCTCCAGCCATTTGGTCCAAACCAACTAGTGAGGCCAGAGACAAAACCCAGCATCTGAGACTGTGGACCCTTCATCTCAGCGTGCATGTGTACGTCTGTCTGTCTCGGTATGTGTACTCAATAGAATTGATGTGCGTGCATGGTGTCTGTGGAGAGGAAACGTGTCACAAATCACTGCTTCTATCCACGTGCCAGGAAGAGTGTGCCCGTTAGCTTGGCATGATTACGGCCATGAGAGAGGCTCTGATTGTGGAATGCTGGACCGTGGAGCCACAGGAGAGCAACAGAGAGGGACGTGGCTGGGCCAGAGAGGGGAGATGGAAGAATGGATGGGAAGCCCAGCTGGTGGATGCTTGTAATTGGGCTGAGCAGGTTTCCATGGCTGACCAGACCCATATGCAGCGCGGATCTAAAGAGAGAGCCACAAGCAAAGTAGCAGGGCAGGACAGGCTACAAGGGTGGAGGGAGGTGGGGAGGGGGGCAGGCGGGCGAGAGGCTGGTCACACTCCAGCAGTCACAGCCTCTTTGTGACAGGGGGCAGAGAGAGCCAGCTGTCACCCCCTGACAAGGACACACACACTCCTCCGTGTGTACTGATAACACAGGCTCCGTGAACACACAAACAGAAGCATAACAAAAAAGCCACTTATGAAACAACTACTTTAATGAAGGCATCCAGCACTCTCAGGGGGGAGGGAGGGAATGACACCCCCCCCCCCCCCCCAAAAAAAAACAAAAAAAAAAACACACACACAATGAAAACACACACACACAGCATGACAGACAGAAAAGAACCTGATGAGAAGAACCAGGGGGTAGGGTGTATTGAATTGTTCCCGCCGGATATTTACTGCATGCCATTGGAAACAATTAGAAGTGATTAAAATGGAGGTGAACCGACAAGGGGAGTGTGGATTCCCCCGGCACCAGCCAAGCTACCCCCTACCATGCCTGTTAGATGGGGGTGTTAGTGCGTGTCGTGCTCAGGGGGCGAATCGATTCACTTCACTCTCAGCAGCATTAGTTAATGATCTGTTCTCTGTATTGTACAGTGACTGGCTGTCACGCTATACTTTCTTTCCTAACTTCACTCCATCCTTACTCGCCCAACTCTCCCGAGGCCTTTCCTTCCCTTGTACACTCCCTTTTCATTTTACAAAGACATAACAACAACGCACTTAAACATAAACGCTGACACAAACAATAAATGTACCAATAAGGATTAGAATATTGAAACAGAATATATGTTTGCATGGAACATAAATTCTTCGAGCGTCATTCATAGGCCTTTGTTTTTATTTATTCATTCCCTTTACAACCAAGCAGATGTCTGGAGGGCAGACCACAATTCTGTTTATGAGAGAAGCGAAAGGGAGAAGAGAAAGGTGGGAAGTCAAAAACCTTAAATACAACCCACAGCTCACTCCTGCCCCCTACTGTATGATCAATAGTACTCTACAAACAATGCACTATACGGATAGATCCTCAAAGAAGCTTTAATACTTTCAGTAGAACAAAAAAGTGTTGTTTTCTGAAAATGTTCTTATAGCCTGAGGTCTCAAAGTTGAGTTTCCTGTACACAAATTTGTGTGTGTGTGTGTGTGTGTGCACAAAATATGATGCATATTCTCTGAATGTTATGGTAGCCTTGTTCTCGGACTTGCGTTTTTAATGGTGTCATGTTTGTTCTGTTAGACATTTTCATTGGGATTTTTAAAATGTCATTACACCCCCGACCAATTTAAACTGTTACTCAAGAGGACTAATGAAGTGAAACTCAGTATTGCATATATTCATGCCCACTCATGCCAACATGTCAGTGCAGGCAGGGAGTTAGAGCGATTGGAGTGAGTGCAGGAGTCTCCAAAGGGCTGGGAGAGACAGTAAACTAAGCCATGAGAAAAATCAGATCACCTTGAATTTGCATAAACAGCCTTCAAATGGCTGTGCAGAGGGTATAAGTGTGAGCCATCCAAGCCTGAATATCTCCCAGCCGCGGATTAGTATTGGGTTCACCCGGGTCATTTAACACTTAAGACAGTCTCCAGGGAGCCTATTCATGTTGGACAAATTGTTTTGCCTTTACAGCAGCTCTGCGCAGCACAGGGGTGTTAGGGGAGTTCTGAGGAATAATTTGCCGCCTGTAGTGAGGGACACTTTGCACCCTGTTCTTTTCGTTCAGAAAGCGGGGCATATCAAAAATACTAAATGGCAACAGAAGCATCACCAGCACCAATTACATCGAAATAGTCCCTGTCTGGGTTAAGGTCCCGAGGATGGGTTAAAGACATGGGGCATAATGAGCGAATACTCCTTGTTTCCTTCTTTTTCCTCAAAGCAGAACAGGCATTTTAGAGCACGCAGATGCAATATGGAACACAGAACCTTGTGAACCAGCATGGAAATACAAAAACTTTGTTATGAAGGGAATCAGAAGGTTATCAAGAAACGTGCATGCTTGGAACGGGACAATTATTGGCCTGGTTGCATCCCCCTAGCAATGTAAGAGTAGACACAGAGTTTGCTAAAAGCTAGCTATTTGGGACCAGGCTACTTCCTAGGGCTGTGTATGGTAAATATCTGGCGATACGATACATATCATGATGGGGTTACGATTCAATATAATGTGGTATATTGCAATATTGTAAGCAAGGCAATATACTTGTTTTGTTTTTTTCCCACTTTCATAGTACAAAGAACACACCACCATATGGAGTTGGAAGAGTTCACTGCTATCTAGAGGTCGGTCGGAGGTTTAAACAACACAAACATTAACCGATCTCTGCCGCATATTTTAATTAAAAATCAATACAGACAAACGGACTTGTCATTCTATTCTCTGCTTTTCAGCTAGTCTCACTTGCATCAGGTGAGCCAGCACTACTTCTGGTCCAAAGCAGTGATTATTATCTTTTTGCAGAAAAGCAATTGAAACAAAATGCATCCCAAGCTGAACACTATATGACTGTAAAATAGATTTGTTGCTAACTAATTATGTATTTCTCATGCAATTTATAACACAGCAATGCCTCCAGTAACACTTAACTTCTGGAGCTTGATTAATGGCACCATGCTGGAAGCCTAGAAATAGGAGGTGTGGAGAAGGAGCTCAACATCGCCAGCATCAGCAGTCTGGACCGACTCCTTCTGTCACAGCTCTCACCCCCTTCCCATAAAAGTAAAATGCAGCAGGTTTTGAAAACAGCCTTGTCCTGTTTGTCAGAGGGCTTGTCGTAAATGTTGTGTTTGTCAAGCCCCAGAGGAGAGAGCTTTGGTGATAGCACTCATCACTTCATCTGCTGGTGCCAGCCAAATGTAGTGCGAAGAATTGTTTCACAGAGTGCTAATTTGTTGCACTGCAAGGGTGATAAGCTTCAATGAGTTTGATTTGTTTCAGTCCTACTGCACAAATGATTGTGCTATATCGGCGGTGCTTGATAGGGTTGTTGATCAATAACAATTATGAATGATTACTTTTGGTTCTAGAATTTCAGGCTTTCATGAGTCACTTAGTAATTCTGTTTTGATTCCGTCTTGCTTTTTTCTTTGGTACAAAACGCCCAACTAATTAATGTGCTCAGCGATGGAGGACTATGGTGCAGTACAAGCACACATCCAGCATCATCGGGCATTTTATCAAGATAGATGACAAACTATTTTTTTAACAATATATTGCATTTGTAATACATGCCCTCTCTTTGTGTTGGATCTCTAATTAGGTAGCTTACTCGTCTCTATTGTGAAAATATGGCTTTATTATTAGTTTCAATCACTGGCATCTATAAGTCATAGCAGAGATGTATTAGTGTTGCTGCAATTTGTTGGTTGAAGGTTCATTACTTGATGACCCCTAAGGATAAATAATATCTTACTTTCTTGCATACTGTTGCAATATGCAGCTCAGGTGCAACACTAAGCTCATACTGGGCCTCTTCAGGAAGCAATATGCAAACAAAGTTTCTCTTTTATTTCGTTTGTATCCACGATTTGTTTTTATTTTGTTAGTATCTATTGATTTATGGGATTCACCAATGTTTTCTCATTTTTGCTCCTCTCCTAGGTATCAGATCATTTTGCAAGTGGTTGGTTCTCTTACCGAGAGAAAGAAAACAAAAACATTTTGATTTCACAGCCCACAAACTGGCCAATGCTAGGAAACATACATTTGCGCTCATCACTTTTTCCATGACCGTCACATTACTGTATATACTTACTGTTTATACAAATTGTTTAGACTCCTGTGTATATATATATATATATATATATATATATATTTATTTCTTCTTATTGTGCATTTACATTTACCATGTACCCATTTGCATTCTGTACTCATTTTCAAATACTGTCTACACACACACACACACACGCATATGTATTTTACTTCATTTATATTTAATTCAGTTTCTATTATAGCCCTATAACTCAACTGTATTATGTCTTAGATGCTCATTTTGCTTTTACTAGTGTGATTTTCATTATTAATACATATTCAATGAGCAATATTTCAGCAAGCTCAAAACCATATACTTTTCATGCCTATGACTACTTATTTTAATGGTGGTTCACATGACAATAAATAACTGAGGAACAGTAAAAGTATATATTAGATTATTCTATGTTTTATTAATATATGTTTTTGACTTCCCTGTAATGCCGCCATTGACACTCTGGAAAATAACATCTTTACTTACTTACTCCTGCTGAAGTTGTTCATCTTACAGCTTTGGTGGCATCACTCCATTTCTTTGGCATGTGCCAGAGTATTTGCAAATGACACAACACCTGCCCTGAAATAGTGTTTAGGGGGCATTACCAGTGCTAATAAGTATTCATGATCAAGCGGGATTCATCATTCAGCATACCTGTGGAAGAGCAGATTTGGTGCATCTGGAGGTGACTCTTATTTTTACAATAATTAAAAGTAAATCAAGAGAATGTTGCTAGTCCCACTGTCTGATTTAAATCACATTATTGAACAATTTCAGAATAAACAACACACATACATTTTCTTTTTGGGACATCATACAGTTGTATGTGTGTAAATGAAATTATTGAATGATGTGAGGGATTCACACTTGCTGTTTTTCAGTATTAATTTTGAACTGGACCAGCTGAACATGAGGCACAAAAGTAGCATTCATAAAGTGCATTCTCGATTTGAAGCCACCGCATTTTATGAACCTGCTTAAGATTCACCTGACACAGACAGTCTTGCGTTAACTTCATGCTTCACTGACAGATGTAGAGTGGAATGGAACCTTTGATAATTGAAGAAACAAGTGAAAAGAGGACGACTCATGACTCAGTTTATGAACAATTTACTCATCTGAATCTGACCCCACTGACACATATCAAATTAACATTAGCATTTGCATAGCGATAGCACAATCATTTGCTTCATAATAAAGTGAGAAGTTAACACTAATCTGTTAGTAAATATAAATACGCCAGAGATTGCTAAATGAATCATGCTAATGCAAGGTGCATATACAAGTAGCAACACCATCTGACTATCAACCACTCTTATCATCTGCTAGTTGCTCAGCTTGTTTACAGTGAACTGACTTTTTCACTGGACCCACAAAAATAACAGTCAAAGGGCCGAGGTTTACTGAAGAGCACACAACTACAAAATGCTAATATATTTCAACTGGTGCCAACCCCCCAAAATGCACATCCTACCGCATCTTAACAGCAAATGCTGCCTTTAACTCCTTTACAAGTTTATTTTGTGGAATTAGTACAAAGCTAGAGCACTGCTCATGAATATTTGAAGTTCCATCTCTTTCTCCAAATTTTATGGGAGTCTTGAGAAAATCATGTAAAAGCACATCCACTCAGAGGAGCTACGCTTCTGTACAATGTGCCGCACAGCATCTCTATCTCCTTTTATTACAACATTATCAGAAATACTTTTCAGGTCCCAGAGGACAGCAGTGCCATGCCAGCAGCATACATACGAACTGGGTTGCTTTTTTAAGGTGTTAGCTCGTAAATTGCAAATGCAAAAGCAATCACACAGTCAAGCTGACAGCTAATTGGCAGGGAGTGTCAATGTAACTAACTTTTTATGTCAACTTTTTAAAACATTATAACAAACCCACAATTAATGTAAAACAGTGATATGCTTCCTACCATACAGTAAGGACTTTGAAAATACTTTTGAAAAGACTAACACCCTTTCACATCAAATGCGTCATACATCCCTCATAATAAGACCAGAGATCTTGCAAAGTCATTATTTGTGAGACTACAGCTAGAATGCTTTTGAGATTACAAGACCATTAACCCCAACCGCTCCAGTGGAGCTGCTCAGAGGCCAGCAGATCAGAATTTGGTTGTACTGGGCAGCTTCGAGGAGTGAATCTGCAAATGTGTGAATGTGATCAGTTGTTTTTAGTCACGCTCTATGGAGTGAGCAAGCATCCTCTTCACCAGTCTAGCATTGAAGCCAATTTGACATAGTGTCCAAACAATGGAATTGCAACTACACCGGGTCCACCACATGATGGACATGAACTTTTCCAATTGACTTATCTCGGAGCCAATAACTTATTAGTGGGCTTTTTACTAAACCAATCAGCAGCTCCATTTGCATCTGAAGCTTACACTGCCCAGGTTGATACAGTTGATAAAAGTTGATATAGATACATTGATAAAACCAAAGAACTTTCAAAGTAACTTTGAAATCGATAACGTTATATACATTATATGGACAAGAAATACTTAAAATAACTAAGGTCTTTTCTTTCTTTCAATCAAATCCCAATTAAAGTATTAATTCTTGTGTAGATACCAGAATCATCATAGGACTGTTAGCAATAGCAGAAAGGCAGCCTCGCTGAGAAGTGTTGGGTACAGTCACAATCAACAGATGGTGAGCCCTGCCTCTTCCCCCCCCAAGGGCAACAGTAAAATTGAGCTTGTGAAATCTGCCACAATCCATGGTGGTAAATGTCTTGCAGTTCCTGCAAATGCAAATGAAGTTCATGTGAGGTCCAAAACTGAGCAGGGGTGGGCAGGGATAGATGGAGTCCAATTGTGTGACAAACTCATCCTTCTAGAGGGGAGAGAGTTTTCTCTGGCTTGTGGGCAGACATTCACAAATGAGCGCTGCTCAAAGATGCCAGTGACATTCAGGTCGCCATTGTGTCTGTCTCCTTCGAGACTCACCCCCAACACGTTCCATCAGAGGCCTGGATTAAACTTGCCATTGCTGGCAAACACTTGCCTTCATTAGATGGGAGTATAGCGACGAAGTTAATTACATTCTGCTGCTTTTGAATGCAATTAATTTAAAACAGTGGGGACCTTCACTCAGCTGGATTTGAACTTGGAAAAAGTGCCCTTGACATAAAGCCTTCAAAAGGAGAGTACTGTTGTGACTTTGATTTTTATCTACTAATGAACATATCCAGAAGGCCTGCTGCTTTAGACCACACATTGTACTATTTAGAAGTTAGCACCAATGTTTCAGTCATTACTTACCAAATTAACAAGTTCCATATCTATGTAGAAAAGTCGGTCAATTTCTGTAAAAACAATGTATACCAAAACTGATGACTATGTCAATATGTACAGAATTTACACTTGGCATTTATAGTCTGATAATTATAACTTTTGCCCCAAAACCACATTAGATGCAGAGCCCGATAACCATTATATGAAATCTGCTACATCTGTGTGTGGCTATTTCCCTGCTAGGCACCTCTGACCATGAGGGGAATGCAACTTCTACTGAACAGAGACAGATTATTCTAGACACAACATTCCTAAGCAAGACACATCAGCATGTACTTGGTGTTTACTTACACATATTGTTACAGAAATGTCATGTTGCGTAATAATCAGAGAATCGTTAACACATGGGTATGGAAGGTTAAAATGGCAACTGGTTTGAAGAGTGTAGCAGCAGGACAGACCAAAGAACAGAAGCTCATATGCTATTGAGGTAGTTGGAGGAAATGTGAATGTAATTATTAGCGATCATGAGTCAAAGCCATTATAACTTCCCCATGTATGTGAATGTTCAACACAACAGTGTTTACATCTCTTTACTCTAGCACTGGATTAGGATGTGGAAAAGAGAGACTAACATCTCTTGAACTTACTTACATTATGCTTTAGATGCCCCCAGCTTGCATCATAGACTCCAAAACCTCCAGAAGGAATATTATACAGATGATATTCTATATTCTATATTATTACAGACCTCTGCCATGCAGAAAATTTGACCAGTTTGACCAGACCAAAAAAAAAGCAGAGGTGTAACTGTTTTATTAACTTGCTCACTTAATTGAACTGCGCCATCATTAATGTTATTCTATACACCTTTTCTTCACCAGTTAGACTTACAGTATCATCATGTATTAACTGTCAGTGTCACAAAGAAAACTTTCCTTATATAGTAAAAGCAAAAAAAAAGGCTCATTAACACTGAAGAACAATGACATACGGCTGCTACAAGCTAGCACCATAGAGCCAAGAATAATGTTAGCAGAGATACAGATAAGATACAGATACAGCTGTGGTCACACATCCCAAAATGTCTGCCTCCAAAGGGCATTGTTGGACCACAGGTGATTTGATGCCTTCAGCAGTTGCTGGGCGGGTGCAGTGGCAAAAACACACATCTCTCCTCTGCTACTCTGTCCCGCTGGCTTGTTGTCAGTCAAGCATGCTAGTAGCAGCAGGAAGTTTGAGTATCTGCAAAGTTTGCAGCCAGTGTGGCCATTTGATAAGAGAAGCTGTCCAATAAGGAAGAGTGTATTGCAGCATGTCATGTGAATGTAGGGCACACTTGAGTTGTCTAAACTAGCCAACAGGCAAAACTACAAAATGTTTTGAGTGTAACAATGAGTGTAAAATTAATTACATATATAATTTATTTTGATGTATATATACATACACATATATACATATATATATATACACATATATATACACATACACTTATATATACACACACATATATACATATATATACACATATACACACACATATATATATATATATATATACATATATATACACACACACAAGGCTGCACAGATGAAAACTGTGTTACATTTTCTGTACCATTACTATGTGCAGGTTTATTAAAATATAATTATTTTTGCTGTCAAATCATACCTTTATTAGTCTCAAGGGGAAATTACTGCACCAGGTCTTATACACATGCATTAATGGAGGGATGTCAGAGCGAGGGGGCAGCCAATTGAAAGGCTCCCCAAGCAGTTGGGGGTCCAGTGCCTTGCTCAAGGGCCCCTAGGTAGTGTCCAGCACCTTGCCAGCTACCAATCCATGCTCCATACTTGGTCCGTATGCGGAATTGAACCGGCAACTCCTCAGTTCCCAAGCCAAGTTGACCAAAGACTGATACTAGTAAGGTTTAGTTTTGGGTGGCAGTAGCTCAAAGCTTAAAATTCTAGTTATGTACAGTGACAACCTTAGCCTACTGTGTATTGGTAAATACTATATAGCGCTGTCCGTGGTACTAAAGGAGCAGGCAGATTTGTAATAGGCCTTTTTCAGAGAAGACATTTTGACTTGACACAGTAGGAAAATCATAAGTGTAAATAATCAAATCAACCATGGCTGAATTCCACTGAGCTGCTTTGATTTCAGGTTGCTGGTATCCTGCACACTTGTTCACTGTTAGTCTCACTGGCACACCATTGTTAGTTTTATTTAGTAACACCTGTCCTTTTCCTACTATGACAAGTCAAAATGTCTGTGCTTACCTGCCCCCTCTGTTTAAAAAAAAAGAAAGAAAGCAAATCACCGTCTGCGGATGACCACAAAACATTGTGAATCAGTATTGAGTGAAGCTGTCCAAGTTCAACTAAGATTTACATTGTTGCATTAAATCTAATAAACAGAATTTGCACTTTAGTTTTTGGTCTTTGGTCTGAGGTTTGAGGCAGAAATTGCCTTTATCCACACAGGGGCTTATCTTTGCAATATAGGGCAAACTCCCCATCAGCATTATAAATGTTCTTTGCTGATGTAGTGGCCTCTTTTCCAAAGGTCACTACTACCTGGTTAATTTGGGATGCCAGCTTCTCTGAAAGATAAGTTCATGGCTTAACAAGATGCTTTTTAACCAGGAAACAGACACCTCAAGCTAAATAAACTAAAGAAGACAGGCTTATTTGAAGTTTACCAGTCCAAAACTGATTTGATTACAAAATTAATCAAGACCAATTTACACCTAGGCAGTAGGTTTTGGATTAGATATCAAAACCTTTGAAGAAAACATAAGTGAATCACTTAATTTTAGTGGATGCTATAGGCAGGGAGAATGATCTGAACTGATGCAACAGCTAAGCAGTGGTAGAACTGACGGGGTCACGTTCACATGCTTCCAAAGGGGGAGGTAAACAAATTATCCTGTTATGTGCTGTCAATGACGGTGCATATTAGGGCCGGAGGAACCCAGTGGGAAATCACACAGAGTAATGATTAGAGATTCAGAGCCTGCCATGTGTATCAGCTGTCTGAGAGTGAGCACTTCCTTTAACCAGGCTGTGAACAATAAGAGCTGCGGTCTATTTAAGACACAAACCAGCCAGTGAAGTAATCGGATAGAAGATCTGCCGTGGTTTCCAATTTTTATTTTTGTTGAGAAATAATTCACTGGTAGCAGACTATTCACGAGCCCTCGATTTACACACAAATATTTGTTTCATGATGTAGCACCTTGAAGGCGTTCCATATGGTACAGCGGAGGCAGAGAAGTTAGAGATGTTAGCCTCAAGAATGAAGAACCATCAGCCCACAGTCAATAATGGTATGGCTAAAACAATCAGATACTTTTCAATCGCAAATAATCAATGTTTTGTTATACTGAAGGACCCGCTAAACCTTTTGTTTCCAAATACAATTTATGGTCTTATCTGCAGGAAAGTCTCATTTTGCAGTTGATATAAAACTAGCCTCATTTCAATATTATCATTTGACTGCCTTTTGTTTTATTTCCAGGAAGGCATGATACACAGGAGATGATTTGAATGCTAAATAACTGTCTCGAGCATAAGGGAGAAAAACAAACCATTTCACATCCCTAAGCTTTCATCGCGGCTCAAACCTCAACCCTGCGAATTGTGAGTTTCTTCATTTAGGGCCAAATTTCTATCCTTCATGCTGGAGCAGACAAGAGGACTGATTGCACTAGATTGCCCCTGTAATTTCCCATGCCTGATGAGGTCACTCAGTCAAGACAAGGAGCAAACAGTCTTCGGCTCAAACTCCAGATGTGTATCAGTCTCGAGTTATTTCTCAGACATGCATGATGATCAACCTATTTAAACATTTAAAGAAGTTCTCATACAATGAATCGTTCTTGTCCTGGAGTGAGATGTTGACAGGCATGGATAAATCTAATGAGTAATTGTGCAGGTAGTAACTGAGCGGAGGTAGTTCGCCTGCACCTCAGAAACTATAGGTTAGCTAGTTAGATAAGAGTGGAATATAGATTCATGCAGTGAGAGACGGGTAGAAATAGAAAGAAAGCACAACTCCAGAGCAGCAGTGGATTTACCTTCCTTTATTTTTTCACATTCATCCATTTTTATATAAAATATTAGAAATTGGCAACAACTTAACATATCACACAATTTAATTGGATTTGTTATCTAAAATGCTCTAAAAATATTACAATGCCCATGACACAAATTTAAAAAATGTGTTTTTAATCCTCAACGTTGAACCTTTAACCCTTAATTATTTAAAAACATTCTACATTAAACTGACAACCTCTTTGACAAAAGTAATAATGGGGGGGCTAGTGGTTAAAGAACAATAGCATTGAAAGAACAAAGAAATTCAAGGGTTAAAAAAATCAAAGTGCTTAAGTCATGCAATACCTTCTAGAAAAACAAATCAGTACAGAAACTTCAAAACAAGTCACAGTTTGAAACTGTCAGTGAAGATGTCTTTTGCTTTGTCTGGTGGATGCACTTTTGCTCTCGGTGAGTGGGAGTTTTCAAGCTGGGCTGTTCAGTCCTTGATCAGACATTTGACAAGTGATTAATCAGGCAGGCGGCCTCAGAGGAGCAACTGAAAGTTAATTCCCACACTTCTGCATGTTGAGATGTATTTGAAGCTTGTGCAGGCGGGGTAGCTACCTTAGTCACGCTTTCAGGGTGACCCCTGCCCCTCGCATTTGCTAGGATTACATCCAGTCTGACAGTTCCGCGCTTGTCTACAGCATGCACCAGCACACAGCGTACATCTGAGCGCTGACGGAGAGTTAAGTCATGGAATCGGGGACAGCAGGGTGGTATGGTGACAGAGCATGGACCTGGGTGAAAGACAGCATCCTCTTGCACAAGGCCAAGGTGGGTATCAGTGAGCAAAAGCCCAGCCAGAGGCTCAGTGTCAGTATTGTTGCTGATGCACACTGCTACACTTGTGTACAGTAGTAGCTGCACCTCTCCCAGACTTACTGCTTCTTGATCCATGTTACAATGAAGAAGGTAAACCAGATCAGCAAGACTTTTCTGAAACTGGCTGCAAACCCTTAAACCAACATCTAACAGCAGATCAGGTACACAGGCTTGCCAGTCTAAAGACAACTTCATCAGGTCTCCATCGAGCAGAGGGTGCTTGGAGACCCTGTTGTCCCCAGGGCAAATGACACCAAATATGGCCAAGCACAACTGTTTGGTAAGTTCCTGGCTGTGGGTGTAGATACCCAGGATGCTCTCCTCTGTAGTGCCCATCAAACATAGACTGTGGCCTGCTAAACCTATCTGCACTTCTTTCAGCTGCAACAAAGGGAGGTGATGGAACAAAACCAGGAGCCCAGAGTCAGTGGTCAGGGTGTAGAGGCCAGTCTCAGACAAAATCAGGAGGGCAGGACAGGGCTCAGGTTGGCTGCATTTAGCAACATTCAGCCAATAGAGAGCTACAATCTTCTGGGAGGTGATAACTGGGGTCGAGATGATAGACTGTAAAGTGTCCATCATGTCCATCAATGGTAGAGTTTGCAGGTTCAAAAGGGAATCAGGAAACTCTATCAACATCTGACTAAAGATTTGGACATTGTTTTTGTTTTGTGATAACTGCAGATCCCTAATACTCGTATTTATCCAGATATCTTCTGGGATTAGTGGCACATCATCTGGCAATTCTTCTGCCTTGCTCGAGGTTTGTGTTTGCGTCAGGAGCAGACGTTGTGTGGTGTCAGGATTAATACAGCCCTGAATCATCTGATCTGCCTCCTGATTATGAAGGTTTTGAGTTATCTCCATCTGGATGTGCTCCATGAGAGGTAGATCTTTCACCATGGAAAAAATGTGACTATCCTTCAACAGGGAGAAGATAAAGCTCCCTTTAACCATGGAGAAGACCCGGCTGTCCTTCACTACAGACAGAACATTACTTTCCCTGACCAATGAGACCACATGACTGGACCAGCGAGCCCCAATAGGCTGTAGTCCCTCGTCCCTGACTTGCTGCAATACTGTGGGAGAGCTCCAAATAAGACGCCCGGCATCCTGGACAATCCAAGAAACTCTTCTGACCAAAGAGCCCAGCCCTGAGTGTTGAACTGTGGCTGCAGGAGCCTCTGTCACACACACTCCTGGGATCTGCTCCAAACATCCAGATCCATCCATCTCTCCACAGCCAAACTGGCCCTCGAAGGTAGTTCCCTCAGGTGGACAGCAAGCTGCCTGACTGCTGAGAGGCCTTGTGTCGAGCTGAGAATGCCAAGTGCTGGTCTGTGGGAGGACAGAAGTGGAGCTAGTTCCTCCGCTGCTCTGCAGGTGGGACATGTTGCCTAATGAGCTCCCACCAGAGCTAGGTCTCCCCTTATAGAAGTCAGCCACAACGCCTTTGATCTCGTTAGCATTCCCCTTTGGCTTTGTGGCACATCCATCACCCGGGCCCAGGACACTTGTCTGCTGGAGGCTGGCATCCCTTGACCAAACCTCCTCTCCCTTATAACTTGGAAATCCAACCCCACTCTGAGCTTTCCTCCACGGCCACTCAGACGTGAGCTCTGATTTATGACACGAGTCCCTCTTCTGCTCCTGGCCATCCCTGGTGCTTATTCCACCCCGTAGTGTGTCTCCATCCAACCCAAAGCTAGTGTGAGGGACAGGATTTTTCTCAGGTATGGCCTAGTTCATATTGTGTAAGTGGATGAGAAAAGGAGAAATGATGAGGAAATAAAACATTGAAAGATTTCACATAGTCATTCAAAATTCCTGTTTGTTTTATGCTAAAGTATATTTTGAGTACTGAGAAAAGCGCAATATGAAAAAAAAAAAAGAGATCTATTATTAAAATAAGTACAGCCATTGCTGAGAAGGATCTAAAATAACTATTTCACTGAGCCCACTTTAAAACATAGCTTAATTTATGTATTCAATTATATTTGAATACATAAATACATGCACATGAAAATGGAATGAATAACAACAAGGTACACGTATAAACAGAAATACTTCAAAAGTGTTCTCATGGCAATAAGCTTTTATAAAACGAGTGTCGTTTAAACCCTATTACAGTTTCCTGTAGGGGTTCCAAGGAAAAATATATGCATAATAAACAAAAGCAACAAGCCGAGGGTAAAAAATATTTCACGCCTCAAAAACCTGTATTGGGCTTGGCTGAGGAGCGAGTAAGATATTGACATTTTCTCTGTTTTGCAAAGACAAAATGGACTAGCACTTTGGGTGCGCAGTGGCAACAAAGTTGCTTAATGAACAAAAACTGCAGAACAAAGTCACTTGCACATTATATTGCAGCTTTATACCATTTCTTAAAAACAATAAAAAGTCAGATTTCATTGTAGAAACTACACTTGACTTATTAACTACATTCTTATTTCTATTATATTTAATTGAGTGTGATTTGTTGTAAGTGTAGAACAAATAAAATGTGAATACATACTGTACTCGGGAGCTTCTTTATTGTGGCAGAGGTAAGGCAGCTGCTCAGCACATTGGACTCAGCTGTCTCTGCAGCCACAGTATCAATCTGACTGAAAAAATAATACAGACAAGAATTAAATAATGTTTTCTATAAGAAAACAAAAATTGCGTCTTGATATGAGGAGGCGTGTGCACAATACAGCAGTGTTTATATGCGTATACATGCTGCCAGGCTATTTGTTTTCAAAAGCCAATTTAATTATTTGCTCAGTGCAACACTAGGGACTTCAAACACTTTGCAGGCAAAAGACAAGAGTGCAATACCCCCCCCCCCCCCCCCTTTACAAAAACCATCCATTAGATTTGAGAAACGAATACAGCCCAAATGGCTGGATGAGATTAGAGCCACTCTACTAGCTGTGAAATTAAATAGAATCTGTGCATGTTGATTTGAGGATTTACATACAATAGTGAGCACTCTAGAGGGGGGAGCAGAAACCAAATATACAGCTCAGAATGATTTCTGACAGTAAACAAGAGGCTTTGGCTGAGCTCTGGGTGTTGCAGCAGGTTGGTGAGGGGGGGAAAGCGGGAGCACTAAAGCATTGACAGCATCAACAAGAGGGATCACAGTGCAGGTCCTCGTGACGATTAAAGGATTTTTTCAGATCCTGAGAATCAGTACAGAGGATACCCGCACTCAGCAATGTTTGTCTACTCACATGAATAAATGGAGGAACACTGATCTGAGATTCCCATTCTAAGAAGCAGAATACATTTTCTTGATACCATTTTTTTCTGTCACACGCTTTAATCACATGCAGAGGTTTACAGTGTTCTTGCTGTGGAAGGACCGTGAACAAAACTGCTACACAAACAACAAATTAATTAGCTTCACCACAGAGAGCACAGTTCGCCACCCCTAACTTACCCATTGCCAATCTCTTCCATCTCTGTTCCTGTTGTCTTCACTTCTGCTCTCTGTTGTTGAGGAGGAGCTGCACTTTTTTCCTTTGAAAGTCTTGGTGTCTTGATGTCCTGGTTGCGTCTGTTCAGGTGTTCTTGGACCTCCTGCCATTCCACCTCCTGCTGGTTGAGCTTGTCTTCCACCCTCCTACATGTAGACATCAAATCACACATGCACACCAACAGAGTCCTAAACCCTTTCATACACACCTTTTAACACATCTCGTACCATATTTTCAGTCCAGCTCATTTTGTGGCTGTTTTATGAAACTCCAACCTATATATTAGAAAGAGGCACCTGGGATGTTGACTAAAAAAGAAACAGCCTAAAATAGATTTACACATACACAGAAAAAAGCCTTCAGAGCTGGATGGGTTTCTAGGTAAGATGGTTCCATCTGCACTAAAGATAGTGGCAGGAGGTGTCAAGTGGTGCAGGAGCTCCTAGAGTGATGGATGTTAACCAGTGTAAAAACACAATTTCAGGAGATTCAAGCTCCTAATAACAGGCAGTCAGCTGGCAGAGGACACAAATAGTAAAGCTGCCACTTGGCCTTCTGGCCAGAGATGGAAAAAAACTAAGAGGGTTGTCAGATGAGGGACTTTCAGAGCTAAGGTGGCCATTAAAAGCTGCATGGGTCACACACCAAGTGGGCCACTCCATCACTGGGAGCTCTCAGAGTCCAGACTTGCTGGGTTTGAAAGAGCTGCATTTCAACTTGGTTTCAACATACGGTCTGAAGAATTATTCAAACTTTTACTAGAAGGTTAGAAGTGGGTCTTGGAGACGGAAGTTAATACATGTACACAATACAAAAGCATGTGACCTTGGTTAAACAGACAATAGCCCTTTCGTGCCTCTCCTAGGAGTATCTACCGTATTTTAATGTTTCCAAAGTAAACTAGATGAGAATTTCTGCATTCAGCCCACATAAATGCACTTAAACATCAGAGAAATAAACAGATAAATACAAAAATGTGAAGTGTCCCCATGCTGTAAGGAGCAGACTGGACATTTTGTTAATGCAGTTAGTCTCTTGCTGTCTGAATTCTCAAGCGAGAAAGTCTCTGATCAAACTGATGTAGCCGATGATGGGCAGGTTGCTTTTGTTGCAAAGGAGAATCCCCTCAAGCCACGGCAGGTCGCTTCGTTGATATCTCGTGTCACTCCCAGAGCTGAACAGATAGCCATAGCCAGCTTTGAATTCTAATTATTCACCCTTATTTACCACTGAGGGAAATTTTCTGAGATGACTGGGAAAACAAGATTAATTCTGTCCTTGCTGCAAGGGAGTTCATGCTCCATGAACAACAAGCAGAACAAGGAATATTCATCTTAAACATTCCCCTATCTGCAGGGCTCGAACAGATGATCGTTTAGCGTGGCAGGTGAGGGGAGGTTAAAATATTATAAATTATAATATATATGATCAGAGGAATTAAATAACCAAAGTCCATTTCTACAATATAAAAAAAATAAAACAGTTCTGCTGCTGAACTTCCATTAACACCTACAGAATTTCAGACTCTCCTTCCACCACCAACTCCTGCCAACTTCCATTCTTTTTCCTCTTTTCGCCCACTCTGTGCTGCTACTTTCACACACAAAGTGTGTCTGACAGAGTGATTAACACAGTAGCTGTGTGGTCTAATAGCAGCCTTGAAGTAATCCTCCATATATACACACATGTATTCACGCTTTTATGTCCGTGCAGTATCCGACCAGCGCATTTGGAACATGGTTAAAGGTGTCAGATTGAAAGCTGTATGAATCACCTGAGCAGAAGCGCTGCTTTTTGGGGATACTGCCCTTTGAGGGAAATTACTTGTCAAACAGCTCCATGTGCTGTAAAACATCTGGGTTATGAGTTCATGAGAAACTGAGGGTGTGTCTCAAAATGCTCACTACTTGAGTATGTGGTGAATCACTGGGGAGTGAACTGGATTTTGGGCGTAAATTCAATGAACTCTGAGACACCGACAGATGAATGACCTGTCACACAGTTCTACGGCAGAGACAGGGTATAAAGATCAGTCACATTTACGTAATGTCTCTCAGAGTTTGGTAGGCTGTACTGTAATACTGCTAATAAAAAATATCGAGGAGCCATCTCTCACAAAAGGATAACTGTCATTGTTTATTAAAGCCACTGTGCATAGGAGTTTGTGTAATTATAGCATCTTTAAATTATCCTGATGGCACGTTTTTTATGGAATCCTAAATCTCAAACATTTATGTAATTGTATTAGTTGCAGCCACGTCTCCCTGTAGTGACAACTTGGAAGTTTGAACATTGTTGTGACGCTTAAACATAACTGTGTACATCTGTTATGTGTGAATAATTTCAGATCATGACCATGCCATGCAGTAAAAATGAAACATCTTTTATCCTCACTATAATGTATTTTAACAAGAAAACTAATATCCAACACACTACTGCCCCTTTTCATTTACATACGTTTACTAATCATCATCAAAAGTGTGGAATGAGCTTACATATAAGGAGCAGAATTTACTGTACACAGGTGGCACTACTGCACAAACATAAACCTGAACTTTACCTTCAGCCAAACTAATATAGACAAGCATCAAACACTAGATTTCGATTATGTTTTGTTTATAAACAATACAGAGACATCAGCGCCACCACTACATGACCATAGAGATTTTTCAGATTTTCAAGAAGGAATCACTTTGATACATCAACCACAATCAAATTCTTAAAATTATTCATTTCTCAAATGGAAAAATCCCAACACTTAATTTGGTGACACAATAACATCTTCAGAACGGACCAGTCCCAGCCTGGTCAGGTGCGTACATGTACTGATGAAGCCTCTTGGATGAGAGGTGAAACGTCTTCCTGGACAAATAACCAAGTCCAGCTGCTTTTGACTGAAATTGCTTTGGGGATAACGATGACCTGGACAAATGAGAACATTCACAGGCCTAGCTTCAGAACTAAAATTATAAGAGTGGCTTATATTATCTGCCATCGTCACCAAATACATGACGCTAAATGTGGACTCTGTATTGGGATGCTACTTGGAGCCCCTGTTTCCTTACAGTGCACTCTGTGAATATGGGGGAGTTGAAGTTCAAGTGCACTGCAGTGATTTGGGATGCGGAAAAGTTCATTACCTACAGAACTAGAGGCTGTTTTGATACACGCCCTCGGGCTGTAGGAGACTTGCCTGATGTGATTTCCACTGGGTCAGCATGAAACACTTGAAAATGGCTTTTTGCATGTTCCCAACTCTACTCACAGAAATACTGCCATGATTTATGGCTTTGATTTGGTCTACGTACTCGACGAATGCTGCTCAATAAGCAGGCACGTTGTGGAGATTGAGGTGGACTGGGCTCAATTATGCTTGTGTCAGAGTCTAGAGGAAGTCTCACCCTGGGTTTTGCAGCATCACCTTGGACAGAATCTCAGTAGATTTGGACACGTCACTCAAAGGCAGGCTGATGGCAGACAGCAGGGCGCTCTGCAGACAACACAATGAGACAGCACTGTGAAATGTAAATCTGTCTGAGTGTGAGAAATGAGTGACAGCTGACTGCAGCAGATTAGCCGTTATGCAAGGGTTTAATTATAGTATATGCTGTATATCATCAGTATTCATGACTGTTTTTCATAAAACATAAGAGGGATTGAAGGGCTTTGAAGAAATGTCAAAATCTAATATCTGGCAAATCAAAGCCCTTCTAAATGAGGGTAATCAGCATGTAACTGTCACATTTTCCTAAGATGAAAGGGTTGTGCATTTAGAGAGAGTATACAACCAGGTTTATTCTTGTCATCACGTATAGTTTTGACATCTTTAGTACTGTTCTGTTACAGTTTCCAGCTATTTAAATGTACTGTTTCAAAACCCCAGTTATACACTGCATTCTTAGTTTGGGAGCAATTTTAATTTTTTTAGTGAATGTGGAACTCTTTGAGAACATCTTATTTGGAATCTGTGTTAAAAATTAATGACAAAGACTCTTCATGGAACCACAGCGGGGCCTGAATGTCTGTGCTTTAGTTGGCAGTAATGGTGTGCAATTTTCAATAATGTAGAGAGCAGAAAGCTGTCAAAAACCAGAAGTACAGCTGCATCTATAAAATGGTGTGCAAATCCTTTATACAACATAAAATGTTATAAAGCACAGGAGGAAACGCTTTAATGGGACTCAATTTGAGTTGCAGGCAAATGGATACTAGACCAGAACTTAATTTTAAAGTACAGCGAGTGTGAATATTACAGCAATATTTTCAGATTCTGTAATCATCAATACTTATTGGACTTATCATTTGCCGTCTAGAAAAACACTAAGCCACATATGGTGTTTTTTCAACATTGACTTCCACTCTGACAAAAAAGCTATGAGTAGTGAAGCATCCAGGCAACAGCATTTGTATGCACTGTGTCTACCAAGTCAAGAATGTAAGCCTGTAGCTTTTTCAGGGTGTACAGGCTGCTCAGTAACCTGCTACCGTAGCATTTTTCTCACACAGACAGTCAAGATTTAAGGATGGTTGGTCTAATCAGGTATACACCGTCTGACCTAACTGCACTTTTCTGTCCTTCCTCTAACTGGGTAGTTTTCAGTAAATTTGGCAAGAGTTTTTTGGGACATCTCTTTGTTTGTCTTATGATCTAAGTGTTATGAATGTGCTATAAACTAAAAAGTGGTTGTAATGGTGCATTTAAAGTTGTACTCCATAAGCACAACATAATTTCGAGATCTTGTTTCTAGTGGCCTTTTTAGTGGTGAGATGTAATTGCAGGCGAGCCTGTTCTTTCAGAGCCCTTTATCGTGTCACATTCACACATCACAATGTGTTGACTTTTTTGTAAAACACGCACACGCATGCACACACACACACACACGGCAGCCCATTTACATCTAGCCTGGAAATGTCGCCATAGACACGGATATTGTAATACTCTGCAAAAAGACAAGTTGAAGTGCTTTTATTAGTGGGTCAAATGATCAGTCACCATTGGTTTAACTCACTCTTTGATAGAAAATAGCTGGATCGGGTATCGTGACAATGGGGCCAATCTATTCAATTAATTTCTGTGTTTATGTACTATATACATTATATGTTGTCATTTTATCTCCTGTTTCGACCAATGTGTTCCTGTGCTTAAAATGTTTTCACTTTAATTGCAATGTTTTAATCATGCCTGATGTTGCCTTACACATGAAAGAACTATCCCAGTCACTTCCACACAGTGAGGCATAGAGCTTCAATTTGAAAGGTTGGGTTTTTTTTTTCTGTTGATCTATGTACAAAATCCTAAATACAAAGTCAAAGGGAGTGACCGTTTTCATAGACACCGATCATGGCCAGACTAGACATTTCATTGTTGAGGCAGCCTTAGTTTTGATATTAAATGCATTTCCCCATATCTCTGTATATTTGAGAGATAGGACAGGAAAGTGAAATATATTTAAAATGATATGTAATGATAATCTGAAGGAGCACCCAGTGATACCACAAGAAACATTTAAATTTTTCAAGGTTTTACGTTTGATGTTTTCAGCCATTGTTTACCAACTTTAAAGTGATGTTCTTAATTCTACCCAGCATGTAAACATCTAAAGCGTTTTATTCTTACACCCACTCACGCAACCTAAACTTCTTAAGAAACCAAATAACTGGAGAGAAAAAATCCTAAGGAGAAAGGGTGCATTTGCACAAGGCTTCTTTAAAAACAGGTGAAGGTGAATGAAAGCCTAGAGGGAGCTGCTGCAAGCTGCAAGAAAGCAGCTGCACCTGGCCTCCTTTCAGGAACTGCAGAGATCTTCGCTAAAGTTGAAAAGTTCAATATTGTGGAGAGATTGTTCAATATGCATAGGTCTGGTGCTTAGTGTGAGCCAATTAATCCGAACAAAGAACTAGAGTTTCATGCTAAACAGGCAAAACAAGTGTGGAATAAGAGCTACTGCCCGTTATTCAGTTGCTCCCATGGATCACACACTGGTGGTGTTGTGGAGTTTCTGATGTGGACTGAAGTGTGAATTTGAGTTCAACATGATTGATGTTTGCTGAAGGAAGCATATAATATTACAGCTGGTAGTCACAGAAACAAAGTGCATGATGCAGATTTAATTTTTAAATTAAAAAATGAGCATCTTTATCCTCATTTTTATAAATAACTGCAGGATAGTAGACGAACACAATATGCTTGTCTGTGGTGGTTTTGGGAACCATCTGTACCTGGTGTTTCTCCCTAAGCTGGGCAGCCTGAGTCGGGTGGTTAAAGCGGAGTAGGGTTCCTCTTCCTAGCCGTGTGATGGCACCTAGAGGGAACCAAAGAAGCACAGCATGAAAAGAGTAGCAAATCACCACCTACTGCACTAATATATGCAATACAGTGTGGGAAAGACTGGCAGAGGCAATATGTGATGTGTTCCAAGACAGATGCCAGGGACAGTAATGGTACTGAAAGTCTGCCGGGTAGCCTTTAGAGATGTGGCGCAGTATCTATAATGCATTAAAAAAAAGGTGAGGAGCAGAAGACATTGGCCAGTTATTGTGAGATTGCTGTGAACTGTCTCTCCAATGAACTTGGGGAAACAAATGATAAATGGCACAAAAAGTTCTCCAACATTTTCCTCTGCTGAGGTAAAGTGAATGAATCACTATAAAGAGCGCAATCTCCAAATTGATTGGCAGTGACATAGACCAGGGAGATGATTTACCCGAGAAAATGGGTCCATGGAAACTTGAGAAGTCTTGTAGAATTGCAGTGATATTAGGGTTTATATATCAGGCTCATATTGGCCACATCCACAGATTTTCTCAAGGTCTCCTCTTCATTCCCCTTCTCTCTCAGCACAGAAAATACTAATCTTTCTACCACTAATGACTTCTGACGAGTGACAAAGCACCTGAGAGGGCAGCCAGTGATGAATTCCAGCTGCTGTTGGACTGAAAATTACTATCATTTGTTCAAGAAAATAGCTTCAGATGCAGCCGTTTCTGAGGGGGATATTGGATAAATTGAAATGGTTATAAAAGAGACTAGCATAGCCATGGCCCTGTGCTGCCTGGTTCTGTGTGCAGTTATCTCTGGAAAGCAAGGCAGTGTGGATGAGGAGGTAGTAAGTGGTGAAAGCTCCCAGCCCTGGCAAGCAGGGTCTGCTCAGGGGGGCAGGAGTTTCAGCTCCGCTTGGCTCTGTCCTTTGAAAGGTTAATACGCTGGCCCACTTCAAACCTGTCGGGCCTATCAACTCCATCTGCCAATTAAATGGAGGGCCTGGGGCTTTGTCTGGAGCTTTGTCCCGGGCCCCGTGCCCTTCAAAATGTTTAGTAAGAGAAATGGCATCTGCCCTGTAGAGAGCTGTGCTTACAACCCACTCATGCCCTGAGTGTGCTGCCGTGAGTGTGCTACCGTGGGGGTGCCACGGACAAAAAGTGGATTTAATTTGCAGATGTGATGCAGTGATCTCATATAACTGCATTCAAAAGGGATGTGTGTGTTATTGCTGCCCACTGGCCAAATAATTGGGAATCTGAGAGATAAATCTTCATTATTACAGATTCCCCCCACCACCATGTACATTAAAGAATATCAGGGGCACATGAAAGCTTTGCAGAAATGCTTACCCTGAGTCAGCTGGCAGGGATTAGTTACCACAGAGCCATTGACTGAACACAGTGCACCATCCTGAGGGATCAGAGTCACGGTCCCAGCATGGTTCTCAAGCACACAATGTTCACTGAGGAGCCCAGGCCCATGAAGTACTGCAATTAAATATAAATGCATAAAAGGAAAACCTGCTTATTTACAGTCTAATACACAACACAGCGGCTGGGAATATAGTGCAGTGACCTTGACTCACCGATATCCTGACTGCGTGATGCTTTGACAGTCCCGATCAGGGTTCTGCCCTCCTACAGTGATGATTAAAAAGGTTGGGACACAATATGCAAGCTGCTGTTTGGCAATTAACAAAAGCACTGGACCTTGATTGGTAATGATTTGAGACAAATACAGAGTAATGTGTGAATTATATGATGTTTAAATCACCTTCAAATAATACAGGATGATTCCAGTATTCAGCAGATCTTCATCAATGCCTATCAGATGAGGTAACTGACAGCCCAGGACCACTCCACTCCCCTCCTTCCTTAGAGCCACAGTCTTCTCCTACAGAGAATATACCATGAGGGGAAAAAACTCCTTCAATACCCTGTAGCTGGAATGGCACACAATATAAAATAAAAACGCTGACAGACATTTAATGGCAACCAGCAGAAAACTGAATTCTTTATGACTGCTCTTCCTTGCCTGAAGGCCAAGTAGAATAGTAGTGTTCCAACCATGTGTCGCCGTGAAGTGGCAGAGTGGCTAACGGCAAGAGAGACACCATAAATCATTCAGATTATCGTGGCGAGAGTCAAATTGTACATTGTGTTCAGCGAGCGAAACAGACGCAATGCCACCGCCCACTACAAGATGGGTTGTATACCATGCACCATTGCTTTTATTGATACATAGCTATCAACACTGTGCACTACTATTAAAATACACCCAAGCTTGTAAAGTATGTCAACTTTAGATAAGAGCAACAAACTTCAGCTGGTTCCGTGTCATTTACAATGTGTCTGATAGGAGTGTTGTATAGAAGGTCAAACTAAAATGAATCCCTGTGCCTTATAGGCTCACATCAAGTGGAAATCATGCCATTGCTAAACCCCCTGAGACCCACATAGACCCATTTTTATCTTTCTTTTGCGGGGGGGGGGGGGGGGGGGTTATCAGGTCAAGAGTGTATGCTACATAGAAGTGGTATTCCTCATCTGAAACCTGGAAACCTGAAGATTAATGTGAGATACATTTCAAGTTATGATGGAAGTTCTGATTCTCATGCTTAATTATTTTTTTTGTAACTGCAATTTTTGGGTTGATACCAAAGTGGCATTTTTTTTACCACTTAAAAGACAAGGAAAAAATTAGAAATAAAAGACACCAAGACCTTGAGGAACATTACAGAAAAACCATGCTGTGATTAGTTAATTCAAAAGAAATTGACATTTGTAGATTTATGCAATAATAGTATTTTCCGCGATTGGATGGCGAGCACTTCTGTTCCAGAAACTGCTCCGAAATCCCCTTACTGTCAATGTACCTATGAGAGCCATACATTCTCGCCAGCGCTCCTGAGGCATTTCTTTTCCATAAATACAGTATTATTTGTTGAGGAATGTGAATAACTATTAGAAAATTAGTTATTATAAGACTATTTCACAGGGGCATTTTCATTTCTCCCAATAAAACATGGCATGTGTTTGCATAAATGTGAAATTTCAGAAGCAAATGATGAAAAACCCTTTAATGTCGATATTTCACGCAGGCTATTGATTAATACTGCATTATAAAGACACAGCAACATTCCAGTTGCATCACAACTCAAAAGTCAGACAGAAATTAATGTCTGCATGAAAAAATAAAAATCTAGTCTGCTCGCTCAGAAACCCCCCACAACTGTTTTTAATGGTGTTACAGCACCTCTCTAAAGAAATGAGATAAGAAGCAGAGAAACTGATTTAATCCACGAAAGCCATTTCTAAAAGCACAGGACAGCTACACGTAAAACCTCTGATCTGCTCCATACACCACTTTGATGCCTCTGACAATTGTTGCTGAGGAAATGTAAAAGCATAAGTCACACCACCTTACTGCATATGTGTCTGTCAAAGGGCGGTCATTCATTTTACTTTAAATAAAATGTAATTTAGTATTATTTCATTTCTAGCTTGTGAGTTAAGCTTTAGAAAAGACCAGATAGGCTACAGACAGAATGAGTTTGTTGAGCAGTTAATTTGCCAATTATTCAACGAGAAATAAAATACTTAGCCTTGGCTGACCTGCCGGGTTCAAAAGACACACTGAATTAAGCCATAAAGAGAAACTTTACTCTCTAGGCAAGTGTTTGTAGCGGCTAACCTTTTCCTCTCCGGGCAATGGCTTCGGTTCAATAACCCAGAGTCTGCCCAAGCTTGAGTGGCCCTATAAGAAGTATTCTTCTGTTAAGATGGTGGACTAATGCCTCACATTGCCGTGGATTATCATAAGTACCTTCCCAAGAGGAAGAGCAGAAATCTCATCTATGGAGGCTTCAGAGGCAACACTCTGCATAAACTAGTTCCCATCTCTTTCAACCTCGTCCTCCTCCCTTTCGTATAGATTGGACCGTGAAGTGAGAGACATGTCCACAACCAACACCACCTTACTCATTGGCAGCTGTGAGATGGGCGAAATCCTTTTTTTTCTAATGAAGAAGGAGAGGCATCGACTTCAGCCCCTGTACTTAATTAAAAGGGATTCTTCACAGACTTCATTAGAGTTGAGAAGCAGCCTGGCAGATTAATGCACTGTGTCACTTTCCTCAGACAACAGGAACAGATGAGACCCTCTTATTTTCTCCTGGCATTAGCACACATAACAGAAAAAGTTACTCCTCATCACACCCATCCAGTCAGTGTGTGGGTGCATAGGACAAAAAAAGTTTGCTTTCAGATTGAGGCAGCTGGTGAACATATTGTAATTAACTGTGGCCTAGAGACCAGCAGTCAGGCTTGGGCAGCGTTTAGGCTTCCATTAAAAGCCATCATCTGTGGTTGGGCAGAATTTTTAAATGGATTTTCTCAGCACTCTGACAGTTCAGGTTCCTTACTTGGTTAATATGCATTTCAAAACACTGCCATACTCAGTAGTGTTTTGAAAAGCACGGCAATCCTTCTTTCCTGACTGCCCATCAGCTTTGTCAAGTGGAGCAAGTTGCCGACAGAACGGACAAGCAGGTACTGTATCCGAGCCAAGAGAAAAACCTCTGCATTTGAAATGCTGTTACATTAAAAAGGTTAATTTCCTTCAAAGAGCAGTATTTATACCCCAGATTACTGCTCTTTATAAAAGTTCAAATGAATAACGCATGAAGGGAAAGGCAATTACATGGACAGTTTTCAAAATTGCAAGTCCTTTGTTTGTAATATATGGTAACAGAAAGGAAATAACATCTTATTAACTTTCCTTTACGTTTCTTACTCACGCCATTATGTTACTTGTGTTCTCAACCGGAGAAGAGTTGTCCTGGTTGTAATATGCGTATGTGTATGTATGTGCAGGTGCTACATGCATTTGTGTGTGAATATGTGTGGTGATATGCATGTTTTCCTGTTTCTTGTACATGCGTTCTTTTTGTTTGTGTCTCTGCTCTGTGAAGCACTTTGGATGACCGTTACAGGTCTTTTTAACTGTGCTATAAAAATAAGTGAACTTGAACTAATATGAATGCTTGAGTAATTAGCTTGGTATGCAACCCAGCCATAAGCATGTCGCCATGCTTGCAAGCTTGTGGTTAAAAAGTAAAAACCTAATAAAAACACTTCTGGGCTCCCAAATCCAAGCATTTATTGTAAAACGTGCTTGTAATTCACCATTCATTTGTTTGTTTAAAAAGGGGAGATATTATGCTCATTTTCAGGCTTGTACTTGTGTGTTTCAACTGTTTTCTACCCGTTTAATGTTGTTTCCCTGAATAAACCTGTATTTACTGTACTCTCCGTTTTAACACCTGTGTCTTTAAGACCCCACTCGTGAAAAAGCCCAGACTGCTCTGATTGGTCTGTGTTTCTGGGTCTTCTAGATCTGTGCCCTCAGTGTCTCTGCACAGTCATTGCAGCCAGGGAATGACTGTAACATAACTGTAGTGGCACTACCTATATACAGTTTAGTTGTGACATCACAACTGTACAGAAGACCTGATGTTTAAAAACAGTTCTTGAATACTTTCACAGTATTCATTTAGCAACTAAACCTGCTTTATAATTTAAAAAAAACAAACTTGGAAATCTCACTTTGTACAAACTGGGACCTTTGGAGGATGTGCAAAATCAACTAGACTGTTGATTTTAGGGCCCCAGTTGGAGATTTTAGTACTTGTGGGGATTGATGATAGATAACATGTGCATGATCCAAACATGACCTGAAACAACACATTTTCCTGAATTTAATTAAGAAAATATCAATCTAGTTTGGAGCACGAGAAGAAAAGAAAATGCAGGTAAGAATATGTAAAATAACAAAATGCAATAATGACCAAATATGATGTATAACTGCTGACAGTATGAGGTAAACTGACACTAAACAGAGCGAGGCTCAAAGCATTCAAGGCTTAAGTTGTGTCTTTGAGCTGATTGCAGCATGTTTGGGAAATACAAAGACCATTAGGATCAAAGAAACACTGTGGTTCATTTTCTCTTACTGAAATGGAGGTTCCTCCCACCACTGCTTTACAAGGGGACCTGAAAGGATAGCTGGGGACCAGAACTACACTTGTGAAGTAGAGCTACTCACACATTTGTGTGTGTGTGTATATATATATATATATATATATATATACACCCCTGAAGAACAGCATTTAACTTTACCCTGTTTCTGCCTTTTTTGTTCTCTCAATCTGTTGCCGTCTGTCTGGTAAGAGGCTGCTGTGGAATCCATCTCATATTAATTACTTTCTCTTTCCCACATGCCCTGTAACCAATCTAGGAAGCTGAGGATGAATAACTTTGCATTCTAAATCTGCTTTGAATACAGAAATTCAAAAGTCTGTTTACACCGCTCTTGGTCAACTTGTCTCTTTATGGCCGAAGTAGAAATGTTTCATCTAGCTCTAGCTAATTGTTGGGTCTATGTAAATCATAAATAAGTCATAGAGTGTGGTCTATACCTACTCTGTAAAGTGTCCTGAGAACTTTTGTTCTGATTTGGCACTATAAATAAAATTGAATAGCTCTCAGCAAGGCATTAACTGAATTAAATACAATATATAAAGAGACCTGAAGAGTTGGAGAAGACCGCTCTTCATTTAAAAACCATGTGCTGGAGATAGAGAGCATGCACTCTGCATAACACTATACATGTTAAAATTGAGGTTGGATTATATGGGAAACCAAGAAAGGCCATTTGTTAAAAACAAAAAAAAGAAGAAAAATCTACCCTAAATAAATTCCCCAAATGTGATTAAGCTTTTGTTTGTCAAGTACGTGTGTTGAATTTTGAAATGGCAAACTTCACTTCTCTGTACTGAACTGATGAAAGACACCACCTCACCCAACATTTGTGTGAATGCAAACGCACAGGAGGACAAATGTCAAATCCATAAAGTCATTCATCAAGCGCTTAAGAGTTTCGACAATAACAGTGTGCCTGCCAGTCATCGGTACAATGAACTTTTCGCCTCGGTGTTACATTGCATCATAACAGGTGCTTCTAAATGAATGGACACAGCTCTAAAGAAGGCTCAGTAGAGATGGGCAATGTTGCCTCTGACCATTAAGCCATAACTATTTGATCATGCAAACAGATTAACAACACTGCAACTTTAATTAATATGCTGGATCGTCAGAAACCAAAGTGGCATATGTCAATAATCAAGAGCTCATAATTAAGAGCGGTGACAGCTGCTAATGAGTTCCGATATACTGTCATGAATAAAGAGCTGCCGAGCCACTAAATGTCACCTGCTAACCACTATTCTACAGATGTAGAATGTTAATTATCTACCACACATATAGAGCCGACATTCAAGTGTAAAGTATTCAATCTTTACGTCTACCTAAATGTGCAGCTTTACTAGTATTAGTATTCTGCTGCAGAGTCACTTGCGGCTGCTTAGTCAGAAATAAACAAATCTTTCAAAGGCCTGATCAGCACAACAGTTTATACAATCTGCTAGAGAGAATGTACTGCTAAGAATGTACCATGGAGAAAAGAAGTTACCAAATACTTTTCATGACTGGCACGCTTCACAGTTCAATGCATAATGCAACAGGCTACTTGGCGGAGTACGATGAGTCCCAACAGATGACATTTGGTGTTATTTGAGAGGTTGGGCACAAATTCAACAGAGGAAAAGTGTTCAGTTTAAACTCTGGGTTGGCACACACAGGCAGTTTTTGTTGCAGCTTGGGGTCTTGTAAAAGATGCTGCCACCCTGTCCCTGCCTCAGAGAATCCATATTGGGTTGAAGGAAAAGGCATTTCTGCTCTGTTTGCCTTTTCTCAGACTCCCCAAACACTGTCACGCACACACTAACTTCACAATTATTACAAGAACTCAGCTTTTGGATGCCATTTAAATCTAAATAGATGGAAAATTTAATTTAAATGTCAGGTTGACTCTACTCTCATTAGCCTTCTCACTCCATGAAGTTGCTGTTTACAAGACTTGCAGTGACACCAGCTGGTAAGATGCCTTTACTACATCAGCAAGATCTGTTAAAACAGCTGCTGGGTGATATGTTGATAGTTAATGTTGAAATGCATTCGTTTTACTTGAATATACCTGTCTGAGATTCAAATACTTTTACATTATTCTTTATCAAATAATACATTGGATTTTGAACATGAAATACAAATGTGTTAGGACATATCACTATATTGAAAATGGGGGTATAGAAAACAAGTCAGGCAACAAAAACATAAGCAACAACAACCTAAAAAAACTGTCTATTTCACTCAACACAACTCTAGAGAGTGGAACTGTGAACAAGGGTCTCTTGTCTCCTATGTTTACCCAAAAAAAAAAAAACTTTCTAAATGGCAAACTACAGGGTTTTGGCTGTAAGAACTAAACCAAACTGGATCAAAGGAATAAAGCAATGCATCAAGCAATTCTCTCCGTTACTGTCTCATTATCTTCCTGCTCATGTCAAAGGCAGACACTTCCAGGATTTTGCGGGTCAAACTAACTAAATGGCCCCAGGATACTTGTTCAAAAGCTAACTTGGCCCCTTTATCAATGTGTTGTAAGAATACTTTGTTTAAAATTGGTGAATCAAACTCCTATTGCTTCTGGATGAAAGTATTGTGGTGGTGGATCTGGTGTGTTTAGTCAAACACATTAACGATAAAGAAAGATATATAAATAGTTTTTAAAAATTCTGTAAAATCATCACAAATTGTTTAGCCTCTATGCAACGGTCTATCTTTTGTGAAAGACAATGTTCGATTTCATTACATTTAAAGACCATTTAAATACATGAATGAAATCATTGCTGTACCTGTAAAATACTCTGAGTCTCGCCCCATTTGCTGGTCCACTCCTTAGTCAATGCTAGGACCTGAGGGGAATAACGGGTGTTTTGTTTACGGGAGAACATCAAACCTCCCACCCGTTGGCCATTTGGCAGAGGATCACTCACCCTCGCCTCATTCTGATGCAGCTCCTCCTCTACCTTCACAGAGGAAGATGGCTCCCCACGGGAAACCTGGAGTAGTAATAAAAAAAGACAGCCACACCTACAATGTAACCTTTGAATAAAATACGGTCAACATACATATTGTAGCATCCTTGACAGCCTTTTATGTGAGCTTGAAGAAATGCAGGACCTGACTGGCTTCTTCTAGTAGCCCTCTGAGCATTGCAACCTCCGCCTGCAGCTCTCTGATCACCTTCTTGTTGCAGTCTTCGTTCGTGGGAGAGTTGACTATGTTTTTAGCTCGGCTGGCATAGCGCAACGTGCTCAGGGTTTCCCCGTAGTTCACGGCGGCAGGAGAGACGGCTGCCACGAAAGGGTCACCAAAGCATGCAGGTTGATGAGCAGTTGTGAAATAAAATATCAGAAACAAAAAAAATAAGATCATATGGTTAACATTATATTTATCACTTTCAAGAACAAAAAGGAGTGACACACACTTTGTAGAAACAGCCTGAAATGTCTTGGTATCAGTAGAGTAGTTATTTACTGTACATACTTGCAATCATAGTAGTCACAGAGTTTCCACCCAGACTGTCTTTCAGTAGCCATGTCAGCACAGAGTTCCTGTAAGGAATGAAGACTTGCTTCTTCTTTTGCGTTGACTGTCCTCCCACGCCAAGATCAGCTGTGGAGGTCACACGGAGAGAAAACACTGAATCAGAGAAACCGGTTTATCCTTCCCTTTTCCTTCAAAAAAGGACGAAAAATCTACTTGGAATGAAACCAGACATCAAATTAATACACTGCCCAAAAAAAAAGAGGGAACACTTAAATCACAAATCAGATCTTGATGAGCAAATTATTCAAGTTGAACATATTTACTGATATACTGTACATTGTGTAATTTGTTGAGAACAAAATACTGTAACAAATCTGTGTACTGTAAAAATCCTCAAGCCACTGAGGGGTGGATTCAAAATGTATGCACCCCTGACGTCTTGGCATGCTCCTGATGAGTTGGTGGATGTTGTCCTGGGGGATGTCCTCCCAGACCTGGATCAGGACATCAGTGAGCTCCTGGACAGTCTGTTGCCGTTCTTGGCGGCATCAATGCCTTCGCCGTCCAGGAACTGCCTAAACACTCCACATGAGGACAGACATTGTCCTGCACCGGGAGATACCGAGGGCCCACTGCAGCAGCGTAGGGTCTGACAATCGCTCCGAGGATTTCATCCCGGTTCCTAACAGCAGTCAGGGTACTGTTGGCTATGACATGGAGGTCTGTGCGAGCCTCCAATGATATCCCTTCCCAGACCATCAATGACCCTACACCAAACAGGTCATGATGGATGACGTTACAGGCAGCACCACGGCATGTCCAGACCCTTTAACACATCTCATGTGCTCAGAGTGAACCAACCACCACCTGCCAATTCTGGTGTTCTCTCGCGGATGCCAATCCAGCTGCACAGTGCCGGGCGATCACGGGTCCCACTAGAGGACGTTGGGCCCTCATGGAGTCTGTTTCTGACAGTTTGGTTAGAAACATGCACACCAGTAGCCTGCTGGGGATCATTTTGTCCTGGCAATGCTCCTCCTGTTCCGCCTCGCACAAAAGGAGCAGATACCGGTCCTGCTGCTGGGTCAATGCCCTTTAACGGGCCTGCCCAGCTCACCTTGTGTAATGTCCGGTCTGCTGGTATGAAGCACACAAGCAGAACACAAAACTAGCAGAACACAAAACTAGAGAAGAATCAGTCAGGAAGGATGGATGAGGAGAGACCAATTATCTGTGGCCACCACAAGCAAAACCATTTCCTTTTCAGGGGTTGTCTTGCTTTTGCCTCTCCATTGCACCACAGCAGGTGAAATTCACAATTACTTGTGCTTCCTAAACGGGAAGATTGAGATCCATGAAGTTTAACTGACTTAGTGTTATACTGTGAAGATGGTATGTTCCCATAATTGTTTTTGTGTAGTAAAAATTTAAGAAAAGTAGCCCATACACTGCGTTTTATTTAGAAAAGGGTGGATTGATTCCAAGGTGAATACAATGACTGCCCTAAAATAGAACACAACCTTTATTCGCTATATTACTGAGCTCATTGCATCAATATGAGATAAAGATGTTGTGTCATGCTGTGTAAGTGTCATTTACCCAGAGCTGAGATCACACTGCCCAGGG
Organism: Echiichthys vipera; assembly: GCF_963691815.1. Classification (NCBI taxonomy): domain Eukaryota; kingdom Metazoa; phylum Chordata; class Actinopteri; order Perciformes; family Trachinidae; genus Echiichthys; species Echiichthys vipera. The sequence continues at coordinate 13,327,872 of NC_139836.1, forward strand.
TGACCAGAGATTTGTTGATGTAGGCACCTTCCTTCAGCGTGGTGGCTGTGGAGCGCGTGGCAATGGCCCTCTCGCTTCCTGCCAGGTCCACCAGGTGGATCTTACTCAGTGTCTCCTGTGGCAACTCTGCATCAAACCCCGTCTGTGACATGAAAAACATTACTGGGCAATCTCCGTCTAGTTCAAGAGGCAACTGAACAGGGTTATAGAGTTTGCACGGAAACTTTAAAAAATATTTTAGCCACTTCATACTGTACGCACACGAGACATGGCAGCAGGGATCAATTAAGCACTGCAGCTCACCTGGATGAAGCTGATGGTGAAGATGGCGTGGGAGCGGCTGCTGAGATCATTCATACCTGTGCTGGCTGTGGAGCGGTTGGCGTTGCCGAGAATGATCAGGTCCTCCATGTCAATGTGGTTGTGTACCAGGTGCTTGGACAGATCTAAACACAAGTCGTGGTCTGTATTAGATTTTCTAAATATTATAAAAGCAGAGAAATGACTTGGATAATAAAACCCTTACTCTCTACATAGGTTCCATCCCTGGGGTGCTCTCTCACTCTTAAGCCTCCATCTGTGGTTGTAGTTTTCATCTTGAGAAGGTCCTGCACACGTTCATTATAGATCTCCAAATAGCTTGGAGAAAAACACAAATGCAAAGTGTGCTCCAAGATTGCAGAGAAGGCCACAGAGGCACAGATTAATGAAGGTGCAGGTCTTGATTTATGAACGGCACAGCGCCAAATGAGAACAAAACAAGTTGCTATTCACAGTCTAATATGAAAAGAGCTGCACAGTATGTTTAAAGCCGAATTAGTGTGCATATTGTGCATGCATTTCTCTGCTTGTATTGGCAATGAATAAACAAACATTATGCAAAGTAGGTTACAGCAGAGCACTTCAATCAATACTGGGTGTTTGCAAGAAGCAAAAGGACTACTCTGAGTGGCTGATTTAAAAACAACGCAAGGCATGGAGCAATTAGGCTTTACGAGAGTGTGAAACTAATGGAATGGCGGAGACCATATCCTGTGGATGTAGCCATTCGGGTTGTTTTCAAACAGCACTGAGAACTCAAACAGGTTATGATATTAGACGGTTTCTAAATGACTAGAAATTTAGCTGTCACTATTACAATAACAACAGGGAGGATTATTAGGACAGTTAAATACTGTGTGATTCCAAATACCACCACCTCTTTCTACGAATACAAAATCTGTGATGTTTTACAACGTAGGGATGACTGTGCAGCATCATACACACCCATAAAGGAAACGTGTCTGTTTTTTGTTAAGTGGTGGAGGCCATGAGCCTAGGACATGACAGAAGAACTTCCCACAGAAACAGCCTCACACATATTCTATTATACTTTAATTTTGAATGACTCAAAATTATTAGAAAATCATGCACCTTATCAGATATGTTGAGAATAAGGAGAACCTTGAGGTTGTGACTGATGAACTAATAAATTAAGCCATATGGTGCTAAACCTACAGTATGATGTGCGTATCAGTAATGTCAAAGTATTTCTAATAAAGCCCATATCCTTTCTAGTTGAACCAAACATTTGAATGACATCTTTGTTTTCTTTTGGTGGTTTTTTGAAAAAGGTAACAGTAATACTTTAATTTTACTGATGATCACACTTTTTGGAAAACCTATTTGGAAAGCAATGTGTAACTCACACCTCTGCTCAGTATATACAGTGGGTACGGAAAGTATTCAGACCCCCTTCAATTTTTTACTCTTTGTTAAATTGCAGCCATGTGCTAAAATCATTTAAGTTCATTTTTTTCCTCATTAATGTACACACAGCACCCCATATTGACAGAAAAACACAGAATTGTAGACATTTTTACAGATTTATTAAAAAAGAAAAACTGAAATATCACATGGACATAAGTATTCAGACCCTTTGCTCAGTATTGAGTGGAAGCACCCTTTTGAGCTAATACAGCCATGAGTCTTCTTGGGAATGATGCAACTAGTTTTTCACACCTGGATTTGGGGATCCTCTGCCATTCCTCCTTGCAGATCCTCTCCAGTTCTGTCAGGTTGGATGGTGAACGTTGGTGGACAGCCATTTTGAGGTCTCTCCAGAGATGCTCAATTGGGTTCAAGTCAGGGCTCTGGCTGGGCCATTCAAGAACAGTCACAGAGTTGTTCCGAAGCCACTCCTTCGTCATTTTAGCTGTGTGCTTAGGGTCATTGTCTTGTTGGAAGGTGAACCGTCGGCCCAGTCTGAGGTCCATAGCACTCTGGAAAAGGTTTTCGTCCTGGATATCTCTGTACTTGGCCGCATTCATCTTTCCTTCAATTGCAACCAGTCGTCCTGTCCCTGCAGCTGCAAAACACCCCCACAGCATGATGCTCCCACCACCACACTTGACTGTAGGGATGGTGTTGGGCAGGTGATGAGCAGTGCCTGGTTTTCTCCACACATACCGCTTAGAATTAAGGCCAAAAAGTTCTATCTTTGTCTCATCAGACCAGAGAATCTTATTTATCATAGTCTGGGAGTCCTTCATGTGTTTTTTGGCAAATTCTATGCGGGCTTTCATGTGTCTTACTCTGAGGAGAGGCTTCCGTCGGGCCACTCTGCCATAAAGCCCTGACTGGTGGAGGGCTGCAGTGATGGTTGACTTTCTTGAACTTTCTCCCATCTCCTCACTGCATCTCTGGAGTTCAGCCACTGTGATCTTTGGGTTCTTCTTTACCTCTCTCACCAAGGCTCTTCTCCCCCGATTGCTCAGTTTGGTTGGACGGCCAGCTCTTGGAAGAGTTCTTGTCATCCCATACGTCTTCCATTTAAGGATTATGGAGGCCACTGTGCTCTTGGGAACTTTAAGTGCAGCAGAAATTTTTTTGTATCCATGGCCAGATCTGTGCCTTGCCACAATTCTGTCTCTGAGCTCTTCAGGCAGTTCCTTCGACCTCATGATTCTCATCTGCTCTGACATGCACTGTGAGCTGTAAGGTCTTATATAGACAGGTGTGTGGCTTCCTTAATCAAGTCCAATCATTAGAATTAAACACAGCTGGACTCCAATGAAGGTGTAGAACCATCTCATGGATGATCAGAAGAAATGGACAGTACCTGAGGTAAATATACAAGTGTCACAGCAAAGGGTCTGAATACTTATGTCCATGTGATATTTCAGTTTTTCTTTTTTAATAAATCTGTAAAAATGTCTACAATTCTGTGTTTTTCTGTCAATATGGGGTGCTGTGTGTACATTAAAAGGAAAAAAAATGAACTTAAATGATTTTAGCACATGGCTGCAATTTAACAAAGAGTAAAAAATGTAAGGGGGTCTGAATACTTTCCGTACCCACTGTACAAAAGACAGATACAGTAGAAATGTGTTAATTGTCAAAAGCTATCTTGCTGAAATAACGCCTGGCGGAGCCAGTCAAATAAAAACCCAAATCCAGAGTTGAATTAAACCCAAATAATGTGCCAGCAGCACAGATGATACCAAATGGCTAAATAATGGTTTCACAGTAGCTGGATGGGCCTAATATCCTTGTATCATGTAACATAATAATTTAGGAGCAGAGCTGGGACATGTAATCATAAAACAGATACTGGGATGACACTCAATATCATCTCATTTTGATTATAGTAATGAAGCCTTTAAGTTGTCTTTACTGGTTTTAAATCATGGCCTTACAGTTATGGTCCTACAATTGTCTGCTTGAAAATCATCATATCAAAATTAAGACCATACCATTGGAAAAGAAATAGGGAAAATACAATCATTAAAATAATAATCAAAAGTGATTATTGTAATGCTTTCTCTCATGTCATGTCTTTTATGAAATATACTGCAGCTCTGTGTAATTTTGAAATAATGAAGAAAATGTGTGCGTTTCTGAATATTTTTGTAACATTGTTCTCTGCCCATTTTCACAACTGCATTATCATGCTGTATAAGAGACAAACTGAGGCCTTAGTGAGGGTGCAACACCTATAGGGGTAATTCAACTTTTTTAAAACACACTTTACTACAGTACATTGAGTAAATTGGTCGTAGAAAAAAAAAACATCACCAAATGACTCTACATGAGCCATTTTTACTTACAAACTCTCTCTCTATACCAAAAACTTTACCTGTCGCCCTCCTGCTGCTAGTTTCTAATATTTTCATGATAAGAATACTGTCCTGAAATATTTCAGAATATTTTAAAGTTTAATGATTCGTGTGCAGAAGAAGATAAGAAGAAGCATTGCCATATGTATGATAGGCCCTTACCTGACCTCTGTACGGAATGACACGCCATCGCTCTGGCCTCTACGCGATATCTCACAAAATAAGCCTTCACAGATCCGTGGGATTAAACCTTTATCTTCCTGGCACATTAAAAAAAAGGGGGAGAAAATGTCTCATTAAGAGCAGTTATAACAAAAATGATAGTGTTACAGTGTGTTACTTTTAAATGACAATTTAATTTTGCTACCATTATGTCCTCTTAATTTGGGTGTCCATGCTATGTCATGACCACAACTCAGCTCATGCAAAGACTGCTGAACAACACTAACAACAGCTCATCTGATGTGAAGTTACTGAAGCATAAAAGCAATTCCAATCTGAGCTGAATGCCCTCTTGTTTTAATTACAAAGTAACAGATAGTAGGCATTAAGAGCCGTATATAATTATCTGGGATGTTGACAGCAGCTTTGCTGATGACCTTGCTCTTGTCTCCTGGTAGACAAGCAGAAAGCTCACTGGTAATGTGAAATTTCCATTGCTGTGCAACGTGAGGAGAGAAAAGCTGTGGGTTGCTGCCCTCATCACATTTTCTGATTAGTGGGGAGACACATGGAGATAAATGGAGAGGCTCTGATGAGGCTGCCACCAGTCAGTTTCTAATGTGGTGGGGAGTCAGTGCTATGTGCGCACTGGTTTAGCACTGCTGGCAAATTTTTGCTATGTAAGCTCTACAGTGTTGTGAATATTGTTGCATCTCAGGTGTCCTTGAAGATCGAGGGGCTACCAATACCCTAGGATAGCTACATCTCAAGATAAATTAAAAATGGCACTCTAACATTAGTAAGAATGCTGAGAAAGCTGAAAAGGGGCCTTACTGTACGACCCATCATGGTGTAAGATTTTCCTGAGCCTGTTTGGCCATAGGCAAACACGCAGGCATTGTACCCATCAAATGCAGCTTTCAGGACACCAGACCCCAAGTCATGAAAAATCTGAAGCAGCAGAGAAAAGGTTAGTTCAAATATAAGACAACACCCTTACACTACAATACAAAAGAAAGGTACGCAAATGTTGAAACAGAAGAATAAGTACCCTCTCTTGGGATATAAATGTGGGACTTCCTCTGTCGGTTGAGTCATAGGAGAAGTCATAAGAAAAGCTCTTGTCCTTCAGCTCGTCTTCTCGAACAGGTGGAGGCTACAATTTCAAATACACAGCTCACTCACACTAATAAAAACGCCATTAACTGCAGTAAAGTGTGTTCTCTTTGTGTGGTAATATACCTTGTGAATGAATGTAGAGTTCCCCTTCATGTGAATTATCACCTTGGATGATAATTGCTTTTCTCTGTGGAAATAGTGAACGTGAGTGGCACAAAAGTGAATTCAAAGAGAACATTGAAGCAGTCATTTTACCTTTTGTTCAATGGACGGACTCGGACCGCTACTCGTAATGAAGCCATTATGGATCAAAATCAGACAGAACACATTAAACGGCTATTGCTCGTAGCTTTTACCCGTTTCGACACCTAATCATCACACCTGGGACTGGGCTCACTTCTTGCGACTCAACCATTTTTTTTCTTTTTTTACTTGTTCCCTTGGCTGATATGATTATTTGTTATCTCTTTGCATGACAATTAAAATGTCGATAGATTTAACAGTGCTAAGTATCAGGTTTTGTTCATTTATTAACATAACTGGGAGTCTACACCCAACTCCATACACTTAAATAAACTTTAGATTGTATTTTGAGTTTCTAATCAATAACTCCAATATGACACTGACTAGCCTTCCTGTAGGCTATATAATGTGGATGGGTTTTTTTAGTTGCATTTTTTCAAAAATATAATACAAACATGGTAGAACAATTTGACATCGTACTTGACAATCAAAAGAATGTATATATAAATAAACATCACAGATTTAAATTATGACATGACATAAGTAAGAGTACTTAGATACACACTAAAATATAAAGGCGGAAAATAAAACAATAAATAAAGGAAAAGGAAATACACACAAAGAAATTAGATTAAAAAGTGGGCTATGTTGTTACTATATAATGTTAATGTGTAAAACGTTAATTTGAATATCTGCGTCAGTGTGCTGCATTTGAAACTCACGAAAAAAAACGACAATAGGACTACGTATCACCAAACAATGGCGTGTATGCCATAAGATCAAGTTTATTTCATGTCGAACATAAACTTAGTTCGGTTGAGCAGTTACACGTTTACAAAATGAATGCGCAAGCTGTAAAAATATGATCGTCATGAAGCCCAGCTTTCTCACCCGCAAGTACAGTATTTTCTAAGGGAAGGATGTTTTTCCCACTTTCCTCGTGTAACATGAACACAGCATTGGTGTCGATATATGTTTCCCATGATGCAGTGCGCAGGAGAGCCGGTGGGGACATTCAAAACTATGGCCGAAGACTGGAATATATTTAAACCGACATCAAACATATCTATTATAAACAGCGGAGACAATGAGATACCGAGACGCCTGTCGTTTTCCTCAGAAACCGACGATGTAAGCACACCAGAGGAGCCGAATATAACATGTAAAGACTTAAAGCTACGAAATGTTCCCAACGATTCAAATTCATGCCGACTATCTGCGGAAGTCACCGAACAACTCTCAGCGCCACCACAGGCCGTTGACACATGTTTAAAGGCGAAATGTGACCTGGACAGCTCTCATGAACGTCGACTGACTTCGAAACAGCGTGTCAACAACGCCGAAGACAAGGAAAACACCGCTATACCCTCCACAACCCGTACCCCAGGTAGGTCATGTGAACACAGAATCAGTTTGAGTAACTTACCGACGTTTTCCCAATGGGGGCATTTATTATTGGGCATCCATTTAAAATCAGTTATTGCGTTTAAATAATACATTTGCTGCGTTTTCATTTTGATAGTGGAAAACAAATTACCCAGGTTGTTGTTAAAACAGCCCTCAGTTACAACGGTACGTGTCCAGTCCACTATCAGAAATACTTCATATGTAAGACTTAGCAAGTAATTAAGCACATATACATTAACAAGCACTATACATAAATACAGTTTGAGGTAGGCTATTTTAAGTATTTCCAATATATTATTAGTGTTTACTCCACTATTGAACAGCAATAGTTTATAGCTATAACAAATTTTAAATTAATTAGTCATTAACAGCCATTTCGATGAAAGCCCAATCACTGTCTGACTCCAGTGTCTAATTGTGATGACCTGTAGCTTCTTTCTTTTTCTTTTTTTAAATCATTGTAAGCTGAACATCTTTGGGTTTTGGACAAAACAAGACATCTGAAGATGCCATCTTGCACTCAAACTGTAATTGACCCCATTGAATCATCTAGTTACCTTACAAACACAGATTTAGATTATTTGTGATTACAAAACATGCACGACAACAGGAAAATTATTCAACTATCCAACAGAACATAAAGTAGATACAATCAACGCCATCCTGACCAGCTGCAATAAAATGCTGCTTGCACATTAAAGCATCATTATAAGCCAGTATAAGCTAACCTGGTATAATACTGTATACATCTGTCCTTTAAAATTTTAAATGCTGGACTTTTACTGATTACAAATCCATCACACAAAGTAGCTATATGTTGTAAGATTAAGGGGGACATGGGAACAATGGCTTTATAAGAACAGTGGCCTTGCTAGATTGTATTAACCTTTTAACTAGCTAAAAATTGAGCAAGACCGGTCCGTTACTCACCCTAATGACATTATCTGGCCCTTATTTTGACAGATGACATTCAAGAAGAGCACACTCCTGCTCTGAGAAGTTTGACAGATTCCAGTGTGACTGCCAGTAAACAACACAGTAACACAGAGGACAATGATTCAGAGGTGATGAGAAGAGCGCAGGAGGAAGGCCGTGTGAACGTGATTTTCGCTGGCACTGTAACTCAGGAGGGCTGCTGTCGCTTTGTCAGTGAGATCCTCAAGTGCATTCTCTATCAAAGACAGCAACTACCCATGACGTATGACCAACTGGTGTACTCCCAGAAGAAACAGCAAGCCTCAATGCAGGTGAATAGTAAAAATGTGTGCACACAGCAAATGTTCATAAATGAACAAATGTTGTGGATTTGAGATTAACTAAAAGTGTTTGCTGAATGTTTTGCTTTTCAGGAAAAAGACATAGTAAGTCGGAGGCCAGTGCAGTCTGCAGACGTGGACTGGCGCAAGTGTCATCAGACCCTTCAGGACCTAGAGGAGGTGCTGCAGCAGTTTGAGGTGCTTTTTTCCCTAAGCAGGGTGCCCCGGGTGCTGCTGCTGATGGGTGGCTCCCTCATCCTCCCCAAAGAGCTGTATGAGATCAACATGGAAGCTCTAGTACTGGCTGGTGGAGATCAATGTCTACGGGTGTCTTCCTGCCTAAGGCAACTCTTCCGCACTCTTTTTGTGGCCGACCTTTTGTCTGACAGCAGACCTGTTCGTTTGATGCCCACCACAGTCTTGGCGCTGGCGCACAGGGATTGTGGTGTCTGTTGGTTCCGCCCAAAACTCCAATTTAAAGTGCCGACCCGTGTAAAGAACCAAATTATTGCTCTGGCTTCTGATCCCAGCACCTGTAAGGAACCAGGGGCACGGGAGTCTGACTGGCAGGATTATGTGTGGTTTCAGGCGCCCATGACTATCAAGGGTTTTGGCAAATGACCCAAAGTTTTTTTTGAAGCATTTTGAATTGAACTGTTCATAATTTAATGAATTATGAGTTACATTTTTTTTCTACTTGTGATTAAAAGTATGTCACTTAAAACAGTAGTGTATTATCCTTTTTTATCTATTGAAATATTGAGAAAGTGCGTTCTTTGTTGGCATGAATTCTGTTTGAGAACATTGTGTATATTTGTTTTTACATGTTTTGTATAATCACTATTTTTTAAGGATGTTAAAGAATGAGCAACACACATAATATTGGTGTAATATATATTTCAATGAGCATACTTACTACTTGAAAGGTTTTAATGTATTTTATCGTTTTCTTTAATACAATTGTGGATACATTGGAGTGCCAGTCTATGTATATGTTTACATTCATTATTAAACCTGAAAATGATTTTGACTGCTGCAATTTTAAAAGGCAATTGTGAGAATGATCTGCATAGCAGGGATGGGCATTAGTATCCCATTTGGAATGAATCAAACACAGCAGCAATAATAAAGAACAGATCAACAATATAGGTCTGAGAGTGCATCAACAGGTTCACACCTCCTCCACCTTTTTGACAAACTGGATAAGGTCGTTGGCTAGCAGCTGGGGCTCCTCTAATGCAGCAAAGTGACCACCTCGAGGCATGAAAGTGTAGGAGTAGATGTTTCGATACATCATTTGTGCCCATGACTTAGGGCAGTGCATCAGCTCTGCAGGGAAGGCGGCCAATCCAGTGGGCACAAATATTCCTGTCCTAAGACAAGAGGACACTTAATCAGAGTTATAAAATGAAAGGATAATAAGATTTTGAAATGTGTAAAACAAAAGTCATAGTTTTGACAGTTTGGTTACATACTTTTGATCCACTCTATTGCCAACATTCCCCTTAGTGTTCTCTTTGTAAAAGCGCATGGAGGAGACAATGGAGCCTGTGGTCCAGTAGATCATGACATTTGTCAAGAGGTCATCCAGGCTGAATTTCCTGTTCAGATGCAGACATTTATTAACCACTTACAGCCATCAACAATCAAAGAAACCTTGAATCTATGCTATAATTTCTACATTGCAGATGACAAAGGCCTCAACTGCCTCTTGTACCTCTCCAGCCCACCATCCACCTGATCTCTGTTCTTCAGATCAGTCCAGGAGGAGAACTTCTCCAGAATGTAGGCTGCCAAGCCTACAGGAGAGTCATTCAGCCCACACCCTGTGCACACAATTTAAGATTTACTGAGATTACAAAACACTAGGAACAGTTTGCTTGTTTTTTGTATTCAATCTGTGACCTTTTAACAATGTCAATAATGTCCCCACCTGCAGTGTCTGGTTTAGTGGCCTGAATGTGGAAGTAGCCTGTTTCCCTCAGGATTTCCCAGACGTTTTTCTCAAAGAAAGGGAACAACCGACGAACATCTTCTCGACTGAAGCCCACCAGAAAGGGTAGATAAGGACCAATCAGGAGGGACAACATCACTTTGAGCCCGCTTCTTGCTGTAAACATGTTTAGGTGGAGACCTTTCACACACCTGGAAAAGATTACAAAAATGTCAAGGTCATACAGCACTTGAATCTCTATTCACTCCTAATTTATAGCTCTAAATGCAAGTTTTATCATGTTTTCTTTTGGCAAAATGTCCTTTATTTGCTCCAGCCTCCAGGAATTAGTAGTGTCAGCAGTATTGCTCAATACAAGTACTGTTTCCCAGTATCTCACAATGCTCCCTTTTTGAAAAAAAGAAAAAAAACAAGTGGGTGGTGGAAAGTCCACGGCATTGATACTTTTTTGGCATGCAAGAGCTTGTTTTGCTGTCTTACTGGGGCTTCATTTGTGCCATGTTAGTGGTGATGAGGGAGCCCCAGTCTCCACCCTGCACATAGAACTTGGAGAATCCTAAACGCTCCATCAGAGTCAGGAAAGTTCGGGCAGCAGCAAGACTGTCAAATCCTGAGAAGACAGGGAGCACATCTGTAAACGCCTGCTGCTCAACCTTAAATCCATTAGAATCATCTACCTTGTTTATGAGGGGCTTCTGAGAAACCGTAGCCAGGGATGGACGGGCATATGACCTCAAACACGGGACCGTCCTGGTTCTCTGTGAGAAGCGGCAGAATCTTGTAGAACTCATAGAAGGAGCCAGGCCAGCCGTGAACGAGCATCAGAGGCAGAACCTTCTGATTCTCGCGGTGCGGTGGTCGCACGTGGATGAAGTGCACATCCAATCCTGCATTGGTGTGAAAAGAAAATAGTGTGCGGACTGATTGCTGGCCAAATATCCAAATTATTACTAAAGCAAAGCAAACCCTGTTGATTCATCTTAGCGCTGTGTGTACCTTCTATTTTAGTTTTGAAGTGTGGATACTTGTTAAGCACTGCCACCTGCTTTTTCCAGTCAAACTCGTGTCTCCAATAGGAAACCACTTTCTTGAGATGTGTGGAATTGTAGCCATAGTGGAAGCAGCTATCTTCCAAAGGATCGGCGTAGCGGGTTCTGTCAATGCGCTCATGAAGGTCCTGCAGAATAAGAGCACTGTTGATTTCTTCACGTTACTGTCTTATAATTAGGTAATCGGTGTTGAAACGGTTGATTAACAGCCTACCTCAATCTCTTTATCTGAGGTTTGCACTTTAAATGGATAGATTTGATCATCCTCTGACAGTGGCCTATCTCCTGCTCCCCACCACCCTTCACCAAGAGGAATACTTTTCACTTGTCTTCTTTTGTGCACTGCATATATCAGTATCCCCCCTGCTGCAACAGCTGAGCCTATCAGGAGATGCTGATGGGCTGCATCCAAGCCACAGAAAGCTCCCCTGCAAAGTGTGGGAAAAGAATGGGACGACTCTTTAGAAACCATTACTATTCTACTTCAACAACAATAAGCCATAAAGATAGAATTCAGCACTTTTCAGCAAAACCATTTACAACTACCAACCGTCAAACCCCTCAGGACCGTATGTGTTGTTACAAATGAAAATATCAAAAAGAAGCACAGGTGCCTCTCCGACACAGCACCGTCCTCAAAGGTGCTCTTATTGTGAAAATGGCAACCTCCAGTCGGAGAGTATGAAAAAAAACTGTTGTTTTTTTCGTTTTTTGTCTTCTAGTGATTTTATTTTTTTATTATCATAATACAGGGACCGTAAAACACTGGAGGACAAAAGTAAAACACTATTTTTCTGACTTTGAATCTTATACATTTTCGACTTTTTTTCTAGTACATTTGCCATTTTTTTTACCATGTAAACCTGCGACTTTATTTTCTAGTAGATTTCCCACTTTAATCTCATAAATTTGCGACAATTTTCTCGAAATATTACCCCCCTCACCCGGGTACGTATTTTTTTTTCATACTTGGCCCTAATACGCCGTCGTGCATTACAGCTCGAGTATCATCACAAATATGTATGAGGCCTCGAGAAAATCTTTAGTATTAGTCTTATACTTAGTAAGTAATACTTACTTCAAAACCTCAAGTCTTTGCATCCTGCGGTCCAAAGGTTAGACCTGCAGTAGGACCAAGGTAAAAATGTAAAGAAAGGCAGTCGACAGCTGTGTTCAAAATCCAACGACCGTCCGTTTTCAATATACCTTATTTGCCTCCTTTTAACTGATGCCTGCAGGTAATGTTAGGGTTTCTACAAGTGGAAGGAGTGGAAGGAGTACTGTGACTTCGGGACTCAGCTGTGGACAAAACGAGCACACCCACGCCCGGCTGGCGGAGCGAAACCCCGCCGTGAACCGGACGGTGTTTGCGTTGCAGAGATCGCTGATTGGCTGCGAGATGTGCCACTCCTCCTCGTGCACAGCACAGCCGTGACGTAATGTTTATATAAGGGAGAGGGAACGGCGAGCGAGCTGTTGTTTTGTTGTGTGGACTCGAGTCCGTGAGCCAAGTAACAAAAAGAAAGCACGATGTGGAAGATTGTTTTACCTGTGCTGGCGGCGGTTTTCGTCGTCGGGTCGAGAGCTATGACGGGGGGGCTTCAAGACATAGATGTCAATGACGAAGGTGCGCGGACTGCTCTCAGCGCCGCCGTGGCCCAACACAACAGGGGCTCCAACGACGCGTACCTCAGCCAAGTGGCAGAGGTGATCAGGGCTCAGAGACAGGTTAGTAACATTTGGATTTAACTTTATTACACGGACTTGGGAAATCAAGAGAATCTAGTTTATATGTAACCTTATGCGCTGTGTGATCGCGTATAGGCCGTTCAATACCTCCCTAAAGTCACATGCCCTTTACAACATCTCTTTATCTTCTCTCAAACATGTTTGGCTCTTACACCATAATCCTGCCCAGTCCAGTCCTGTCCCGACAGGATTCAACAAGTAGTAAAGCTCGTGTGCCCCCAAATCCCGTTCTTCACACATTTATAAAGAAGCACCTTTTAGATTGCTACACTTTTTTCTTCAGCTCCTAAAACTACACTCAGTTTTTATATTGTACTGAAATCTGTTGTATGATTGCTCCAGTGTTTACATTGACATTTAATTCCCGACTCACACTCTTCTCCCCACAGTTGGTTGCAGGCTTAAAGTACACGATCACTGTGAAAATGGCGAAGACCTCCTGCAGAAAGGGCAGTGCAAATGAACTGTGTGCCATCCACCAAGACTCTGAAATGGCTCGGGTAAGGGCTTTATGAAAAACAAGCATCTCAGCTTCTTGAGTTATTATTAAATACCATACAGTAGACTTGTACTTCTCTCTTCAACATTAAACTGCAAACTATCAGATTGCGAAATAATTGTATACTTCCTCTTTTTGAAGAATCAAGAGGAATCATGATTATTGAACATGGGAAATAGAAGATAATATATTTTACAATAATAAAATCCAATGTGTAGTATTTAGGGGAATGTATTGACAGAAGTGTAATATAATTAAATTTATTCATCAGTCTATAATCATCTGAAACTAATAATATTAAAATCATGTAAGTTGAACAAATAATAGTATCTGTATTTATATAAAGCTTATCCAAACAAAGTTACAAATTACTTCACATAAATGTAATTCTTAAAATTGTAAAGCAGCTAAGATATATGGAAAAACAGAATATAATACAAACTGAAATATAATTCCTCACTATCAAATATGTTTTAAAACATTTACAGGGTTCCCATGCGTACTAGAATCCCTGGCCGGATGTGTGTATGATGCACCTTTATGCAGGAAATGTCATATGTAAAATAAATTCAACAACAAATGGCAAGTTAAGTACACATCTGGACATTGTATGTACATACCAGCTGATGCGTCTGGACAGGTCTGTGTGTTTTAACTGTAGCAGACTGCTGTTGTTTTCAGGCGATTTCAGAAGATAAACCGATTCAAAAGATCTACAGTACAGGTCAAAAGTTTGGACATGCTTTCTCATTCCCTTGAATGGGAAGACTACCCACATTAGTTGTTAAAGTTTAATTGCCCTTATAGGCTATATTGTAACATTAGTTGTCGTGTGTGTGCCTGCGTGTGCCTGCGCGGACATGCCTTCATGATGTGTGATCATTGGTCTGTATCCCTATTTTGTCCACATGGTCGCATCAGCTCCTGTCACAAATCCAAATCTAGTTTCGAAAAGAATGCACACCTAAGTTTATACAGTTGATCTGAGTAAAGGGGTAAAACACTATTTAAATTTTCTGGGACAACACTGTTTAACCCAAGTCGGCACCAATTCACAGTCCCATTATGTGTTACAGACATTTGTAGTTCACTAAGAAGGCAAAAGGTTTGTTTATGCTGCATTTTGCTGGACTTTCACTTCCCTTTGTATCTTGCATCAGGCACTTCATTCAGCACCCTCAAACAACCTAATTAAGCCTTAAATATTATTTCCTAGGTAGGAGACCAACCTAGGTTTTGGCCAACAATGCTCAGAACATTTTTTTATTTTTCACCCTGCCTTTCAGGGCTTCCGTAAGTCTTAGAGTTTTGGTTTGCACAAAGGCTTCTCTACTGGCTTGGAAAGAGAGGGGTGAGAGTAGGGGTATGCAATAGGTTGCAGTCTGTTTTCACTGCTGGATGCCACTCAATCCTTCACACTGGGGCTCTCAGGGAAGATATTATGTCAGTTATGTACAGATACAACAGATAAATGCTCTGTTGGTCTTTGACTACATAATATCAAAGATCAAATGTTTTATTGACGGTGTACATAATATGTGTCATTCTTTCTTCTACAGCCTTACGAGTGCACATTCGTAGTGTGGAGCCGCCCATGGTTGAGTGACATCAAGGTGCTGAAGGAGACATGCTAGAAAGAGAACTACGCTGGAAAGCCCTTGTGTTGGCATTGTCTGCAGAATAACCTTCATACAGAGCAATATGTATTTTCCTGTAGACAAACCACAAAAGTATTGAGATTTCCATTTTCTGCCTTTGCTTTTTCATTGTATGCTAGATTGAATAAGTCAGTGTTTTAGAATATCCTACACAGCATATCAATGTAAAGGTTCATTAACTTTTAGAGGAACAACTAACTTTTTAATGCAGCACTAAACCGAGCAAATAACAAATATATGTGGACTGAGCAGTTTTTAGGCTATTGGAAACCACACACTGTTTTAAAATGTAATGAAAATTAAAGTAGCGTGTGAATTCAAACGTGTGTGTCCATGTGGTAAATGCATATTAAGCTTTTGGCTATCCAGACCACAGTTTAACATTTTTGGAAAGAATACAGAAATGCTTTTTTTTTTTTTTTTCAGCGTTCCTAATCGTCATCTGGCATTGGGCAAAAATGATATGAATGCTGTGAAAGGTATACTTTAGGAGGCAAAGGCTGCATTTTCAGAAGGAAACATTTCTCTTTTTTTGATACTTGGTTCGAATTGATTTGATTATCATTTGGGGGATCATTACAAACAATACGCGGTCAATGATCATGAGACTTACCTTTTCTAAAGTCATAACTATAGACTGTATAAAAAATCCATTCTCTCAACTTGATCCAATCATACTCGCCTATTGGAGTTGCCATCTTGTTGGACTTTGACGCCGCCTCATTTCCTCTTACCAGAAAAGGGCATTGATGTGACGTTGGGGGGGAGGGAGATGCGTCCATCTGGCTGAGTATACCTCCGAGGCCAACACTCAAGCGCCCCTAATTATTCATATACTTCAACCTCCAATCAAATAAAAACTAGCCTAGCACAAAAAAAATCACCCCTCTCAGTGTTGGCGAGATATAGACTAGAATGCTTTTTTCCCCAGGCGTTAAATAGGTTTAATTATGCTGTGAAAACGGCCTATTTAACTTTGGGGTCAATGAGAAACTGCTCTATTATGCAAACTGTCCTTAGTGGACACTCTGTGAACTGCAATATTTGGTACTTCCACTTTGGATAAACCAGGAAGTCGCCGTGGTTGGGGCTTGGTCTTAACGTTTTCTGGATGTACTCACAGATTTTTATTTTGATAATTAATAGCTTTACTGCTAAAGCACTATGATAATATAATCACAAATATACACATAATACACACATATACAGGGTTTGTACAGGTGCTTGAAATCCTTGACAATGCTTGAATCTGATATTGTGTTTTCAAGGTTTTAAAAAGTAGATGAAAAGTCTTAAAAGTATATCCGCATTTCTTTTATAATAAATTGCTATAGAATAGAAATGTCATTTATTATCCTTGTGGTGTTACGAAACACAATTCCAGCTGTTTATAGCAACCATCTTTTTTTAACATGACTTAAAAAAAAGTGAAATATCATATGTATGTATTTGTAGAAATATGTAATTTACCACAGCTGTAAGGTGATGGAAAACATTGAAATTTAACCTTGAAAGTGCTTGGAAATGCTGTAGGAACCCTGCATGTATTGCTTGTGCTCCACAACTTGAGAACTAGTACTTTGATGTGTCATATTTTTCTTGCAAGCCAATCTAAACAGATAGGACTTTGGGGGAGGAGGCTTAAAGAGACAAGCACCAAAACTGAGTGTTTCAGACAAATTGTGAATACAGGTATATTCAGACAGACAGTATGAGAAAAATGTGGGGTTTTTTAAATGTTTTTTTTGGCAGCAGTAGTAGAAACACAAAATACTATGAACCTGAAAATGAGCATAGTATATCCCCTTGAAACAATTTAAGCTAAAATAAAATACTCAAGGCTTTAATGTTCAGACAGTAGGTAGCCTGGTATTTTTCTGTTTGAGCAGACAATTACTGCGCATTACTTTTCATTATACGAAAATTGCACGAGAACAGCCTGGTAAGAGACACACAGTAAGTGACACGACCTGCATGACTGACTGTCAATGATTTATAAAGGCAGAGGCCGTTTTATTTACACCAACAGGCAGGATAAGAAGCTTCACTCCTCAAACATGAAGATACTGAATAAAGACGAACTACAAATTGCTGAAGGAGTTCTACTCAAACACTTACCCAAGTGTTATAAGGTAGACGGCTGCAAGCCATTTAATATTGCTCCATATGCATTGCTTGCTTGTACTTCTACTGCAGCTCTAAAAACTTTGTGTTTTTAGGTATATGGTTTCCTATATGGGATTAACAGGAACAAACCAAACACACTGGAGGTAATTGTTGATGCTTGGCCTGATTTTAAGGTCATCATTTGTCGGCCTGACCCTAAGGTGAGTTCACATCCCATTGTGACACAACTGTGTCCTGGTTTTTGTAGGCTATGCAACATGATTGCTAAATTAAGCGTTTGTATCACAGAACAGGCGCGCCCTGGAGTTCATGAAAAAGGTGACATACTACAGCATGGATGAACAGATTTTCAGGAAAATGCTGACAGAAGAGAATGCAATTGACTGGAGCACTTACTTTCTTATTGGAGGTCAGTTGAGATCAGAATAGTGCATTATTATCAACAGTCAGTGGTGTAATTATCTACTGGTAAGTACATTTATTCACACACATCGTTTTCCTTTTTAGGCCATTGAGAGGTGAATATTGATTATTTAAATACCTTTATATCTTTTAACAGCAGTAGTAACTACATTATGAACACTGGAAAAATACAGTGACAAGCTCTAATATCCTTTTTATGAAACTACCTACCAGTAGGCTATATAATATATTTGAACTACACCTCATAAAATAGCAGTAAGACACTAATGAATCACTAATAATAACAGTTTGATAGTCACAGGGGATTGAGCACTTTAACTTTTGAGTACATTTAGCTAATAGATACTTTTAAAAAAACATTTTCAATGTAGGTGTGATTTTAACTTGTAATGGAGTATTTTTGCTATTTGGAGGATGGTGAATACTTATTAACATATTAAGATATTGACATATACGCCTCGGGATCCCCCAGTTAGAGCTGGTTAATGTGGCCCAGGAACGGGAAGTTTGGGGTCCCCTGATAGAGCTGCTGCCCCTGCGACCCGACCCTGGATAAGCGGTTGAAGATGAGATGAGATTAGACATTTGATTCGTTTTTGTCCTACAGGATTTGACACGTCCCATACCTCCATACTCAAAGAAGTGTCTTCTGAAAGAGAAGTCAACAACCGAGTCTACACTGCGACGCATCTTCTGTATTTGCCAGACATCAGCCATCTGGTCACACCAGCAGCTGGCAGGTATCATTAAAATGTATTTTATCAGTGAAAAGTAAATAATATAGTTTCGCTCATGAAAGGTCATCATAATCTGTTTCTCATCAGCGTACTTGAATCAAGGGTTTCATCTCTAAACCTTTCTCACGTTGACTTGGTGAATAAATCCTGGAAGTTTGGAGGGAACAAGAAAGGTTACAGGAACGTTGAAAACCTCATCAGCAACTTCCCCTCATGCTGCATCACTGACGACCAGGGTCAGCCGGTGTCCTGGATTCTGGTGTATGATTACTGTGCCTTGGGCTTATTGTACACCCTGCCAGAGCACAGAGGGAGAGGCTACGCCAAAGTCCTGGTCCACACCATGGCCAAGCGACTCCACGCTGAGGGATACCCCGTGTACTGCTTCATAGAGGAGGAGAATGAGGTCTCCTTCAAGCTCTTTAAAACCCTGGGCTTCATTGAGGATCCCTCATACAGGGCGGCATGGTTCGAGTTCAACTTTTAATCTTGTAACCATATCTAATAATTGGAGTCTAAGTCTTTGTATAGCTGACATATTTGTAAGCTTGCAATGTTTCCACGTGAATGAAAATGAGATAAAAATGTAAAGTTTATTGATTTTTTTAAGGTTCTCCAAAACCCAAATTATAACGGTATGAGTGAAAAAAGGCATTCATTGACAATAATAATGTCACCTTTTCCTAATAGTTGTAAGTGTTTGGAGTAGAAATCCATATGAAATTGTGTTTTGTTGATTCATGTGTTGCTTTATGTCAGCACTGAACAATTATCAAATTATGTACACACAGACAGTAGACTTCTCTTCATAGAGGCTAAGTATTAATAACCATGGATTCCTAAAATAAAGACATTTCATGCACTCCTTGTTTTATTCATGTTTCAAAGAGAGTATGCTTTCCACTGTAAATGCTTCAACAGGTGCCCAGTGTTTCCATGACTATAAGAAAGGCTTCACCATTTTGAAAACAAAAAAAAAACATAGACAAAACTGAAAGATTAGAAGAAACTTAGAAAACCCTTATTTTTGTTTGATTAGCATCACCTTCAAATATATGCACTGCCTTAATAACTGGTTTACGGTTATCTGGTCCTCAGAAACAGGGTCAGATCAGATCCTGCGGTTTTGGTGGACACATGGCCAGATTTCATTGACATTATCTACAAACCACAATACTAACAGGTAACTACTTATATATTCTGTATATGTGTGTGTGTGTGTGTGTGTGTGTGTGTGCATATACATAATTTTCCCTTCTTTTCTTACAGAAAGTCACAGCGGTTTTTTGCAAGTAATGAAGCTATCCTGGAAGACACCATAAGGAAGTCCTCTGTTATTGACTAGACCCAGTACTTTTGTGTTGGTAATAGTAATAGGCACTTTTATTATATTCATTATTTCTTGAATAATAACGTGACATCAGAGCATTTACCTTGTATTCTCTCCTTTTCCTTTTACATTGCTCGTATAAAGTGGCCCTGTGACCATTGAAAGACTACCCGGCTATTAGTGCACTCATTTTTTGTATTCCTACAATATTTTTTATTTTATTCAGGAACATGCTATTATATGATAATTCCTGCATCACTCAATGACAATATATCAATGGAATATAACACTGGAGAGGAAATAACAAAACCCACACACCTTATATTCTATTCAATGTGACCTTTGAGCTGCTGTCTTACAGTGGAACAACACCCATTTTCAAAACTCTCTCCCAAATCCAAAAACTAGAGTGCTGAAAATGTGTGATGTCATCACGTATTAAGTGTGGAGCTGCTCCATGGACAATGAATTGTGAACGATGTTACAGATGACACAGATCACCCAGGGGAAGTTTCTAAGCATAAAACACTTTCTGTTTCACAACCAATGACACTACAATAAAGCTAATTTTGGGGTGTCACAAAGGAAAACACAATCGGTCTCCCATTCATTGTCTTTGTGGTGCAGCTCCAGACTTTATACTTGATAACATCACAAGTTTAAAAGTAGCTTCTCTTGTTGCTGGCTTTGTGAGAGAGTCGCTCATGCTCACTTATATTGATTGAACTTTCCTAGGCTATGGAAATAACATATTGGAAATCTTCATTTAGGTGATGTTCCCCTTTAAGGTATAAATTTAGCTGTGAATTTGATTTTATAGTGTTCAAAGTCCTTTTATTGTTCTGGCATATCGTGTATGATGCCACCATCACACTCCTACATGACATAAAAGGGCAAAGATCAGTGCTATTACAACATCTGAATGATCATAAATCCAAACAAAGGAAAGTAAGAAATGAGAATTATGGGAGACATCATGTGATGAGAGGGGAACTGAAACCCTTTTTTAAAAGATAACTATGTAAAAAACATACTTATAAACAGCTTATTCCAAAAATATAGATTTTTGTGATGTCTTATGCCTCCCAAATACATGGTTTTGAAATTGACATCTTTTTTGTTACACTAAAAATACTTACATGTAATCCTGTTTAAATAATACATTGTCAAACAAAACATAAATACAAATACAAAATTCAGTTTAGCATATTTATTAGATAGCTTTTCATTCCAAGGAATCAATCTTCACCACATAGACATTATCAAAGCAGTGGCAGTAGAAAAAGACGTGTCCAGCAGCAAACTGGCAATGTGTCACATGATGATACTGGAGGATGTGTCCATCCATAGACAGGTAGAGCCTCGCTGTGCAGTGATGTCTTGTGTGTGACTAAATCATTATCTCAGGTTTTAATAGTCCATTACTAAAGCAGGACTCTGCTCTATTCTGTATCAGCTCGGTTCAGTTCATAATAATAATAATAATAATAATAATAATGTATTTTATTTATGGGCACCTTTCAGGACACTCAAGATCACCTTACATGTACATAAAAGAAATAAACAGACAGACAGCAGTAAAAAACAGACCAAACATAAATAAAAAGCAATAAACCACAGTTGCTTTGTTGCCCAACTGAAATGACCTGCTTCAGAGATATGCCCTTACAGATGATCACATCTCATCTGTTTTCCACAAACGCACCAGATCTGAAATGAAAAGAAAAAAATCTGAAGTGAATCTTAATGTGAATCAGGGTTCCAGTTCTTTAAAAAGTAATTTTACAGAACATTTCCAGAAGTTTTTCTAGAAAACCTCTCCGCATTTGAATCTCTATGAAACTTGAAGGCGGCACTAGATGTGAGGGGATGGGTCACTTTAAGGCCTGAATCTGAGGACTGATTTTCCTCTTCAACTCTATGTAAGAATTAGTCATGAGAAGAAACTTGCAGAGATGTTTTAGGCCCCATGAAAATCAGATAAAAAGAGTCTGGTGATGTTGATGGTTGTGTAAAGCCTTTTTTAAGCCTGTAGCTTCAGAGAGGCTGAGGTGGAGCTTCTACCCTCAGGCCACTAAGATCCTAAATGAAGACACTGCCTGAGACTGCTCCCCCCATCATACGCATTTTTTATTATTATCACCGTTTGAATGAATAAATTGTATTTCATATGATTAACGTGGCATATAAATTGATTGACAGATTTACTGATTGATCTAAGAATTTCATTGCCAGACTGAACTTGAAGAAATTGATATGATTGCTGTTTTTATGGTATAAATCATATTAAAACTTTTGATAGGTTTAGGTAATGCCAATGCTCTGAATATTTTCTCATGTTAATAATTTGGTCTATAAAAGGTCAATTATAACGAGAAGTTACCACCAAAAGTGACTGCAGCCCCAAGTGATGTTTGAGATCAGGTAAAAGGTAAAATATGCCATTATCCTAAAAACAATGGAAAAACTACCTTGATTTTCTGTTTTCTTCTTATTTTGACCCGTGTGGGACATTTGAGAAACAAAGAGGCACCCACCCTACACAGCACGCAGGGTTAGCCACTCTCTGTTTCGCAACTGCCGCTTTCTAACACCCCACCCTCTCAGTGTCACATACTAACACACAGGGCACAAGGCAGTGCATCTGTTTTACTAACACATACAAACAGAAGTGGGGAAGCTGTGCAATCACTCATAATCGGACATTGCGGCATCTTCCAACAGGGTTATGTGAAAGTGTGTTTGTGTGCTTTGAACATAAGCGCTGTGAAATAATCTGATTTACTGCTTTGTCCTCTCCGAATGACTCTCTCTCTCTCTCTCTCTCTGGCTGTTTAGCCAGGGAGGAGAGGAGGGGCCAACTCTCAATGCTGTGACTTTACTAACAGTAAGTGATAATTGTTACATAGTTTACCATTAATAACAACATAATCGCACAGTAGTAATGCATTTATTTCTGAATAAAACCAATGATGTTGTGTGTGGAAATTGATTTTAATTCATTTTTGAAAGGAAAGGTAATGAAAAGAGAAACTGCTTACTGCTTTACCTTTTTTCTGTGAACTCTTCAAGACGAACCAACCAAGTTTTCCAGTACTCGGACATCAGCTCTGAGCTCAGCTGGTGAGCATGGGCAGGTGAGCCATCCTTGTAGGCTACGACAATGAGTCCATTTTCAACCTGCAATAAGAAGAGATCTTTTGTGTGACACACTCTAGCACACATACAGCAAAAATAATGATCAAATATAAATTTCCTTTACATTTTATAATCTATCTTTTAAGTAAGGAATCTGACTTTGGGCTGAGAGACAGATAGAAAAATAATCTGGTTAAGAAGGAGAGAATTAAAAGATCACCACATCAATATCAGTGGATCACCTGGTATTTGTAGTTGTGGTCATTGTTCAAAGCTCCGGCGTAGGCTGCCACCTGAATAGGATTGTCATATGTGTTTCTCAGGAATGGTTTGGGTTTCTCTGAAGTCTTCCAGTCAATAACACAGAGTACACCCCTGTGAGCAAAAAAGGGCTGTGAGTTAAGTGGAGGAAGTGACAAATGTCAAGTTAATCATGGAAGAAGAAGAGTCTACTTGTGTCGGGATCATTTACCTGTAGCGAGCAACACAGTCCACAATCCCCAGATAGCTCAGCGTGTCATGTTGCACGGTGCTTTCAGTGGCTCTCACTGCACTGACATCCTCCAGTACGTGAGAGATGCTCTCCATGTATCCCTGAACCCCAGGAGGATACTCTGGCATCTCCGAAGGAACTTTATTCTTCCATGTTGCACCTGACATCAGGATGTCCTCCAAAGCTGAATGGAAATGCTTCCCTTGCTTAAATAAATCTGAATAAAACAGATATTTGGTTAGGTTTTTGTTTATCCTGCCTCCACAAACTACACAACACACATAATTCAATAGCAGCTATACACGTATGTTATAAAAACTTACTCTGGCTGTATTCTTTGAAGCTTTCCTCTCCAAGCTCTGCAATCATCCTCCTCTTCCACCTCTCCAGGTAGAAGATCTGCTCCGGGGAAAGGGTCTGCTGGAGGATGCGGGTCACACTGGGTACGGAAGACCTGTCCTGGCCCCGTTTTAACAAGATCCGGACTGGAGGTCCTGACTCTGGATCCTCTGTTTCTACAGTCGCCCCGCAGTTTAAAAAGGGATGGAGGGTTTTGGGTACCGTCATCTCAGGTCTCGATGAGGACGTTTGAGCTTTGACAACAGGTCCATAAATGTCCTCGTCCTCCATCTGGAGGCTCTCTGGAGTTTGGGAACTGACCCTGGATGACACGACTGACTTCACAAGAGAAGAGTAGCGCTCACTGTCCACTGAGCTGTACGGACTCTGTCTCTTTGGGGATGTCAGGCAACGGGAGGCAGAGAAATTGCTGACAGAGAGGGAGGTGCATTGAGGGACAACGACGCCTCCAACGCACACCACGCGTTTAAGAATGAACATTGTGACAACTTCCACGCAAAAAGCTTAGAAGGAAATCACTTATCAGCTAACTAACGACGTGTACGTGCTGTGGTTTTACATTGCGTTTAAGATGTTTGCGTTCACTGTGGTGGTGGTGGTGGTACTTGCCCCAACATGTTCTGCAACAGCTCTTCGGTTGCATAAACTTCCTTAGGTAGGTGAATTGTTGTTGCTGTTCTTCTTTATGTTTTCTGGCGGATTGCAATACCAACTTTAGGTGCGTGCATACCGCCACCTACCGTACCGGAGTATGTAGTGCGGGCTCTAGTTTTACATTACTCTAAAAACAAAAAACTAGTGTAGGATAAAATAGAACAAAATCAAAAATATTTTACTAAACTCAGTGTTCATTGAGAGCTGTATCCATTCTCTCTGAGTTTCTCCTTCATTTATCCCTTCTAAGTGCTATTCTCATCCTGTCTCTCTAAACCAGGGATGGGCAATTTTGGTCCTGGAGGGCCTCTGTCCTGCATGTCCTCTTACACACCTGATTCTAACAATAATCAAACTGTGGCAAGCATCAGATGCTTGATAACGAGCAAAGCATTAGATTCAGGCGTGTTAGGCTAGGGACAAACTTAAAACATGAAGGACAGTGGCCCTCCAGGACGAGAATCTGCCCACCTCTGCTCTAAACCCTTTGCTGCAAACTTGCCCTTTCTTCGTTATATTTCACACAGAGCATAATGACTTGTTTGACATTTTGCAACGATATTAGAATGTGCACATACTTGTGATTTAACTTTCCCCAGTAGAAATGCTGTCTTATTTAAACCAGTGTGATGAAACCTTAATCTGGATAAACCTTCTCTCTTCTGTTTCTATAATATCCTGAGCTCTAACTGTCTTTGTTCTGCCTTTATTGCCCTCATCCCACCTTTCCTGATACTCAATGTTTAATTAGTGCTTTACCTCCCCCTTTTCCAAATGAAATGTCCATTTTAAAACTTATATTTAATGATCTTTTAGCTATCTCATCTGCATATTAATTATCCTTTAGGCCCCACGTGTGCATGCACCCAACAAAGTTCAACAACTAGTCCCATCCTTTCAATCCTGAATAAACATGGAAACATTTTATACACTATGAAGGACTTGCTGCAGAGTCAATGCACAACGCCACCATGTCTGGTCTCAGTTCTTCCACCAACATCCTTGCATCCTCTTAGGAAGATCCAATAAACTAGTGATAGTCTATCCCTTGTGAACTGTTGTGGGGACTCAACTCAAGGCTTTGTTATGTATTTATTTTGTTTGGGTGAGATATGGCAGCTGCCCCATAAACAAAACACCCAGAATTGCTGATCTCATCAGTGCCCTATATACAGTATATCTATTGATTGCTGGCTTATCTGCCGCCCAGTTATATCCAGATATAGTTCTCATAGTTCTCTCTTGTTTTTTCAACATGTATCTTCCATGTAAATCTTTCATTCAGTTTCCCTTTCCCCTCCTAGTTAAGTACATATAACAATACAGACTGGCAAAAAAAAAAATCCCAATTAATCAGAATCAGAATCAGAAATACTTTGATAATCCAATGGGGAAATTCTTTTCGTTACAAAACTCCAGATATACAAAGAACAAATATTATACAGACAACATATTTTGAAAAGGCTATATCTTATTATTACTAAGATGATTGTTAAACCTTAATCCTTTATCTTCCTTATCCTAGTACATTTACATCATCTCTCCCCCTCATCCATAGCCCTGTCATCCGTGATAAACATATCCTCCAGTCTAGATTCGTAAGAATACTATTTATAATAATGTTAAATGCTTAACTATATAATACTCATCAGACAGCTTCGGTCCCACTTTGACTCAAACTTTTGTTCCCATTTGAGTCTAATACCCAGTTTGAACATTCCTGTAGCTGGGAACTGAAGTTATAGGTATGACCAAATGACTGCGTTTGTAACGAAAGTACATTACCCTTATAAGGCATTCATTTCAATTGAACATCCTTTCATTATACAAGCCCTGCAAGCTTTTGGTTTTGGTAATAATATTATAATATTGTAGTGTTCTAAAGGACATGAACAGCTCTGTCACTCTATTTTCCAATATTTCCAAAATGTTTCACACTTTAAGAGGTGAACCACAAGGATGACCTATTTCTTGTTTTTGATTGTGGTTTAACTTTTGCTGTTAATGATCTCACATAGTCCAGACAATAAAAACTACATTACCCGTAATGTGTATTGTATTATTGAAATATATTCGGTGGAACTCATTTTGGTTACTGTAATTTGCTTTTTACCCTCATCAAGCCTAATCTGTCCGTTACCTAATGATACAAAATATAATTGCTGTTTAAAAACAAGTTATTTTAAAGCTTTTATATGAAACCACAGTAATATGACTGTGGTTTGAGTGATAATGGTAAAAGCCAATGGTAGCACTTGCAAATTCAACGTTGTCCAATCAGATCCACTGTAAGGCGGGCTGTATTCCGTCATCACTGGGAAAAAAAACGTGTTGACAGCTAGCCAGTCAGCAGAGGGAGAGCTTCCTGTGTATACTTTTGTTATTTGGGTTGTTGGCCTGTTCCGTCGATTTCAACCTCATCATGACATCCACCTTAGACGAATGTAATAAGGAAAAGGTAAGTTAAATGCGTCTTTTGCGTGTGAATTGCACCTCAAGTCAGTCCTGGCAACGTTAACGTTAAGCTCGCTAACATTAACGGTTGCTTTCTGGGTAAGTTACTGCCGCTAACTCTGGCTAAAGCTAAATTGCTAACATTTTATCGACATATCTGTGAGGAAGTGTGGCGTTAAACCAGTGGTGTCAAACTGCGTGCAGTAAGTGTCGTTTGCTAATTACCTGACACAATGAAAGTGTTAAAACGTGGCACGGTTAACGCAACATACAGTGTAAAAGTGATAATGTACATAACGTTAGCTTGTATGGCGTTAAGTTATCTCTTCTTCAACTCTATTGAACGACTGTTCTGCAGAGCAGTGCAGCTAAATGGCCCTTGACAGCTGGGTGGACACTTTTGACATGTGTCTCAATAACACCTTTATGTCCTTTCTTATTTTAACTGTGCAGGTCTAGTATTTGAGAGGTGATGATACAACTTCATTGGTCAATTTAGGAGGATGGAAGTTAAGTTTGTGGTGCTGTTGTTGTGTTGTGTGCAAACACCGCCCTCTAAAAATAACCACAAAGTTGAAACACCTCTTTAAAACTGAACATTATATCCTTCGTGGCGGGTGTAGCTAATAAACTGTCAAATGAGCGTGAGGTGTTGCATACATCAGCAAGAGAGTAAAGAGCAGAATTGTTAATTCTTTATGCCATAATATGAGAGATCAGTGAGGGTGTGAAGCTTTGCAAAGCAGGAGTGCAGTCTGTGTTTACTGTTAGATCCAAAACTAACTGCCTGCAAACCTTTTACCCAACACCACTCGCATACACTAAAGGCCTTCAAGCTCCAAACTCATGGAAGAATGATTTCTAAGGGCCTCCCTACGTGTTAGGCTGTTTTGGAGCTCTATGGATTAAGACTGTTCCTGGTCTAATGTGTTTTTCTTTTGTATATTAAAAGTCTAATCACTGTGAAGTTGTAGCCAGGTGGCATTGTTGAATCAGACAGAGAGGGTGATAGCTTTGGGCTCTCAACATTGTAGCTGCTAAAAGAACATTCCTCGCTATTTGTGTATCGTCAGACTACGAAATACTCCAGACAAATGATTTGTATTGCAGCATTACTTGCTAAGATTTTGCTGATGCTGTTTAATATGTTAATTATGAATACTGACTGATTATTGGTATCATTGAACCAATATTAAAAATGAAACGGTCACAAGTTATGTTTAGTCTCTCTGCTATATGCAGTCCGAATTCAAATCAAACTAAAATAATAAATCATATGGCATTTATTATATAGTCCAGAATAATGATCAGACTAGAAACGTGTTGGATATTTCTTGAATAATATTTTTTGTGTGTACACATAAGATCAGCCAGCTGTTTTTTTTGTTGTTTTTTTAAACCTTGATGCATTCTCTCCCCTTAGATGCGCTCTGTGTCTGTGGATCTAAACCATGATGCCTCTCTTCTCATTGACATTCCTGACGCACTCTGCGAAAGGGACAAAGTCAAGTTTACTGTCCACACAAAGGTAAAAAAAAAAAAGTTTTGTACCTGAACACATAAAATTAGGACAGAAACATGGTCCAAGCAAGTACACAGATTCAAATGACAATGCCTGGCACAGGGCGCACAAATGTGTCTTCGGTGAAGATACTCAACGTACGCTTTAACACACCGGTGGAGGTAACAAAGGACACTCTTCAGGGGTTGGATGTAGAGCTAATCAGAGCTCTTTCATGAGCACAGTAGTAGACAAATGTGACGTCTGTGGAGGAACGTGTATTGCTGTACTTTCTGCACAGAAGGAAGAAAAAACATAAATGCGTACATGCAAACATACCCGATGGGATGATGCCTGAAATTAATCTTGCTTAGCTCAAAGTATCTGTGTACTTGTGTGTAACACATTTCTGCCCTTATTCTTCTTACCTTAAAAATATTCTTTCAAGGTTATTTGCTGATACGTTGACAATTTTCTTTTCATAATACTACTAAATTAAGTTTTTTTCCAGACCACACTTAGCTCTTTCCAGAAGCCAGAGTTCTCCGTTCCCAGGCAACATGAAGACTTCATCTGGCTACATGACACTCTGGTGGAGACAGAGGACTATGCTGGCCTAATAGTAAGTTATTCTTCTTGCAAACATGACTCACATAAATGGCCAGAGGCTGTAATATCGCTATTTGCCATCGGCACCTCTGTAATCTTTAAATGAAAACACAGGCCAACAAGGTTTTTGCTGTGTCAATCAAACTGTCATTCTTTCAAAAATTATTTTGCACAAAAGGTTAATCCTGTATAACACATTATGACCATTTAACCAGTCATGGGTCATATATTTTCCTGCTTTTTCATTCATAGATTCCTCCAGCACCCCCAAAGCCGGATTTTGAAAGCCCAAGAGAGAAGATGCACAAACTGGGGGAAGGTGAAGCTACTATGACCAAGGAGGAGTACACTAAAATGAAGCAGGAGCTGGAGGCGTGAGTGTGACACTCAAACATAACCCCACATATTGCTTTGTGTCATGTTAGAGCATTTACAAAAGTCAAAAAGTACAAAACCGTCTTCTTTTCTTTTCTTTTCAGTGAATACCTGGCTGTGTTCAAGAAAACAGTCCAAGTGCATGAAGTTTTCCTGCAGAGATTATCCTCTCACCCCATTTTAAGCAAAGACAGAAACTTCCAGATTTTCTTAGAATATGACCAGGATGTGAGTTCCCCATAATGCTGACTTGTCAGTTGGAAAAGAGGAAGTAGAGTGTGCTGGACACTTGTGACACATGGCCTACATCCTGCTTTGATCAGCAGTTGTGCTTATCTATGTAGTCTTTGTCAGTCAGTGACTTTAGTGTTTGTTAACAGAACATAGCTAAGAGTCAAACTTTCTATATTCTTATGTACTGGTCATATAAAATAGCATACATGTGTTTTTGGAACCATTTTGTGACACAAAATGATATAAAAACTATGAACTATTGATACAATCACAAACATTACTTCAGTCCCTACTTAGTTCCATCAACAACTGATGATAACTTTTAAACAAATAGATTATATTCCTCTCAACGATTCAATATGTGCCCCTTCTAAATTCTGTCATTTTAGCTCACTGTGAGAAGAAAGAATGCCAAGGAAATGTTTGGAGGATTCTTTAAAAACATGGTGAAGTCGGCTGATGAGGTCCTTATCTCAGGAATAAAGGTCAGGCTCATGCATGATCTGCTTACATTATGGGCATGACAGCATTACAGAAGAAGTGTCATAGCAGTTATTTCCCCATTTACCTTTCTCTGTGTGCGTTTGTGTCCTGCACAGGAAGTGGATGACTTTTTTGAGCAGGAGAAGACATTCCTGCTTGACTACTACAGCAAGATAAAAGATTCTACTGCCAAAGCAGAGAAAATGACCCGCTCACACAAAAGTATGACAGCGTTTTTACTTTACCACATTAAAGTTGATTGAGTTGAGTAGATTAAGGAATTTATATTTGGAATTTGTTTTCTTTGCTAATTTCTGTTATTGCAGATATTGCGGATGATTACATTCACATCTCTGCCACTTTGAACACTCTCTCTGCTGATGATAGCACAGCAAACAAAAAGTGAGTTTAATAATTATTTTTTTATGCAAAGACATACTTTTTCTTGAAGAATGTAAGAGATTTTGCCTCTCTTCTCTCTGGTGGATTTAAACAAATATATATAGATATTTGCTCGCTAATTATGTAAAATCTCATCACAAGAAAGGACGTAGTTGTATTGTTTTCCATGTTGTTCCATGTTTTTCTCAGGCATCTGGAGAAGATGTCCGACCTGTTTGAGAAGCTCAGAGTAAGTATAACTTTGGAAATATTAGTCCTTTATATATGCATTGTAGTAGCTAACTCTGTCTTTGTGTACCTGCAGAAAGTGGAGGGAAGAGTAGCATCTGACCAAGAGCTGAAACTCACAGAGCTGCTAAGATATTACATGAGAGACATCCAGGCCGCCAAGGTGAGACATATTTATCTTCTGCCTTCATACAAGATGCATAAATTCACAACAGCTATAAAGTTCACGTTTCAAACATTTTATGCCATCGAAATAATAATCAACATTTTCTATATTACTCTGAGCAGCAAGGCAGCCTTTTTCCAGTCAACGTGGGATTAGAGATGTTCATATTTGTTGCATTGAGCATAAGGACTACTTAAATAAAAGTGCATGCATTTCTCGATAACTGTCTTTTTTTTCCCAGCATATCTTCTATGAAAATCCTGTTATGCAAACATGAAGATAGATTTTGAATTACTTGATGTTGAGTTTAAAGCTGCAGTAGATCAATAGCACTTGAATTACAATATAATATGATGAAAGATTATTATGGATTTTTTTGTCCAACATCACCAAACATAAGCCTATCACAAGATTACTGTATTCGCTTGATATTTTACAAAGTAAGGCAAGTTATCTCTAAAATATTTAAAGTGCATTTTCTTCAGGTTCCCCATTCATTCTCCTATTTCTCATGTTAAACTATGTGCAACGTATCAGGACCTTCTGTACAGGCGAGCACGGGCGTTAGTCGACTATGAGAACTCTAACAAGGCTTTGGATAAGGCTCGACTGAAGAGCAAAGACATCCCCCAGGCAGAAGAGCACCAGCAGCAGTGCCTGCAGAAATTTGACAAGCTCTCAGAGTCTGGAAAGAAAGGTTTGTGCATCCATGCGTAAGAGATGCAGGCTTGTTACGCACTTGTTTCTTTGTGTTTAAAACGGTATGCGCTGTGCAAGCTCTTTTTCAACTGGACACTGTTATCCTCATAGAGCTCACCAGTTTCAAGGGCAGGCGTGTCGTAGCCTTCAGGAAGAACCTCATAGAGATGGCTGAGCTGGAGATAAAACATGCCAAGGTGAGCAGCACTATACAGCTGACCGATTTTTGCACTAATGAAAATTACTCTTTGTTTCTATAATATTATGTAGATGAAGTTTGATAATCAATTCACTTTACACAGCCATAGAGCCATTAATTAATCTCTCAGGCATCTGCAAACATCATCAGCAGTAATATCTCAATAATCATCAACAAAAAACAGAAAGATCATACATATAAAATCATATACACTATTATTAATAACAAATTGAGAATGCAAAAGCAGGTGTTGTGTACCTGGCCAGCACTGGTTCAGTTTGGATTCAGCAGTTAGTCATGTGTGGAAAACTGGGGCATTTAGGGTGTGTTAGGTGTGTTTGAAACCCATAAAATGCTGCCAGTGTGTTAGTGGAAGTTGTAAACATTGGATCATTTAAAAAAAGGAATACCAGACCTCCAGTTTCTTCTTGGTGCATTTAAACATTTAGACCTCGTTTACATTGACTATATAATCTGGTCCCTAAATGTTTCAAGAGAGAAAATTCTAAAAAAATAAATAAAGGACTTTCAAATTGGAAAAGAAATCCACATGAATTTAACCTGTTCACTGTCCTCCCTATCATCCATATCCCTGTGTACGTGATTTTAGTGTTTTCCAGGTTTACAATCACTTTGTTTATGCAGCATTATCTTTAAATCTTTATCATTTCAGCGTCTCTTCTGTGTGATTGACTTGAGTATGTACCCACTTTGATTTGTGCTCACCTTAATGAGCATGCACTTTTCTTCTTGTGGATTTCTCGGTCATGGTGATGGTGTTCACAGCATCCCAAGCTTATGTGGTTTACTCAAAAAATTAGGATAGGGATTTGTTCAAGTTGCCATTAGTAATATATGTTGTTTACACTTTATTAGACATTAGATATGATACTCAAAAACCTGATTATAACTGGGATACAAGTGTTCATTTACATGTTTGATTTGAGGAAGTCCTCATGACTTAAAACAGACTGTATTCTTCACAGTATTGATAGTGTTTTCTCCTGTCTCCACAGAACAATGTGACTCTATTGCAGGGATGTATTGACCTGCTCAAGAGCAACTGACAAGTATTTCTGTCCTACCAACACCAAGTGACCAATCATAGAAAATGGAAACCTGGCGTCCCCGGGGGCCTTGCATGGACATGAATCTAAGCCCTATTTCTGCTCCCACCCATGGGTCTGATGCCACTTTAAAACCCTGCACGAGGCTTGTCTTTTAGGCAGAATGTCTTCATGTTTACAGAGTCCCTGTCCTCTGGTCCGTGGTCCATCCTTTTCCATTATTTTTGGAAGTCTAACTCGATGCCTCCAGTGAAAGAGGCTGCCAACATTGAGGTCTTTCATTACTTTGCAGCACCAACAGAGGTGATGTCTTTTTTTTCCCCCTCATTTTTACATTATGCACAGAGTACAAGTCTTGCCTTTTTGATGATATTTTTTGCCTCTCTTAGCTCTTGTTTCATGTACACTTTTAAATACTTTGTTTCTCTAAAGGCTTAGATCATGTTTTTTGCATAGCCATAACCTATGTCTTAGGATTCATATGCTTAATCTGTTGGGGCAATTTTGTTTGGTAATGGATCAGTTTTATAGAAGCAGAACTAGTGCCTGGAGAAACATCCTCATGTTCTGCACCGGCTCTTGAGTACAACCAAACCAACCCTCTAGTGAGAAAACTCATGACTGACTTATAAGACAAGATCATCTTCTAGTGTTCATAAATTACTGCACTTCACTTCAGTAATGCAAAATTGGATCTGTCCCCACATTCTTGTCTATCAGAGATGCCCATTAGATTTGCAATATTTCAGCAAGAGATTGGCGAGTAAGCTATTTGAGCACCTAGCCTTTGGTCTGCATTTTGGTTTTATTTGCACAAGGCATGCAGAATATACCCCTGCACTACATGTTTCACATCCTCAGCAGCTCATTTACTCTAACCAACTCTGCCCATTCACTTTTCAATGTGTAATTAATGGTGTTATTCTTTATTTTGCCCTAAATTCTCCTTTTGTAATTGATGGGCTCTCATTTATCAGACCTGCTATATTTACCAGATCCTCTAATTCTTTTTTTGTTTATTTAAAGCAATTATAAAAAATTAAAAAAAAGATGCACTAAGAAGATGGAAAGTACTTTACAATCACGACCAGGCACAGTAAAGTATTTAAATACATTATAGTTTTTTAAGAAATTGAATGTATTTCTAATGGATTCCGACGATGAGAATTCCTTTACATTATGCTTTTCTTACAGAACATTAGCATTTTTATAAATTTGTAATAATGGCATTGAATAAATCCTACTTTCCCATTATTGATCTGTGGCATTCTGTGTTTTGTGGCTGGGGAAGTTTTCTGTTGTAAGAAAATGCATTGGATTGAATTGAATCTGTATTTTAAAGATTGCCTATTATACCACTAGGTAGCAGTATTTAGCCATGAGCTGTATCCTCTGTCCACTCAGTTTTAGTGTGGGGGCCCTTGAATTGCAACACAGCAATTCATGTATGTACATTTGTGTTAAATCCATTGACCAAAGTGGATCTTGACGGGACTGTGTGGTGTATTAGGTAAGCTTTAAGGAAATGCCAGGGTGCTCATGGGAATCACCACAAGCATTTCACATCCTGCTTCATGAGTAGCACTAGGCAACATGACTAAAACAAATAGTCTGATATGTACACGTAAGTATCAGAGTAGATGGTGATTCATTTGATAGTTGACAACAAATTGATTGATTGTTGCAGCTCTATTTTAAACGTGATTAATATGTATTGATACTTCTAACAACCTTACACACATACAGCAGTGACGTTTATCTAAATGAGACGTGGAGAAGGGAAGTTGTATCATGATTCATGAGTATATCATCACACACATAGACAGGATATACTGCTCATGATGGAATTGTCAATATTGACATCACCAGTCACACTGACCTGTTTTGGTCCGTTCACTGATTGGATGAAGCCACAGACTGGAGCCAATGAGATCCTAACACATTATCCTTGCAAACAGGTTAGTTTGCCAAATGGGATCAGAACAAACAGGGTTTAAAAACATGGCATTACAGAATGGTCGCTATGACGGATCAAAAGAAACAAGGCTTCTTTTTTTGGAACATGACATTTATATAAGGCTCAGGTGTCTGTTTGGTACCATGGTCTAAACATTTGCTGATATTATTTCCCTTCACTGTATGAAAATATCATGGAAAATATGTAGTTACTGATCTGATTTTATCAGTGTGAAACAGAAGTATTTGGTACTCGATTAAATCTTTTTCATGTTTCCTTTGTGTAGCTGCTGTGTTCATCATGATAACGAATGTCCCCAGTTCTTGCTCTAATTGCAGAAATACAAATTAAAATTAGCCTGCAGTGGTGTAAAGGAACAAATCTCTCTGCTTCAAAGCCTTATTTTGCTGACTTTATGAATTCCTTATCTCCCCTTAGGCACACTTAGATAATTTGAAGCCTATAAATGTATAAAAAGGAGTACGATTTTGCACGTTTTCAGAGCTTTGGGAGACTTTATCAGTGCTTGGCCATTTTAAGTAATTCAGCACCATCTTTATGATCCTAAATCTAAGCCTCAGTCACATTCAGTGCAGGAATGTGAGCATGCATTTTGGAAAGCTATTACAAAAAGGACACAAAAAAATTGTACTTTTTTATGCTGTGTCATATCATGAAATATAGTGTAGTATTTTACCACTTTGGCTGAGGTCATGGATATGTGAACTGTAAAGAACCAGAATACTTATGCTGACTGAGCCTGCAAGCACCTGCCTCATGTCCCACAGCTCTACACTCTTCACCTTAAAGGTCATAATGAAGGCAGACAGAAGCTTTAGAGCAGAACTGGAAGCATGAAGCATGAACGCCTCCTCAAATAGAGACAATGTTCTCTAAAGGGAATTTTTTTTTTTTTTAAAGTGCAGCTGAAGGGTTTGCTGACGAACTGAACTGTCTGTGCTTTTTTTGTGAAAGAAAACAGGATGCCCAGAAACCGTGAAACAATATATTTTCCTTTACAAAGCGACAGACTGCACATTTCAGATGAATCCCTAATTGTGATGTTCCTTCAATAATGCAATTCTGTTTTTAACACAACACTAAAAAGCTCACAGTACCAAAGGCCAATAGTTTTCTAGGTGTGCCCTGCATTGCTCACACAGTTTCTTTGCTTTCAAGAACACAATACAAACACCACCTCCCATTATAAACAAATTATACATTTATTATTTCATCTCATCACACAACAGAAATACTTTGAGCGTTATTAATTATTTATAGTTCACAGCAGATTATGCAATGTTGTTTAAGTATAAGTTATTATCTTGATTATCACAATATACAAATACTAGACTTAGACTTAGACTCCTCTTTATTGATCCCTTTG
Organism: Echiichthys vipera; assembly: GCF_963691815.1. Classification (NCBI taxonomy): domain Eukaryota; kingdom Metazoa; phylum Chordata; class Actinopteri; order Perciformes; family Trachinidae; genus Echiichthys; species Echiichthys vipera. The sequence goes on from NC_139836.1 coordinate 13,364,088, forward strand.
GAATGACTCCCGCAAAGAAATTTAGTTTCTAGCAGCTTACAATAACACAAGGGAGGTTTAACAAAATACAGTATATGATAACCAATAAACTCTTAGCTAAATAAATACAGAAAGTATATTAAAAAAATAAAATAAATAAACAGTAAGCAATAAACTCTTAGTCAAATATATATGAGGTAGATGTAAGAATACAGGTAAAATAAAATTCATGGAAGATGAAATCAGATAAGTTAACTGTAGAGGAAATGTATAAGATAAATGATGTATGACTGTATATGACAGAAAGGAGCAGTAAGCAGTTAAATGATTGCACTTAAGTGGTGGATTAAGTTATTGCACAAAAAAGATGACAAGTGTCCAGGTATGTAAGAGTCGATTATTAGTTGCACGGTATATACACACTAGAGCAAGACAGCTTAGTGAGCAAATATAGTCGATGCTAAACTTTCAGTAGCTGAAACAATCCAGTGTTAATGTGAGAAACGGGAGTGAAAAACCACAGATCAGTTTCAGCAGCTGCAATGCAAAGTGAAGGCAAAATCACTCACTGGGGGCTCATGTGCATCAGATGGAAAACCAGTGGCTATATATATATATGGTTATTGGTTTGTAACTAGCAAGGCTGCTGCATCAACAAACAAGAAATGATTTGACATAGGACATTGTTTTTTCCTGTTTATTAAGTATTGTGAGGTTAACGTGAGGTTCTTTGAAATACAGTTTGTAAATGAGGACAATCTGTGACCACACAAGGCGACATGTGTGTCCACTTAACAAACTGTTTTACTCAGCAGTTTGAGGAGAGGTTGTGTCAAGGATGCCTATGCAAACAGTTTTCAAATGAATGTTCCGGGTTGTGGGAAGAGAAATGTTTCATTATTAGTGAAGAGGAGCTATACATTTCATATTATCTTACACGACTTATACAGGCACACAATGCCTTCACATTGTGTTGATGCCTCAAATTATAATCTCCCTGTGCTAGTTTTTTGGGCGTTAAAATAATGTTGGGTCAGCCTGGGTGTGGTAAGCAAACTTTCCTAGAAGGAACAAACAATGTTATCCTGCAACTTGCAGGTGACCTTTCTGCACATTCAGGCGTGGTATTTCTGGGAGGCCTGTTTAAAGGCTCACTTCTCGATGTCAAATCGTCTAAGGCTCTGGTTTATCTAGTAGTTTGGAAGAAATAAGGATTAAAGAAATGTTTTGAAGTAGAGATCAGTAGAGGTCGCAGCAGTACAGTGCATTTATGAATCCAAATTAAAGGATAGTTTTGTTCTAACCCACATTTTGAATTAAATGAAGAAACCAAATTTTACAAAGATACGAAATGCTTGAGGCTGAGTTTTGGGAGAATATTGTATAGAATTTTGCAGAAGACATTTTGGATATTTTTCATAGATGGATGGTGCTACCACAACTATACATCTTGGAGTTTTGCAAACTAAACTTCAATGTTTCTATCACTCTCTGTTAGGCTAGCTTCAGGCTCTTTGAAATGTATATGAAGTTTCTCAAAATACCTAGCCTACTTGATTTCATTAAGCACTGTTCTTGAGTGAACGTACGCTTTACGTTTCTTTCAAACAAACCTTTTGTTAAACTGAAAACGATAAGATTGACTCAACTCATGTACATAGAAGACTACAACTCCCATCATGCGCCTATTTCCGGCTTGAGTGGATTCCAGCCAATCAGAAGCCTTCTGGATTTATGGAAGCTAACGGGGGCACGGGGCCAGCACGTCTAGCCAGCTCGAAGTGCCACGACTTCACAGAAGACCACGGACTCTCCAGCAGAGTGAGGGGGCAGTACTGGGAAAAAAAAGATAGTTAGCTGCATAAATAGGTAGCTACTTCATCTAACAGAACAACTCAAAGCTTTTTGGCCTCTCTCCATTCTCTTGAAGCAACAAGACGCAGCTACATCACCAGCGAGGTAAGTGTGGGAGCCTGGGTGTTTTTTTATTCATTGAGCCAGCGTCACCTAGCTCGGGAAGCTAAGTAGCTAACTCCAGAGCTAACTACTTGTACAGAAAGACAGCCGGTTAAAGTTATCTAAAACTACTGGAAGATTTCCGCTCACAAGCTATTCCGTTTACAGTTTTATTATAGTTCCTGGCGTGCAGTTTTGTAACGCAAAGCGACACTTTATTATACCATACTGTGCAGGACGACAGCCAAGTTCATTGATTCATAGCTACAAAGCTAGCCTGCAAGTAATGACTGAAAACATTTCACATCAAAATAATTACATTTTTATACAGTATTAATTGGTTTCCATGCACGTTTGTGCGGACTATGTAGGGAGTCTTTGAAAGTCTCCTTAATCTCTTAGGCCCATTTTTTAGTTGTGGTCTCAGTCATTTTAGTTGTCATTTTAGTATAAGTATAAGTTTGATATTAATTAAATTATCTTAGAAGTTGTTGGAAGTCTGTGCGTTTTTTATTAAAGTGACGTATGGGCAAAGCAGAGATGTACAACAGGGGGTCCGGGACACCCAGGGGGTCCTTTGAGTTACTGAAGGGGGTCCACCAAATTTTTTTCCAATCTTTCCAACATTAAAAAAAAAAAAATATATATATATATATATATATATATATATATATGTATGTTTTAAAATAAACATTAACATGGATGCAACGTGGTATTGGGGGGGGGTACATTTACACAGCCTTGATGATAGGCTTATTGTAAAGGTAGCCACTAATGTCGCCATGCACAAATACAACTGAGCTGAAGGATTCAATGTGCCTTCCAAAAATTAACATTATGATGTATAAATGTGGTAATAATTATCATTGTAATATCTTAATATTGTATGCACCATACACCTGTGTGTATAGGCTTTAGGTCACCATAGCTGTTAGGCCAAATTTAATATGCAACTCAATTTAATACAATATTTTTAGTAGGGGGTCCCTGCTTCGTCTCTTTTTCAGCTACGGGGTCCTTGGCCTAAAATACGTTAGAGACCCCTGGACTAACGTGTGTACGTCTGTGTAAAGGGTGTGAGAATATTACTTGTCTGTACAATGTGTCTGTAACTAAAAGTAGTGGAAGGAAATAAATGGCATGCATTTGCTTATTTTGACATAACATAACTTTATAAACTTAATATATTTGAATCTTAGCTGGAGACTATTCCAAGTAATAATGCAGCCCCTGTGCGTTCTCCGTTGCCCATGAATGAAAGCCAGATGTTGTAGACTTGAAAGCTATTTAGTATGTAAAAGTTACACACTAGCAAGTTTCATCTTATAGTTCTATCTCTTATGGAGTTTGAGATGCACTTTCATCATCAGAAAGTCACCCCGAGTCTGTTTCTTGAAATCCTATTTCTCAGGGTAGAGAGGCACTGAAGTGTGAAAAGACGGATAAGGAGGCAGTACAAACGCTTCCCTTTCGCTTCTAACTATCAGACCCTGCAATGAACAGAGACTCTGGACTCTGTTTCGATTGTACCAGAGTAGCTGAGTAGTTTTCAAATACCAGTTTGTTTTTAACACAGTAAAGCTCCACATTGTCCTTGTTTGCATTTATATATTTTCTGATGGAATAACATTCCTATCCATATTACAAACAAGGATATAACTGACAGTGTTGCCAGAATATATCAGAGAAGGACTTTTAGTGTCCCAAAGCTTCTATCTACCCTTAGCCAACTTTCCTCCCCCTGCAGGCTAAACATTCTGGTTTGTGACAAGAGCTTCCAAGAGCCTTAAAGGGATAGTTGCAAGATCCTTTTAAGGAATGTTTTTTTTATTTTGTTTGTGTGTGTGTTTTTTTTTTTTTTTACAGGGCAGGAAATTAACAGGAACCACCAGCCAACTGCTGCATTTTTTCGCAGTTGCTGGTAATGTCCCCTTTTGCCTCTGTTTTTTTTTTTTAATTATTATTCACTGCTTTAAATTCAGATGTAGGTTGTTTTAAGATATAAGTAGTTGATTTGTCTTGAGAACCCCTTTCACAAATGCCCTCAGTTGTTCTGGCAATTTGCCAAATGCCTACACAGGATCCAGTAGTAATCCTTCCATACATGTTGATGACTGAACATGAATTATAGCAAGATTAATAGAACCAACAGTTGTATATATAGGTGAAATCAATTATTAGCCATGCTTACTCTTAACACTCAAACCAACATTTTTCAAGTGTTTGATTTGTTTTCTAAAAATATTTTCAGTGTGTTTCTGTATGTATAATGCAACCAAAATAATGGGACTTTTTGCTGAGGAGTAAAATTACACTTTCACAGAGGGCCACTGTATTTTAGTTCACCTTGTGCAACCATACAACAGCAGTGTAATAGAAACCACATTTTTAAATAAACATTTCCAAGAGGATTTTTTTATTGTGTATTTGGGGGCAGGGGCTTGTCAGCCTGGGTTGATATTGAGTTGTATTTACTTTGGCATAGTGTGATTCAATGCTTACACTTTGCTCAGAAAGCTCAGTGCTGGACTAAAAAATAAAGCAGTCAGTGTATGAGAATAAACTTTGAGAGTGTCTTTGAGCAGCGTGAAAACACGTTTTACCGAAGGTGGAATGGTATATGTCAATTGGTTTTGAACAGCTGATATTTATCATGATGATCATGCTGATAAAATTTGCTGGTTTGCATAATATAACCAGCCAGCTTCAAGGCAAATGTTTTGGGGGAAAACAATGACACCTTGAGGCGTTTGAAGGAAAAAGCTGTAGTTGTTCCCCAGACATCATTAATCACAATTTCAGCTCAACTTCAGAATCAGAATCAGAAATACTTTAACAATCCCAGGGGGAAATTGTTTTCGCTGTTAATACAACGGCTGTCAGTTAAGTTTAATTTTACCTAGGCACAGAAATATACTGTTGGTAGTATTACAGTTTTGAATAAATAAAATACTTTTACAAACTTATTTTTCCCCTCAAAATCTCTGGTCTTTGGTTGTGCACAGCAGGCAGTTTCTATAATAGTTGGTGACTGTGACACCTGACCCTTTTAAATTTTTTTTTAGGTCAACTGAAATTGAACAATGGATATCTACGACCCCCAGACCCTTGGGATAGTGGTGTTTGGTGGATTCATGGTAATCTCTGCTCTCGGGATTGCTCTTGTCTCCACCTTCTCTATGAAGGAGACTTCTTATGAAGAGGCTCTGGCTAAACAACGCAGAGAGTTGGGTAAGATTCATTCTTCTCGCTCTGACAAAAAGAAAAAGGACAAAGTATCTGAGAAGAAGGGTCGTGGAAAGAAGAAAGAAGAAAAGCCCAATGGAAAGATCCCAGAGCCTGAAAAAATTCAAGAGGAATTTGAAGCTGAAACACTGATTGAGCCTGTTGCTGCCCCTGCTGTAGCTGCTGCTTCCCCTGTTGTAGCTGCTGCTGCCCCAGTTGTAGCTGCTGCTGCCCCAGTTGTAGCTGCTGCTGCCCCAGTTGTAGCTGCTGCTGCCCCTGTTGTAGCTGCTGCTGCCCCTGTTGTAGCTGCTGCTGCTACTGAACCTGTCCCTGCTTCTTCAGCCCCAGCAGACACCCAGACAAAGACAGCTGCTGAACCAAGCCCTGCTCCGGCTGAGCCCTCACCTGCACCCTCACCTAAAGAGAAAAAGAAGAAGAAGGTAGCTAAGGTTGAGCCAGCCTCTGCCAAAACAGCCCCACTTGTGGCCGCCCCTGCACCAGTCAAGTCCTCTGCAATCCCTGCATCTACTCAGGCCCCCGTGTCTGCCCCAACTAAAGCCACTGCCCAATCCAAGTCTGCCCCTGCATCCTCTAAGTCTGCCCCTATGCCAGCCAAATCCGCTGCAGTCCCAGCCAAGTCTTCACCTGCTCCAGCCAAGATGGCCACACTGCTTGAAGCTGTCACTAAAGACGTGCCAGTGATGGCAGTGCCTCCAGTGGGATCTCAGCAGGCTCCTGCTGTTGTAGGAAAAGTACAGGAGCCTAAGAAGAAGGCCTCCAAGAAAAAGGCTGAGCCTGGTAAGCAGATATGTTTCACATATATCCATTTATCATTTTGCAAACTGTACATTTTATTTTAGATATAATAAAACTGTAATAGTAATATTTCTATAGACTTGAAGTGCTTAGTTATTAAAGTTTTTAAAAAATCACAGCACAGCTGTATGCCTGTTCTCAGCCTAGCCTGCTGCCAGATGTCCTTAAACCAGTCATTGTTTCTTCGAGGACTGCTGTTGTGCTCGATGTGTAGTTCAGACCGTGGTGGTGTCCACATCAGTGCTTCTGCAAATCGCTGCAAACTACACTTGCACACAAACCCTTTTTGCATAACAAGGGTCAACACCACTGTAGTCTCAATATATTGTTGTTGCACTAGTCACTCATCATTGTTAAATTTAGCCTTCTCCTTGGAAGTAGAAATGGTTGTCGAGGCAGGAACTACATTAGCCATAACACTGGTGATAGTACTCGGACTTGCATGTTTTGGAGGTGGAGTGGGGGCCTGTCTGTACAGTTGCATACACTCGCAATCTAAGGCAGTAATACCCTATCAGTACTGATGAACTTCTAGCTGTATACCCTTGGAAAGTAGTGCCATTGGTAGTTGTGGGTAATGTCTGGCACTCAGCTCTGGAGGGCATGGAGCACACCAGCTTTTCCAAACACCACTGCCCTGTTTTGTTAGCTGACAAAGGCTCTCAGTGCCCTGACAATGGGTATGGAGGGGAGTGGGGTTCTCTCTTGCCTGAGACTTGTCTCCGCCTGGTGCCACAGTGCCCCGTCATTTTGCCATCCGAAGCTGCCCAGGGGCCCAGAACCAAATGACAAGTTGCAACCTTTTCCTTTTCCTGAGGCAATGTGGGAATTCAGACTTCACTATGACAGCGAATGAGCCTTAAAACTGCCTGACTTTTTAGTTTTAAACTTGAAATAACTTCTGACTTCCTTATCTTATCCCACTGTGTTATTTTGTGTTTTATTGAAATGTTTTGTGTTTGCCTCTCTAGTAACAGCGGTGGATTCTGCCGATGCTCCTCTGTACCTGCCCTACAAGGCTCTGGTATCCACCATCAGTAGCATGGTGTTCAGTGAGGGAGAGGCTCATAGGCTCATCGAGATCCTCTCTGAGAAAGTCGGTATCATTCAGGACACCTGGCACAAGGTAATGGCCACTGTAGTCAGTGATGAAGAAAAAGACACCTTTCTAGGGAGACCCACTTTCATTTTGCTCTCTTACTGTGTTTGTATGCCTTTTCAGGCTACTCAGAAAGGAGACCCAGTGGCCATCCTGAAGAAACAACTGGAGGAGAAGGAGAAACAGCTGGCGGCAGAACAAGAGGATGCTTCTGCGGCAAAGAACCGTCTCAGAGAACTCACCAAGGTTTGATGTAAATGTGTCTATTGCAACCCTGGCAGTCCTATGGGACTCCTTTATACCTATAACATCAGAAAAAATATGCGTTGGATGGATGAAAATCTTTGCTAATCTGAGAACATTTTCTAGTTGTGAGGCAAAAGTGTAGTTTTGCCTAAAGGTAGAAGTGGAGGAAAAAGCCATGTTACCTAAATTTAAAGGGTTACTTCTCTGGTGAACGAGAATGTGTACTGACATTTGGATTGCAGTCCTGTTTTGTCCTGAAGGTGGCACTAGAGGAAAGTTATCAAGGGGACTGCAATACTCAGGCCACATCCATTAAGAACGATTGAGAAGCATTAAGGGCTCACTCAGTTGTAATGTTAAGTATCTATGGCAGCCTACGTGAAGGGTCATAGCAGATTTCACAGAAATTGTCCTGAACCTAGTGTTGAATTAAAAAAGTGCAGTAGAATAAAGGCCACGGTATCAGAAATTACTTTTTGGCCACAGACTCAATTAATCTGAATCTGCTCTCTGACCATACTGTCTGTCTTTCAGGAGCTTTCTGCTGAGAAGTCCAAGGTGACCAGTGTGGAGACAAGGTTGAGTTCCCAGCTAAGTAAGAGGGAGCAAGAAATGATTGCTCTGCAAGCACGCATGCAGGCCAGTTACCAGGACCATGTAGCACAGACCCAGGGGCTCAATGCAAAGGTCAGTTCTCTTATACAAATACTGCAAGTTCTTAATGTCCAAAATTCAGATGAGTAAATTTCTGTTTGCATTTTGTCCTTTTCTTTCCCTCTTGGTTATCTGGCTGCTAATTAGAAGTGGGAATGCATTTTTTGCCTTTTTTAATTAAAGGATTTAAAGCAGCTGTCCAAGGTGCAAGTGTCCAACATGGCCGGTCTATTTAAAAATAAAGAAAACATTTTTCAGATCGTCAGCCTGCAGGACCAGCTGGAAAAAGGCCCCAACGCCCAGCTGGCCCGTCTACAGCAGGAGAACTCCATCCTCCGCGATGCCCTCAACCAAGCTACTAGTCAGGCTGAGAGCAAGTGAGTGTTTCCCTGTTACACTAAAGGAGAAGCTTTGATCCATATTGACATGCATTTAACCTCTTAATACTGACACTAATTGAAGCTACTATTGACTACAGTATTTACAAGTTCAACGTGAATTTAGAGTACAGAGCTGAAAGATTTGGTCTTTTTTGTGAGGCATGTTCCGATTCTTTATCCTTACGTCTCTCCATCCGTGTCTTTCATTCTACCCCCAGGCAAAATGCAGAGCTGGCCAAGCTGCGTCAGGAATGCACAAAGTTAACTAAGGAGCTTGGAGAGAAGACAGAAAGTCTGCTTGCTGATGAACACATCAGGAAGGGGCTGGAGGCCAAGGTCTCCGCTACCGAGAAGCAACTCTCCACCTTGCAGGTTGGCCTGGCCAGTGGGAACACCTCATCATCTCTATAATAAATTGCATAGGGCGTGATTAAGTTTCCATATGGAATCAAATTTATTCCATCTTTTTATTTTCTTAATGCTTTTTCTGGTTTGAGCAGCCAGTAAGTTACAGAGTCTCTTCAAAATGCAAGCCTAGACCTTTCCCACCTATCCTCCAACCCTCTAAAGTTATGGGAAGTTTAATGGCCTTGTAATCACATAGCCCACGGCTGGGCTGGAATGCAGCCAAACAAAAACGGGGCTGCAGGGAAGATGTTTCTCTACACCAGCTGGAATGTGTGCGTGTATGGGCACCTCTTCTTTCCAGCCCTCTGTAACAGGCTGTGAAAGAACAGGGACGGTCTGATGGTATTTACAACATGTGACTTTGAGACTTGAGGTACATCACTGTCTTACATTATCTGTTCATTTGCTGTTATGCCCACGTAGTCTCTCACTGGCGGAATGCTGTTAGTCTGAACTATTCGGGTTATTAGGAACAAGTGAGTCAGCACTTCCTGACAGTCAAGTGTTCACTTAGTTTAATCATTTACCAACATGGGTCCTAACTGTTTAAGGTCTTTAAACATGTTATGCAATGGCTCAGGCCATCAGTCAATATAGAGTAGAACGGCTCAAATGCTTCAAGATGGTTCTTTTCAAATGTATTTGACTTGAGATGAGTTTTGGTCCCTTTGTGAAATATGTTGCTGGACTGAGACTGGCACTCAGCTGTCATCAACAATGAGTTACTTTGACTGAGTCTGTTATAGAAATGCAGGCTAATCATTTCAAAATCCCCTTAAGTTCAAAGCACTTCCTATAAGATACTTTGTTTAAAAAAAAAACACCAAACAAATTGCTTGCCTGTTAAGTTGTCCGTTTTTATTTTCTTGTTGCACAACCTCACGCCACATTATGTTTGAATTGTCGCATAGATGGATTATCTTTGAACACCCTATGATGTCTCTTTTTCTGAATGTGTCACAGTACATTTGAACAGAAACGCACTTATATTGCCTTGTGAATCAATGCTCCCAGGCGGATGATCTTTGTGCAACATTGCTGCCCCCTGCTGTTTAACATATCTTAGTCAATGTTGTTTTCAGGCCAGCCATGGGGAGAGTGAGCAGGCGTTGCAGAGGAGATTGGAGGAAGTGTGTGAGGAGCTCAGAGCAACACAGAGTAGAAACTGCAGCCTGCAGACGACTTTGGACAGTTCCCAACAGGACAGCAACACACTCTCAGGTTGGAGAATGGGGGGAAAATGCTTTTAATGATTACCAGATGTTTAGGCTTAGGACTTAGCATATTGTTAGTAAAAAATAAAAATAGGAACCAATGGTTATATCATAGAATATAAAATATGGAATATGTTGTGAGTGCTGTGTTTGGTCCCTGTAGAGTTGCAGGTGCGTAATGGGAGCTTGGAGGCTGAGCTCAGTGAGCGCTCTGCTCAGGTAGATGCCCTCACTGCCCAGCTGGAAGAGACACAGGCTGAGAAAAGCCAGCTGGTACAGCAGGTGACCTCCATCAACTCACTGCTGGAGGCCAATCAGACCAAGAAGGAGGAGGAGGAGGATAACAATCAGGTAGGATATACTTTGTCTTGTGGACTTGTCTATAATGGCATTACACTTGACTACTCAGTCACCCACCATATGGATGTTTGTTATGTGTGATTCAGCAGGCGAATGCTGCAGAAGTGGAACAGCTAAAGCTCAGGTAAGTGTTTGAGCCTGCTTTTTTCAAAGTCAACATCAGATCCAGAGCTGTTCCATGTCTTGATTGAGATGCATTACCCTGCCCCGCAGCCTTCAGGATAGAGACAACCAGTTAAACACACTTCACGACGAACTGAAGCAACTGCAGATAAAGCAGGAAGCTGCTGTAAGTTTTGAAAACATCATTAGATCTATTACCAAATATTATTATCTCTCATTATATAATAAAACACTCTGCTGTTCTGACAGGAGAACACTATTGTTGAGCTACAGCAAAGAAACAAGAGGTATGGTGCCTTTCACTATGCATGTATTTGACTCAGATCTTTTAGATTTTGCTTTCTGCTTCTTTATAGTTTATCCAAATTGTGTGTTTTTAGTGAGGATGTTGGCCTTATCACATCGCTTCAGGATGAACTTAATAACCTCAAAGAAGAGATGGTGCAACTTCACAGCATACCAGTAAGTGTCCCTCTCAATTGCCGTGGTTACGCTTGTCTTATCAATGCTGTCTATTCTGTAGTGATGTTAGGTTCACTAATGATTCAGTTCTTTTGAACTGCTCATTGGCATGAATGAAGTTTACCGGCTCATACTTGAGAGCTGTTATTTTTATCATTGTGCTCAAATTTCACTGCCTACCCTGGATCTGCTAACCTGACTATCGCCAGATGAATTTCGTTCCGCCTTGACTCCGCCTAGCTCCACCATCTGGGATTGCTCTATAGGAAAGTGATTTCAGGTGGTCGAGCCAATCAGCCCGCTGGGCGGGGGTTTTATGGATGTGACGTAGCGGAGAAGCGACCGTTGTAATTCAGACAACAATGGCGGCTCGTATCCAGGAAGCAGGCGTCAACATCGATGCTGCTATTTCATCCGTGTTGTCCAAGCTGGCGAATATTTCTTCTTTAAAAGAACACCAGAGAAAGGCTTTTGTTGGTGGAAACAATGTTTTTGTCCTTCTCCTGACCAGGTTTGGCTTTTCCCTGGGTTGCTCTCATCAGCGTCACGTTTTGATGTGAGTGGTTGAAGTAGCACGTCAATAAAAATGACGGACAAGTGGTTTATTCAATCGTACATCCAATCATATGCAAGGATTTTTGATAAGGCCCAGCCTCCTGAATTCACTTTACTATGGAGGGATCCCAGATGTATGGGTGAAGCAAGGCGGGACGAAATCAATCTGGCGAGAGTCAGGTTATGGATCTGCAGGTCTGACAGCAGCAGCAGCAGGCTGTAGAATGCACCAACGGCTGTTACACTGAAAACACAACAAACCCGCTTTTATTGACACTTATTAAACATATTTAAAAGACAGGCACGTGTGCACAATTCCTGTTCAATATTTGCAGAGAAATGGTAACCCCTGCCCCTTAAAGTATTTTTTTTTTTTTAAAGAAAATGAGCTCTTCTTTAGAACGTCTCTCAGAAAGGAACAGAGCCACTACAAGTCTGAATGCTCAGAGATAAGCTCTCGCTCACATTGGAATTTGATCAACCAGACCACATACTGAGGTGGTCTGCCTCAAATTGAGTTCGGATCTCAGTGATGTACCGACGACATGTGGGCACAAGCCGTCAATTTTATCAAAGATGTGTCTCACCATCACTCTCCAGAGCAACAGCAGAGGGAACCGGGCCTTGTTTCAGAAATGAGCTGTTTGGCATAATGAGTATCTCTCCTGTGTCACTGTTTGTAATTTCTTTAAATATGAAATGAAAAGTGTCTATCGCTGTATACTATGTAGCTGAGACCTGCTGTCTTTGCTGCTCTCTTCTCAACAAAGCATGTCTCATACAGGCCCTGCCACCATTACAAAATACTTAATATAAGAAGGCTCTCTCATTCACCAAGTGGTAATTCAGATGCACCTATTCTGTGGGAATAATGTTATATCTGTGCCGAAATATATTGATCATTATCCGATCAGGCAGGTCCCCTGGAAGTTTTGTGTAACCACGGCCAATATGTTGCATGGCTCTATTTCTAGAGTTGCCCTGCAGAACAAAATAATGATCTCATTTGCATGTCCACTCTGTTTCAGAAGTCAGATAGCTCCACAGAGCTGGGACTACTACAGAACAGGTAAATGAGTCTAAGCATATGAAAAAAAACAGGGTTTCATATTGTTAGGTTTGTTATAGATTTCCATTTTGGTTCTTTGGCTAGCCTGACTGAGAAGGATGCCCTTGTCACATCACTACAAGAGGAGCTGAGAGAAGTGCAAGAAAAGACAACAATTGATACAGTAGGATTCTCTTTACACACTATTGGCTTAGCAATCGAGTGTGCTTTCCTCTTAATCACCTTCCTAATTATGTTATCCATTGTTTTAGCAAAGCGCTGCTGCAGAACTGACAGCTTTCCGAACAAAAACCAAAGAAACTCTCCAGACACTCTTCCCACAGATACCCGTAGAGATGGAGCAGGTAGGAAAAGTGGATATCAAAAGAGGAATTGCTGAATGATCTTTAATTCTGATGATTTTGTTTATTATACTGTTAAGTAATTTGCACATGTATGCCTGCTTTTCTCCCCACTCAGTCCAATTGGTCACAAGTATTCACGCAGGAAGCTCAGGAGGCTCTCAGCCGGCAAAGCCAGGAGTCTCAGTCAAGTGCAGTGTTGCCTGTAAGCCATAATGTTATACACTTACCATGTACCGGTTTGAATGAGCCCAGCAGAATAAGTTCTGACTGTTTTCTTTGCCACAGGAGTTGCTGGAGAAACTGAAAGAGGCTGAGGAGAGTCACGGCACACTGCAGGCGGAATGTGAACAGTACAGGACAGTCCTGGCTGAAACAGTAAGTGATTAGGAAACTGAGTTGTGTGAATATTGGGTAAGTGTATGCACCTTATTTAATCCTGTGTCCCTTTCCTTTAGGAAGGAATGCTGAAACATCTGCAGAAGAGTGTGGAGGAAGAAGAGCTGGTATGGAAGTCCAAGATGGCTGACTCAGAGGAACAGCTGAGGGTGGTACGTTTATAATACCTGCTTGAGATCCCTATGACTTGGAGATTTTTTTCACCCTTGCTAAAAGCCTCACAATAGTCTCTCTACCACATTACCAGGCTTTAGAGAAGGCCAGCATGTTGGATGCACAAAACCAAAGTGTAGAACAGGTGAGGATTTCTCTCTACACTGACAGTTAAATCGTGTAAGCTAGCAGGTTAGAAATGTGTGCAGCTACATTTATTTTGGTTCTCATTGCAGTTGAAGGAGCAGATGATTCTTCTGGAAGCCCAGCTGGAGAAGCAGTCAGACAATGAGGGGACTTCAGAGGAGATGGAGCAGGTACATAAGCAGGTTACATCTACAGCATAGCAACCTCTCTGGAACTGGCACAGCTGCTAAATTTGTATTTCTGTGTGCATGATTCCCCTTTAGAAAGTGGTGCTGTTTATTCTTGCATTCAAAAAAACATTCTTCACATAAGATGGTCAATAGAAATAGTGGTCAATGAAAAGAATTAGCAATCCAAACTTGATAACACCGTATGGGAGTTATTTCACATATTTAAAGGTATCAACCTCTTGTGGTGCATAAAACTAAACCCGTGCTGTGCTCTGTATTCAGGTGAAGCTGCAGTTGTCGGAGTGTCAGAGCCAGCTGGATTTGGCCCAGAAGGAGGTCAAGGCCCACAAGGAGGAGCTTGCACAGGTGACTGACTATCCTCCAGATGATATTACAAAGTCATATACACCAGTGTAAAAAGAGACATGTTCTTTTAAATATGCCACATGTGGAGGAATTGGCGTAAATCTCTCTTTAACCAACACAAACAAACGTAGGGTGTCGATGACGTATAACGCAAGAGGGATTCATGGATGGGACGTTGTGTAATCAGTGACGACTTCCTGTTTCAGGTCAGAGAGCAGAGGGACGAGATCACGGTGCGGGCTCAGCTAGAACAGAATGGCCCAGCTGAGGCTCAACCCAGTCAGGTCAGGGTGCAAAGATCACCTGGCACCCTTAACTTCCTGTCAGAGAGTACTGGACAGTGACTAGGACACTTCTCCTATGATCTTGCTAGTTACTATGAGCTTTTTAAAATTACTTCTCAAATGAGCCTAGTTCTATTCAGTATAGAATTCCCCAAATAAAATGAATTTGTTACTCTGTATTTATTGAGATTTGTTTTTGTGACCAGGGTCCACACAAGGTCTAAACCATGTCCAGAATTAAGGATGGTGGCCATGGTACACAGATACTGAGCAACACATAAGTGCCGTATTTCCAGTCTGTCCAGTACTCCCAGTACAGCGGCTGTTTATGGTCACCACTGTTTGCACTGAGCGGGCGAACATAACTCTAACCACTGCTTTTCTCACCTTTTTTCAGCATGCTCACCTCACCTTTTGTTTTTCAGATATTTGTTTGTACGATTGTTAACATCAACAGAGAGTTTGTGTTTGACTTTATCACTTTGCCTGAGGCAACTAACAGGTCAAGCAGCTTTTATGTGTGGGTGTGCTGTGCTGCTGAATGTTTGCATACACACAATAGCGATAGCCATTTCTGTGTGTGTGTGTGTTTGTGTGCGCGTATTTATTGTGTGTGCCGTTTTTGTTTTCCACCAGTTCCAGAACAAGTTGAGTCAGACGACCGAGAAGCTGCACGGGGAGGAAGCTCAGAGACAGCAGCTTTCAGAAGAGTTTGAGCAGGTAGCAGTCACTGTTGGTTTACTCTTCTTTTACTTTTAGTCTCGTCACACCCCAGGGTGACAACGAAACTCTGCGGATAACAGTGTTTGTGTTTGTGTGTGTGTATTGTCAACCTCTAGGCCCAGAAGACTATAACAGAACTTCAGGCTCAGTTGGACCTGAATGTTTCTGCAGAGACATCACAAGCTGACACAGAAGATGTCACTCAGCTCAAGGTGAGCAAATTGTTTTATTGTGATTTATTCTATTTTTATTTATCAGTCCTGGATTTTTATGAATATCATAACCTGCAGAGTATCTGAGAGTGACGGGTCATACTACTCTTAAATGGAAAGCACAAATCTGCTTCATAGTTTAACACTGTGATTTAAAAAACATTAAACAGATTTTTTTAAATTTTTATCCAGCTGCAGTTGTTTGAAGTCTCTAAGGGTCCACTCACACTGTCCTTCCACTCTGGGCCAAAACCGTTTTTTCAGCTAAAGCCTAGTGCGTTTGACCAGTGTGAGTGCACCCTCTCCGCGCATAACTGCGACCAGCGGGCCGTCCACGTCAACTCTGCTTATTCTTATTTTGCTTCTTTTTTATACTTTATTTACTGTTTTTGCTCAGTATTTTTCCAAATGACAGTTATGTTTTATAACTTGGTTGTTGCTTTGGTCCTAATGAATATATGGTCACAACCGCTCTGCCCTTTTTGTCTTGAAGGACAGATAAAGACTTTGTGGTGAAAACTGGTATGATGAAGTAGAAAGGGAAATAAAAAGACTTTAGAAAAAAACATTTAAGGGCGCACTCACACTGTCCGTCTGTACCGTGCCCCGTGCTTTAGGGTACTTGTCTCCCCCCCCTCCCTCTCCCCCCGCAGGCCAGGCCCGTTTGTACTCACACTGCCTGGGCCTCGGCGCAAATGCTTCTTGCCTGTCTATACGTCATCACGCCGCCACACGCATTGATTCACGTCATCGCAACGTGTCGCTTTGTTTACAAATCTTTCCATAGACCTCAGAGTTTTTGTGCGTCTTGTCGACTGTTTTTGAATATTTTCATCCAACCAAATCTGCAGTAAACACTCCACCTCTGCATCACACCAACGTGAACCTTTCGCCGCCATTGTTGTTGTTAAATGTCAGAGCATGGTCCGTCCTTCTTTTTTCTATGTCCGAACAGGCGCGGATAAAATGACGTCAGAGCCTTCGTAGGCCTCGTGCTCGTACACGTGCGCATGCTCATGCTCATACATGTGCTTTACAAAAGCCCACCTCTCCCAAACGGTCTGAGGCCGGCAAGCGTGCCGCAGCTAGGCGCGGTACGGTTGCACTCACACTGGTCAAACAAACTAGACTACCTGTAAAACCTGTTTGGGCACAGTGAGGATGGACAGTGTGAGTGCGCCCTAAGTGACCTGCAATAAACAGGAAGTAAGAAGAAGCAACATTTAAAAATAAGATGATTTGAAGATGAGTTTTGAAAGGTTACTAATTATTTCCCAGATGTATGGTTACAGGAAATAGTTTATTTATTCAATGTCTCATTAATTTAATATTGAACACTTTAGATCTCCGTATTGAGTGTCCTTTTTGTTTGGTGCTAATGTTTGTTACTGCTGTTGGAACAGGAGCGCCTGGAGAAGGAGAAGAAGCTTTCCAAAGACCTGGGCCAGGCAGCCACCAAGCTCCAGCAGCTTCTCAAAGCCACTCAGGAGCAGTTGACCAAAGAGAGAGACACCGTGAGAACACTACAGGAGCACCTGGAAGGCAAGGTGACAACTGACGTGGTAAGACTGCACATACACACTTCCACGCTCAAAAGGTTTTAGTATGCTTGTCAGATTTTGACACTATTTCTGTTTTTCAAGGGAGAATACGTGGAGCTGAAGGAAGGAACGTCCGTCTGAGAGGAAGTTCAATGAAGACACTACGAAAAACTGCCAAATATGCCTTATGATTACCATAGTTATGCATTCCAAAACTATTTCTTTCTTGTACTGTAGATGATTGCATTTGTTGCAACTGTAGGATTCAAATGTTTGATATTATGAGCATCTCAAAGTAAGATTAGAGGAGTTGATCCTGCTGCAATCTTTATTGAAACCCACATTCCATCAACAATTCTGGCTATGTCAGAAGTTATTTATCCCCCTGCCTTATATTCCAGACATTTCCCCATAGTTCAGTGTTAAAAAGGGAAACCGATTGTACGTCAAACGTACATCAACCTGTGCAATTACTTTGTATGTCTTTTTCTATGTGGTTGAATGATGGAACACTTTATGGTTCAATGTTTCATTACCTTTACAGCCTGCTTTTCTCTGTAGCTGGCTGCCAATTACACGCAACAATTTGTATGAATGAATAAACTACAGTGTAGATCTGTATAATTCTTCTTGTGTCGTAGTTGCTGTAAAGGTGCAATGACTGCTGTCAGGGAGCAAAGCAAAAGTTAGCTATAGAGTGTGCTATATTGTCACATAGTTTCAGATCCAGTGTCAGTCAAATGGCAAAAGTTTATGTGCACTGTACATCTGCCTCATGACACTTAACAGTTAGCTCAGGCGACTACACTGTCATTTTGAAACTTGAGCCATCCTGCCAGGGTAAAAAGCTGCAGGCACAAACCTGTTCCAATTCTGCTGCGTAGAGAACAGTCTGAGTTTCAGGAAGTATTACTACGCATCAACGTCATTGGCATTGCTCAAAGCTCTACACGCAGTGGGTTCAGGTTGCATCGATGGTTACAGACATAAGGAAGTATGCAAGATGCCATGTATGGTCTTGTTTCGAGCAAGATCTCTGTGGTTCTTCCCACTCCCCTCACACACCCACACAAGCTTTCTGAAAAGAAAGAGGAGGAGACAATGATGGGTGAAATCAACCAAAGCAAAACTCAACTTTACTTGGACCCACAGTAAGTTGCAAAACTGATCACACCAGCCAGTGGCAGAGAGTGGTGTGGGGGGCAAGCCCTCTTGCTAGGGCCACACCCATCTTTGAACTCACACATGGGGTACGTGTTCTCTCATTTGGTGAGTGTCAGAAATGTTACCCGTCTTAAGGCAGCGTACTTGCGTACGCAACAGGGTGCACCGTCGTTTTCACTTAAATTTAAACATTTTTATTCATTTGCCGGGCTTTGGCTGAACGCTCCCTAGTTTTGATAAAGACGGGAGCAGATACAGTTGGTCCAGGTGGGGAATATCCAACAAAAGAAGATATGACTACACTCACTAGAATAGATACCAAATAAAATAACTTCACTTATGTGAATATGGTGGCTGTGGATTAACATTTGTTCACTTTTGAACAAAACAGTTTCAAGAAACAAAACATGAAAGGAATAGTTTTGACATCTTGGGGAGTAATAACTGATTTTCTTTCTGAGAGTTAAGATGAAAAGATGGATATCACTTTCATGGCTTTCACATAAACATACAGCCAGCAAACCACTAAGCTATTATTAAGACTAGAAATCAAGCAACTAGATTTGTTTGATTAGGTAGCACCTCTAGCTCACTGATGAATGGGTCATATCTTGTTTGTTTCACAAATTGTTGTATACTGGAACGTCATGGAGTCGCCTCTGGTCTTTGATGTTTGGTCAAAGCCAGTGTAGCTGTTTCCTGTCTTTATGCTACATTGAACAATCACAAGTGTGGTATCAATCTTCTCATCTGACTGTCGCCAAGAAAGCGGACAAGTGCACCCGTCTTTCCCAAAAAGTCAAACTATTACTTTAAACTTAATGGTAATGCTGGTTGTGTGAAATAAGGCACAAGTATAAAATGTGTTTGAAGGTGTGACCATTCAAGGCATATAACTGCCTTTATATCTTTTAGTCTAAAGACGCGGTTGCAGGAATGGAATATGAACACAGTAAAATGTATTTAATCATTTCTGATTTTATGCAACTGCAAATTTGATTTACGGCTAAAAACAAACCTGCTGAAAAAAACAAGTTTAAGTCCCATTAACAATTATTCTATCTCCACTATAGGAGGTTTATTATGGACAGCATCACTTGCTGTGCTTGGTTTAACTCAAGCTACAAAATGTGAAAATAAAATGAGTTAAGTCATCTGACTAACCCAATAAATCTGGCCTTCTGTCTCTGACAGGCCTCAGGTGCTCTGAAGGGAGGAAAATCCTTGAGGTCTAGACCAGCCCTGTTTTTTTTAATTAAAGCCTCCATCCATACTTGCATTAAGTGGGGTGAAAAATAAAAAGCACACACACTTGCACAATTAGTTGCATTAACTGTATTTGACGATATACTCTGTAACAACTGCTGCATTTTCAGCACCTATAAAGAATAGTCTAGAAAAACATCAAAACTTACAGGCACAGTTATTTTGACCTAGTAAACTCTAGTAGAATGTTAATTAGGGTATTTTACAGATTAAAGTTGTTTGTATTGAACATATACACAAGGAAGACAAATGGTGTGTAATGAGTATCCTGGGATTCAAACAAAAACAGCAAATTAATGATATGAGAAATATTAATTTACTACACATCAAGGGAGAGACAACAGACCATTAGTAATGTTTGGGTAGGTCAAAGAAAAAATAAAATCACATGTGAACAAGACTTTGCTTGAATGGATGGTTTATTCAACCAAGCATATCAAGGGGTTGTACTAAAGGAATCCCATCCAGAGCCCAAACTTTCACTTTAAGCCTTGTTGAACCAATCCCAAAAAAACAAGGTCGATATGGAAACGTTGCTATGGCCCCCTCAAATGTACCTCGTCATGTAACTGGAAAGTTTGTTTAATGTTTCTTGACACGCTGGCTCTCGATTTTACAGATGCATTTTCCGGCACTTATTTTATCTGCAAAGACTTCAATGTCGAGATCTCCAGGGTCATTGATCTGCAGTTGATGCTTGATGCCTGTTGAAGACATACGAGTTACTCAAAAGAGAGGACATCATCAGCTTATAGCAACTCTATTGTTACCAATGTCTACGAAAGTCTAATTAGTGGGATGAAAAGAATGAAACAGAGCCGAAGTTAACTTACCATCCAGGCAGTTCTTAAAGGCACCTTTTGAGCTTGCATATTCCATTCTCTGTTTGATTGGTGCAGTGTCAGGACCCCTAATGGGAAGAGAAATCATTGTTCAACTGTCCAACACAGATTGTATCATTCATGTCTACAGTATTCATGCACAGATATGTATTCATAAGATTAGCTCTTGAATACTTGAGATGATTTTTTTTTACCACGATTTGCCTATATTGCTAGTCCTTCTCTACAGTCAGTTACAGATGCAGATAAAACAGAAAAACATTTAAAGTTAATTTGCTTTAATTGAAATCCAATGACCTACCACATTATAAAGACCAAATCCTGTTTTATGGATTCACTGGTTTCAAAGTGGCAGTCGTACAATAAGTAGCAGCACGACAGTGGGTCCAGAGTTTTCATGCAGTACTTGTAGATATCTTCTACGCCTTTCAGATCTTTTTCCCGGTAGATTCCTTTGCTTTTCTCGGTGTCGGCTTGAATTTGAATTTCGCCACTCTTGATGCAGAATCGCAAGATTCGGATACGGTCGTCCTCTTCAGCATCGTTTTTCAGTACTTTCATTTCAATGATGGAATCCTTCACAAGGTCACTGACTTTTACCCCAGATGCCTGTTTTGGGATAACACAAGACATCAGTATTTAGTACCAAAAAAACGCCCCAAAGACTAAAAACATGTCATCAAGTTCAAAATTCATATAAATGTTCCAAGCATTTTAAGTTACAAAATGCATTAAGACAGGTCATAAGAGAAACACACAAAGACTAACAATGCTAACTAATCCAATTGCTTTTGTAACTTAACGTCACAGTCTGGTGAGATTTTGTATATTCAGTAAAATACTGTGTCTTTAGAGTAGATGTTAATGAATGCATTTCATTCAAGTCTCATTTGCCAGTTTAGTGTACAAATTCTTGTAAAATGTGGGAATGACAAGAGACTATCACAGTATGAGCACTTCAGTGAAATTTGGGCCTTTGCTTATATTCCAGCAGACCTTGTTCACTTGTACTCTGGCTTTGAGACAGAAAGCAGAACTGAAAGATGAAGAAACAGGAAGTTCTTCAAAACTAAACTTTGGAGAGCAGTTAACACAGTTAAAACAATTCAATGTGCAAATGTTTTAGCAGCTTTTCAGCAGTAACATGCCATGGGTGTAGCTTCCCTATATGAATTTTCAAGGCCTCGGCTCTGTCACATTCCAGTCATTGTGGAACAAGTTAGCACAAGAAAGACCGCCCCAAGGGATTCTCTCAGAACAAGTCTGAAGCATGAACAAAGCTCCCTCCATTTTGGAGACAAAACCACACCTTGAACAAGCCTTTTCAAACACCAGACTCTCTTTCACTCAGCAAACCATTTCCTCAAAGAACCACCGACTGAAAATCTTTCACTCTACATAGAATGACAACCAGGCTTCACTGAGTTTACACAGTTTGTTCATATACTGTTAAAATGAGGATATGGCTCTTCAAAGTTGTATCACCTCTACATTACAGGCACTGGGGCACAGAAACCACAAAGAAGAAGTTGCTCATTGGACACGGCGCAGGTTAAACCAGCCAAATTCCTTTTTGAAAGCTACTCACCATTTTTGCTTCTGATGTGTGATGGTAACAGGCAGAGAAGAAATGGCAGCAGCAGTCAAAATGCTAAGGGTCATATAATAAGGAAGAAGAGCAGGTTGACTCATAAAGGAGGAGCCAGGGTGAGCACACCTCCAAAAGCAGGCCCGCCCCCCTTCTCCCCAGGTGTGACAGTTTCAGCTCCTACCTCAACATTTGCATTTAACCCTATTACATTTGAAGCCTAAATCACAATGGTTTTATGTGCTTCACTGCGTGGCACAATACATACATTTCTGTCAACATTTTCATTATTAATTTTGGTTGAAACAGAGAGCTACCTTTTTTTAGGTAACACCCCAGGTGAGCTTGAGTCAGTCATCGGTGGGAGGAGCACTTAACACCCTTATATGGAGAACAAACCTGTCCACATATTTAACTCATCTGCACTTGAGATGCAGTCCAGTGGCCTTATAAGGTAAAAGAAAGGATGAGCGCTCAAGTTATGTCAAAAGGATCTATCTGTCTTCTTAGTCATAGTCAATAGTTGGATTTCCAATGACAGGGTAGGTTTCAATCCCCTCTTACGCTAACACACCAGCATTACACAGACTACCCAACAGGAGCAATCTGGATGATGTGAACTTGTCAGCTCCATTTCTTAGATGTGTTTTTTCTCTGTCACGTTCTGTGAAGACTGGTGAATCACTGCATTTTATATGATTCAAAAAAAGTGGCTCTGGTGCACACAAAATTAGACTGCACACTCAGTGCCAGGCCTGTTTTTCTCAGTTTCATAGGCCCACATTCACATAGAAAAGTAGAGTAATTATACATACACGTTGCAGCCCTGTCTCCTAAAAAGATATGTTCTACAAGTTATTGAGAAGGCAGTTTAGTTGTATGGGAATGCCATTTTCAGGAGACAGTGTTGGACAAGGGTCTGTGCCCAGATTTAAAAAAAAAAAAAGACCAAAGAATATGCATTTGGTAGTCCAGGGGTGTAGCTATGAAGCTAGGAGCCCAGTTCCTAGGCCCCCCTTGCACTTTTCTTTGGTTCCACGCCATGTCTTCTCTAGCGGTGAAAAGTAAGTTAATTTATTGAATACTTTAGTTGAATACAATTTTGAGGTATTTGTACTTCCATATTTTATACTTTTATTCTTTCTGTTTTATACTTGTACTCTACAACGACTCTGAGGCAAATATCGTATTCTTTACTCCACTATATTTATTTGATAACTTAAGTTTCAATAGGTGCTTTGCAGATTTTCGCTGTCTCGCAGAAACCTTGTATCTCCATATTTTGTCATTTTTCTTTTTCTTCATAAATCAGTGCTATTGGTCACTTTTTACATCTGTGTGTGGGTTTTATAACGTTTTAACCAATGAAAAGAATTCAAAAGATCTTGTGACTAAATGGTGTAACACCATTTAACCCTCAAACTGTCAGTAAAACCTCACATTCCAGAAGAATTATGATTTTGGACATGTAAAGTTTCTGCCTGATAGCATGCATTAGCATTGTATGTCAGTTGGTTATGAAAGCTTGTAAAGGAAAGATTTAAGAATATTTAGGGATCACACAGAGAAACACAGCATTTCTGTGAGGCAAAATGTGTTGTGTGTCCAAAGAGTTGCACTACAATGCTGCTGCCTGTTTGCCATACACGGCAGCAAGAGTCTCACGATATCATGAGGTCCTGCAAGAATTGCGAGATCACAAGATCGAATAAATCGTGTCAGGCGACAAGTAATGCATTTGTGTCTGAACCACTGTTTCTCTCAGACCGATCCACGTCCAGTGAAGAGCTACTGGCAGTTAAGAGTGTGGTTTATGTGTCTGTGAGAGCTGACTGTTTGTACAAAACAACAATGGTGGCTCCTAAAGAGGTTAGTATGGATGCTGTAATAGCATCAGTCATATCAGAACTGAAGAGTTTTTATATTGAAAGCAAAAAAAAAAAAAAACGGCACTAGTGGATTTTCTCCTTGGAAATTATGATTTTAGGCCTACTACCAAGTTTGATTGACGGATGATTCATCCGATAACCTTCCAGATATTTTTTGAAAGTGCCTGCTCTTTTCCATACAGTTTCCAATGACGGCACTCAGGTGGTTCTGTTGGCCTGGGAACGCCTCGGGATCCCCCAGTTAGAGCTGGTTAATGTGGCCCGGGAAAGGGAAGTTTGGGGTCCCCTGCTGGAGCTGCTGCCCCCGCGACCCGGCCTCAGATAAGCGGTTGAAGATGAGATGAGTTGAGATGAGACAACATCTGAAGCATCGGGTTAGCTCTCTGCTGTAACATCATGCTTTTGTCGGCATTAAATGAAAGATACTACAACTACCCAGCGCTGGAATGTAATAAAGCACATTAAGTAGGCCTTCTCAAATACTGTACTCAAGTACAAATTTGAGGTACCTGTATTTTATTTCTGTCTACTTACTTCTTCAAATTCCCTTCCTTCTTAAGATAAATAAAGTCTTCAAAAAGCCTCTTGGATCAGCTGGAAAATGCATTGTCACAAATAAAACTGTGTTTTTCATATCCTATCTCACAGGACAACCACACTACAAACATAAGCGAATAATAACAAACAAACAACAAATAAGCACAAACATCCACAACAGTAAAAAGTAAGTAAGTAAGTGTAGTAATATTAATCCAGAAACATCATATATAAAAGTAAAACACTTATAGGGTATTACACTACGTAATGAATACTTTTAGTTATTAACAAACGTTTATTTAAATAAAGTTTTGAAAGAGGACTTTTTAGTTGAATATTTTACATTTTAAGTGGGGCAGTAAAGGATCTGAATACTTCTTCCACTGCAACTACCAAGGATCTGCCTAATACATAAACAATCCTGTGTAACCTACTGAACTGGTTTATTGGCAAATGCCAGAATAACAAGTACAATGTGCAAAATAAACCCTTCCTCCGCAGTGGCTATTTTGAAATACAGATGCTCTGCTTTAGCATCACAGTGGCTTTGCTTCCTCTGTGTGGATTAGTGGTTTACAGAGAGTCAGAGCCCCGCCCAACATCCGGACTAGCTTCTGTTCCAAAAAGCAGAGTGCCTAAATATCAGCACATGTCATAGCTTGCCTGCTAACACTACATTGCAGGCTCCTGCGATTTTTGAATTGTAAAGAAAAGTAGAATTGTACTGTGTATATGTCAAACAGTTGACAGCCTGTTTAGCTAAAATATGATAGAGTTAGCAACAGAAAGCTCTCTTTTGGTGACCTGATGGTCAGATGCTTTTTTAAATTTTGTATATATATTTTTTAGGTTAATCATTATGACTGTGGTAGACATGTCCACCAAAGGTAATGGCAGCAAGCAGCAACATTTCAAAGTAGTGAAAGGGGAAATACAACCCTAAACCACACAGTGCAGTAAATGGCTGCTGCATAACTCAGTTGAAAACTTCATGCTATGCAAGCATTTTGTCTGTTTGGCCACAACCCAGTCAGTCACATAAATGAGAACTCTGACATCTACTGGTAAATTACAGACACTGAATTGTCCATCTACAGTGTGTTACATGGGATGTCTAAATCTGTTAGACTCTGTGGTGAGACACCATCTGCCACTAAAGGACATATGGCAAAATATCAAATGAACTTTTAAGAAACTATTTTAGGTCGACCTGTTTTCTCTGTTTTGGGAATAAACCTACACATATCTAGTTAACATAAACACTTTAGAGGATAGTTCTAACTTAAAATGGTCCTGAAAAGTATGCATAGAATAGAATAGAAATACTTCATTGATCCCAAGCTGGGAAATTGCAGTACACGCATACTAAATGTATATATAGCAAATATTGATATTGTCATTTTTGGTTGTTCACGAATCACTGCAGTTAGCACTTAAAGCAACATTGCATACTGTAAATATTTGTATTTAAAATAGCAGCTTCAAAATCTACTCTGCTTCTCTGACTTGTAAAAATAAAAATAGATAGAAAGGGGCCTTTCCACTCTGTCCAGCAAACTCCTGTTCTTACACTATGTAACTTTGGTGAGCGGGTATGATGTCCCGGGAAGTGTGTAACACTTTATTAAACTAAGTCACACGCTTATGAACTATAAAAAAATAATGGAGGTTGAAGGGACCATATCTGGACAAGAGTGCGAACTAAGGAGCGCTAAGTCGCTGTCCTTTCCAAGGTAAATGCTGAAGGTTGACTTTTGCTGGTGGCTGAGTGGGGACCTCCTGGTGTTGTGCTGTTCATCTGCAGCAGTGACACAGAGCCTGTTGAAAATGAGCAGTTCAAGTTACCAACTAACGCTATAGCGTGAATCATGTGTGTTATAATGGGGAGATACCTAAAACATGCAAGTAGCTCTCCAGGGGCTGGTATCACCAATATATTTTAGACTATCTTTGGTGTTAGGCCGGTCTTACAGTAATTTTGATGCTAAATTAGTCTAGACATTTTAAGCATGAAAAATGACACCCTGTCTCGGGCTAACTGTGGACTTAGAGCTGTGATATTTAGATGAATTTAGACATCTATTTTAAGTCTGACTAGAAGTTAAGCCAAGGTCAAAGTCTGGAGCTAATCCCAGCTGACATCAGGCGTAAGGTGGGCTACACCCTGGACAGGACGCTAATCTATCGCAGGGCACATAGAGACAAAAGGTCCTGAAAAATATGTGTAAAAGTTATCTACAAAGAGCAGGTAACGTGCGCCTAGACAATTGAAGTGCATGTGGGACATCACTAACTCATAACTCAGTCTCCTCCCAGAGCTACATGACTTGCCTACATACACATAATCGTTCTATGTGTAGCTACAATTGGAATCAGCCAGTAACAAAATGAAACAAAAGGCTGAATTAAATCAGCGGAGGCATGGGCTTATGCGATCGAGGAACATAGGAGCCAGGGAAAATAGGATTAGCTGGCTTACTATTCCTTGTGTTGTTGCACTTGGCTTGATGTTTGGCTGTTAGAAAAGCCGTTCCCGCTAGTTTTTGATCTGAAGTAATTTAATCACAAATGCATGTGTACAGCTGTACTTACATCATATAGTTGAATCGCACTCTGAAACAAAAAGATTGCAATGCTTTAAGAATCACACTTTGCGTAAATTTCTTCTTTATAAATAGCTTTTAAGTTCTTTTTTAATGCTAAGAGTATTTTGAGTCATTAAACGAACCTGTTTTCACCTTTAGATGTAATTTAAATTACAGATTTGGGTTGGTCTGTGAAAATTGTAACTCTACACTAAATATTGTATGGAGTAAAACTATTGTTGTTCTGACCTCAGTTCAAGTCTCAGTCTTTTGCACTGTGTTTGGGTGGGGTTAGTTAGTTGTGATTTCTCAGTGGACTATTACAATTCTACTGCTCAAAATAATATGCCATAAGAATAATTAGCTTAAATGAGTAGGCTGGAAACTGTTTGGTCTAGGTTTACAACAATTTGCCAGGGCAAAAACCCAACAAAACAAAACACATATTTTAATGTGGTATTTTAATGTAAAGAAAACTTTGTCCGTAGTCTACACAGTGATTATTTTTTGCATGTGCTTTCAAAGAACCTACCACCAAAGTAAAGGGAGGAGAGGACGCTCAGGACTGTGATATGAGAGAATTCCGCAGTCTTTTGATTGCTCTGATCGTAGATTTCACCAGTCAGTGGAAGTACAATTCTTGCATGAATTTAAAATAAACAGTTCAATATTTGTAATTTTATTATTTTAAAGGTGCTGGTAGGGTGATTCTGGTATCTGTTTAGAGTCTTTATGCTAAGCTAAGCTAACTAGTTGCTGGTGATAGCTTCATATTTAGCCTACACACAGACATAAGAGTGGTATCAGCACTCTCGTACCGTGTTTCGGTAAGAAAGCCAATAAATGTTTTGCCCAAAACACATACATACAGCATACAATTGATATCTTATTCATTAAACATGGAATTCAGATTAATATTTGTGGAACATTTGGGTTTTAATGTTTGTAGATAGGCCTAATCCACCTCAGAAATAATTTCCTCCTCACGCAGAAAACACACCAAGTAGTGGCGAAGTTCAGCCATGCAATGTCTATGAAAACCTGCGACAGCCGCAAGTCGGGGATAGTTTGACTTCTGAAGTTAAGAAAATACCCGCAGCCAATCAGTAACTGAGTCCTTTAACTCCAGTGACATGCGAGCCTATGTTTACAAAGAATTGTTAGCTACATGAAACACCTCCCGGCCACAGAAAAATGTGATAAACTGACAAGCGCCGTTTAACCACTGCTTGGTGTGATTTCTGCATAAGATTATTATCCATTGATTAAGTTGTACACAAGACACACACTGCAATTCATGTATAATATCCTATTCAGATAGGATGACTCCTCAGCACAAGTCTGGATTCTTCAAGGGATTACAACATCACCAGATCCAGCCACTGTGGGTTAAAACATGAGAACAAGTCACTGTGTGGTCCATAATACACTGCTTTATATCTTTGTGTTATTATCACAGATGGGCTCTCACCTCCATGAGACCCAACTCTATACTACCAGACCCATCCTTGTCCAGGGCCTTGAAGGTGTCTGTTGTAAAAAAAATTAAAAAATAAAATAAAAATCATAACTATACATCTTCATGGTTGTAGGACAGGAAAATGTGGTCACGATAACAAAAACTCACTGAAGAGTGACTCCAAGCGGATGATGCAGCAAACAAAGTTGTCAAAGTCAATGGTGGAGTCTGGTTCACTGTAGCGGGCCACAATTATCTGATGCAGAGGATTGTTGAGAGAGAAACCTACCAAAATAAAAAAAGATGAACTTAGAGATAATATCTAACAGCACGTATTACAAAACATTAAGGCAGCAAACTCAACATGTGCACCAAATTCTATTAACATCTCTTTACTTTACTTTTTTGATTGTTCCATGTAAATCTGACGAAAAAAAAATATATATAATATAAGGCCACCAGCCTTATATATTATGAAATTGACTTCTCACCAGCCTCCTCAACAGCCATCCGCATCTCTGAGGTGCTCATGTGGCCACTTTGGTCTGTGTCTCTGTCTTTGTACAGCTCCTAGAAGGGAGCTCAACAAGTTAATATCACCATTCCACCAATAAACTAAGTATATTACACAATGTTAATGTCAATACAAAAAAACAAGGAACACACCAGAGACTTCTCAATCTTTGTCCACAGTATCTTAAATTCTACCAATCCCAGCTTTCCGCTTCCATCTTTCTTTCAAGAGTAGGTCAAGGAAAGTAGTATTGGAAGGAGTAATATGTCCTCTCTCAGACATGTCCCTGCTGGTAGGATAGGTCAGTCATTTAGCACATGGGACATTTAATGGTTTCGTGAATTTCTCTTGACATAACCATAGATATGAAGAAAGGATACATCCAGCAGATTGACCATGTTACGGCAAGTCGTCAGGCTAAACCCACTGGTTTTGACGTCATCTCCTGAAAATGAATGAAACGGATAAGTTGTCGCGAGTGTCACTTGAACCTAAATGCACATATCGAGCTTGATTGAAAGAGGAGAAAGAAATAATTTTCTCTTACTTCTTGCCACCACTCGGTTGAGGATTCTCTGCAGCTCGAATGCAGAAATTTCCACATCCTGAGAGGCATATGACATGGACACATTGTAGATCATATGCACAATGATTAAAGATCACAAGATAATGTATTTAATGTTTGCCGTACTTACATGCCCGGCAAGCTGGCCAAACAGTTTCTTGAATCTGTCACCGATGTCATCTTCGTCAATATCAATCTAGAGATGACAAAGAAATAATTTTTTCCTTTTTTTTTGTTAACATCAATATGAATCTTCAAAAAGCATATACATCGGGGATAATGATTTTACCTGCTCAACATGGCAATCTACAGGATCATCAATCTCCCTAAAAGCAGCGAGAAGTCATCATTATTATATGAATATTTTGAATGATTATCACTACTTTTGTCATTATGAAATTGCATTTTGTGAAAGGAACCTACTCGAAATCGGCCGGTTTCTCAGAGAACACCCGCACATAAAAGTCTCCGTTCTTGTTGGGCTCAAAGGTGGAGGGGATGATGAGGTATTCCCCAGGGGGAAGACAAAAGTGGTTGCTCACTTCTCGCAGGTTGATGAAGGTCTCGGAGCGCGCTGCTGAAGAGTTGCGCAGGAAGAAGTTTCTCTTCAGGTGCACTTGCTTTTGGCCATAGTACTGGAAAATGACACACATGCAGCACAGTCACATGAGGGTGCCCTATACATTTCTTCTGACCATCTACTTTTTTATACTGTGTTATATTGTGAAAGTTGTACAAACATGCAACAATTTGTACGCATTCTTTGTGAAAAATGAGCGCTCCCAGCAACAGGTTTTTGAAGTGTCTTCATCTTTGTATACATACCTCCTCAGGCAACTAGAAAAGGACAAAAACAAACGTCAGAATAGGTGAAAATGTTAAATGCAATCACTTGTATGCATTATCACTTATATGCCTCACATAAAGGCAGCTCCTTACCTCGTAGATGGCGAAGCCAATGGTGTCCATGTCCTCTCCCATTTTCCTCATACGACGCTTGTTCTTCTGCATCAAGCCCACCATAAAGGTGCAGCCCTCCTCACCATCATCAGGGTCATCGTCCACATCGTTCAGCTTTATGACAAACTGAGGATTCATCCAGAAGGAATCTAAGAAGGGAAGCAAGGATTAGCAGGGAGCTGATCGACAGCATTACAGCAGCCAAGAAGACACACTGAATGTTGGTCTATGACACACAGACGCCAGAGCATGAGGAAAGATTGTGAAACTGGTCGTACCTGGATAATTTCTGCAGCCACCAGCTGACACGTTCCGTCTCCACGATTCTTCAAACTCTGTCTCTGCCCATTTCTTGAAGTCATCGCCTGTGAGTGCGTCAGGGGTGAGGTTGCAGATCTCAAGGCGAGAATATTGGCGCAGGAAGTCGGTAAATGACATCCTGTAGACAATACATTAGAAAATACAGAGAAAACAATCACATCCTGTGCTTTAAATTATCTTTTTCTATTACTGGACTAT
Source organism: Echiichthys vipera (assembly GCF_963691815.1). Lineage (NCBI taxonomy): Eukaryota > Metazoa > Chordata > Actinopteri > Perciformes > Trachinidae > Echiichthys > Echiichthys vipera. Next base: position 13,394,858 of record NC_139836.1, read on the forward strand.
CAAAACGTCTCATAAAATAGAAATAAGACTATTTCAGGATCCCAGAAGAGGAAGAAAAATAGTTTAGTTTAGTTCAAGGTTTACCAGAACTCCCCGTCCTCAGAACGCTTCAGCCTTGCCCGGTCATCGTCACTCACATATCTCCACTCAGAAGAGCTGTGGAACAGTGCCAATGTATTGTTAGTTAAAAATAGTTTGTGTAATGAGGTTAAACTTTAGAAGAAATAAACAGGCCTTCACCTAACTGATTTTTTACAAACTCCAGCTACACAGTACAAGAATAAACTTCAAAGCCAGAGTCACTGCAACAATGTTTTACCACAGGATTTTCCAGCCATTCCACTGGGTGTGTATGTCTCTATGTGTAATACATGCATGATGGAAACACACACACACACACACACATGTAATAGCCTCTTCCAAACAAAGGACTTTTCAATAGGGCTGGGTCCTCTAATGAACAGTACAAAAGGTGGTTGGAAGCAGTTCAGTGACAGTAAAATTGAATTGTAGTGTTGGTTGAACAGTGTAATTTGTCAAAACCTCAAAACAGCCTACATCGCCAAACCCTTGAGACGATAGAACAGCAGGTTGTGTTGTTATATGTAGTATTAGTTTTTAAACTTCTAATCCATCCATTTTCTCCGTAGCTGTAGCAGTTCACTTTAACCATTTGTACACATCTGATGTAGAGAGGGCGTCAAAGCTCCATAACTCAGTCTGGTAGGGAGTTGAACAACATTTATGAAAGATAAAAGGCCTTCTCAGCATTCACACATTAGTTGGTTGGTTTTAGGGATTACAACAGGGCTGCCCAACCCTGCTCCTGGAGGGACAATGTCCTGCATGTTTTAGGTTTCTCTCTGCTCCAACACACCTGAATCCAATGTGCTTGTTATCAAGCAGATGAAGCTCTTCACAGGTTTGAAAATCTTTAGACTCAAGTGCTACTTAGGCACAAGAGCGTACCTATGTTCCCCGGGTCCTATGTTCCCCACTTTGTTTGTGAGCGGGGAACAAAAGGCCCTTTTTTTTAATGCATTGCTATGTTCATCATCTTAATTTAGCATGTTAGCATGTACGTTTTGCTAATAACCACTAAACTCAAAGTACAGCTGAAGGGAATGAATGTTTTCCAATGATCAGTTTATGTCCTCTATAAGCCATGCAAATGTCCAATTAAGTAGATGGTGGGACATTGCACTGGATAAGTGAAAACTTAGATCGGCTTATGGTGCTTGATTAAAATCCATGGTTATCTATAGGCTACAAAATAGATGGAACTCCATCCAATAGTCTGTCTGGAGTTAGAGGACTCACCGACAAACCTACGTCAGCATCTCTAGAGCCACATGTTGCTAACATGGCTAAAAACTAGAGAGGTACTCTGGAGCTGCCAATGATACTAGAGTTACTTACTTAGCTTAGCTAATATGGGCATATTCATTGAAATACCTTCCCTTTAAACTCCACTAAAGTACGCAATACTCACTTGTCACTCCAGGCTCCATTCCACTCCACCTGACCCCACGGGTTTCTAATCCTGATCAGCTGCTCCCGGTTTCCTCTGTACTCCACCTGGCATGGGATAAAGTTTCAACCAGAAAAAAAACAAAACAAAAGGGAGATCCTAAAACTATAGAAATATTATAAAAAGGATACAACTAGCAAAGGAATCCAACCTCAGTTAACCAAATTGTAACATCTATTACAGTATAGATCATACATGGTAGCAACAGCAGTTTTGCTTGGATGATCTGAGTGGTATTTATACAGACACAAACATTTCATCACCTGCTCTACTCCTGTCACTGAGTAGGCATGGCCCTTCACCAGCTTGCGATGTGTGATGGCTTCTGAGTCGGATGCGCTGGTTATCTGAGATGAAGAGGGAAAACGTGTGAGGTAAAAACCACCAGATATCACAAGGATACCGACAACAGTGAGTGTGAAACAAGAAGCTCAAACGAACATCAATGGAGCATCCCAGGAGAGATCCTCTCTCCAATGCCTTCTTAATGATTTTAAAGAGGTGTGGATCTGCCTTGCTCAAGTCATGCCTCTCAGCAATGCCTCCAGTGAAGTCCTCGAAACCCTCAGTGGTACTGCCTCCAGAAAGAGCCTCGTAGCATCCATTTAACCTAAAGAGAAATGGAGTGCATTAATGACCAGAAAGGTCAGAAAGGTAGGGTATCAAACAGAAAGGTATCCTGATGCGCCATTCTTCATATACTTGGCATAGGCCTTCTCCAGCAGCGCACTCCAAAACTCTGAACCCTCTTCTGAGTGAACAAACATCAGCTCTCCATCTTTGGTTGGCAAGCGGTCATCAACCACCACATCTGTCCAATCACCAAACTGCCAGAACTGAGAGCCACAGGGAAGACGCGATTAGCAAAATGAAACCTCACGGTAGCTCTAAGAGAATAAGGCTGTGGGTCGTGTCAAAGTCCTGTACCTGGAAGTGAAAGATGCCAGCATAGTTCTCCTCAAAGCTTTGATCATGGGGGACAACACGAGACAAAACCTGTTTGTTGAGAGTCAAGGAGGCAATAGCTGCCAGGAGCCAGCAGTCCCCTGAGAACAAATGTAACAGTGTTAGAATAAAGGGAACTCCCGTGTTAAATCTTATATAACACCCAGAAGATTTCAAGCTGCCACATGTTTAGTTCAATTTCATTGTGACACATCTTCAGAACACACCAGGTATGCAGTTTGTTTGCACACACAACTCTTGTGCAAAGGCATGGCTATTGTCTCGTCACTCTTTTCCCATAAGCTGTAAACAACTCAGCCCCCTTCTACCAGGGTGTGGACAGAGAAGACTGAAGGAGTGACATATGATGTCAGTGCACAGGCATTTACTTAAAGGTATGAGGTCTGGATTTAATTTATTTCTTTGTACTTGCAAAAATACTGCCAAAAGACAGTTTCCAAAGATGAAATGAAGCAAGGGCAGACTTTCTCTGTGTTACTTTATTCACATCTGCTAGCGTATCTAAGATAAGCATGCAAAATCATTCATTCAAATAGTTGAGGATGGAATGTGATCTTTGTAAAATACAGTTAATATCTAATTGTGCCATCAAAATGCATTTGAATGTGATTTGTTAGGAAAATAACAGCAGGTAAGTTATGAATGTGGGTCATTTTTTAAAGCTTAAAAAAGCAGACTTGTTTTTGGTAGAGTGTGTGTGTGCGTGTGCGTGTGCGTGTGCGCGTGCGTGTGCGTGTGTGTGTGTGTGTGTGTGTGAGTGACACTCACCAAGTGCTCCCTGACAAATATCAGTCCTGGTAGCATTTTCAACTATGAATTGTGGATTGGAACATATTTCCTAAAGGGAAAAACAAACAAATAAATGTGTCAAGCTGTAATGTTCCCTCAACTGAACACTTTCTAATATTATATTCACCCTCATTTGGATATTTATTTATGTTTTTGCTGTATGTCAAAATGACTTGTACTGTATAAAATGTAGCTCTCTGGATCCTGACACACTGCAGGAAATCAATCCCTTTTTTAGTCTGGGACACTTTTTTTTTTGTTATTACCAACAACACACATAGGGCGCACCGCACTATAGGGCGCGCCACACATTTTGAGGAAAAAAAAGACGTTTATATGCGCCTTATAGTCGCGAAAATACGGTATGCTTTTGTTGATAAGCAGGAACAAGCTTACATTACCATACAGTAGCAAAAATACTACAAATTCTTCAAACCAAAAGATACGCTCAAACAAACATTATATTGTTCAGAGATGCACATGGGGGAGTGTTCCATCTTAGATTTACAGTTTCAAAACATAGTTTTTACATAGTTATACACAGGGGTTGTACTTTCAGTAGATGTTTCAGTATACCTATTGTACCTACCTGGGGTCTTTTCCAGGAGATGCCCCGAACTTTGTAGGAATTTGGTCCAAGTTCGTTGAAGCCTAAGGATGTGGGCAGAGGCTCAAAGCAGTCATCCTCAAACAGCCGTCCTCTCTCCAGACAGCTGTTCCTCAGTGATTCAAAGTCCTGGTTGAGGTATTTCACTGCATGAGAGTTGGTTCCTATCCCATGGGATTTATCTCGGTTGTGCTGAAGTCTAGCTGCAATGCCAGACATTTTAAAAGATTGTAAGACTTTCTGTCCGTCTACGACTATCTCCTAGAGTGTATGTGTGTGTGTGTGTGTGGTTAGGCTCTGTGCCATATGTGCAGCTCAACTGTCTCCACACACCCTTTACTGTGCATACCAGACAGCAAACCTGTTCTGACTCACCTGTTTTATCCAGCCAACTGGCTTTGATAGATTGTCCATGATCAGCCCAGATGTGGCCCACATGGATGGATGGGTGAAACTTAAAATATCTGATGAGTTGAATTACATCTCTATATTTCTAACTCATTTGCCCCTAAACACCACAGTTACTGTCATTGCATAAAAGGTCCCATATTGTGAAAAGGGAGATTTCCATGTCTTGTATTATAATAAAGCAGGTGGAGGTGCTATATAAATACTGTGAAAGTATCAAAACGCTCAGTCTATTTAATCTCAGACTATTTTAACCATTTAATTTGCCTGACCTGTGCAAGGTTTTATAAATACACTGCCATACTTTCTTAGTTTCTTTATTTTATATCATTCGACAGAAGTTTTGCACAAAAAAAACAATCAATAAGACAAATCTTTCTCTACTGCACAAAAAGGAAATCACTTTAAGCATTTAGAACATATTGCTTATGAATATATAATATAGATGTACTTAATACATCAAATTAAAAATTAAAAAATACAAGTTTTTGTGTGGATGAAATGTATTTATTGATACTCTTTCTGCAGCTTGTCTTCTCTCCAGAGTCAGTTGATCGCCAAGCACAGCCACTGTGAGAGGAAACACAAATATACATGAAGCAAACTAGAAGTGCTGACAAACCAGGAGCTTCCGTTATTCTCTCACACACCTGTTGCATATCCAGCTCAATCTTTCCTGCGTCAGCTTTCTCCAGAGCCTTAAAGATTTCTGGTTGAGAGACAGACAACAAGATACTGGTAATGTAAACATGGCCCAGCTCTCACAACCCCACTGATCAAATGAAATATACTGGGAGTGTTTTGGCTGACACTTACTGAACAGCATTTCCAGTTTAACGAGACAGCCTACAAAACTGTCGAAGTCGATGGCATACTGAGCATCGGCATAACGGCTGACAATGGACTGCAGCACAGCACTGTTGACGTGGAAGCCTAGGACAGAAAAATATCCATCATCATTTCCTGTTACCTTGTAGAAGTCAGTTTCACAGAGGTGGTTTATTTCTGATCCTGGGAAAGTATATTTTTTTTAAAGGTGTCAGATATTAGCAGGTGGAAGGGTTTGGTTACACAGCCTCGCCCATGCTTGTTTTGCACATGAATGAAATCGAGTTCTGAAACTGGTTTATCCAGTCTGTCAGTATGTGGCTGCATAAGTGTCACACACACACACACACGCGCACGCGCGCACGCACACACACACACACACACACACGCACACACACACACACACACACACACACACACACACACACACACACAACGCACGCAAGCAGGCACACATGCATGCACGCGCACACACACACACACACAAACACACACACACACACACACACACACACACACACACACACTCACACTCACACACACATACACATACACATACACACACACACACACACACACACACACACACACACACACACACACACACACACACACACACACACACACACACACACACACACACACACACACACACACACACTCACACACACACATACACACACACACACACACACACACACACACACACACACACACACACACACACACACACACACACACACACACACACACACACACACACATTGCCAACATGCTGGGTTTTATTTGTGCAGGGATCAGATAGCAATCCGGGAAAAAAACATGTAAGTTACTGTTTACAAAAGTGGACTTTTTTTTGTGCTTTTTCACAAGCATGTCATGTATTTCTAATGTGTCTTATAATTTAAAAAAAATTTTTTAGTTAAAGGTCTGCAGGCAACATATCTAAATGTATCATTTTAATTCTTATCAGGAAAGCAAAGATTATCCCTCAATTTAACAAATTGAGGGATAATTTTAACACACTGATTCTCAAACTCTCTCTGGTGGTACTTGCAGGAATCTCCAAAATAAAATAAAAGGGAAAAATTGATTTCTAAATTAATAAATACTAAGAAAATACTTAAACTTTTAGGATCCTTGAAATGTAATTTTAAATACATTTAGCATTTCATGTCATATTTTTGTTTCTGGAAAGTTTCCAGCAATTTACCAAAAATGAAACATGTACATGGCCATGCTGCCATCATTTTTAGTGTATGAGTCTCCTCATATGATAATGTTACCTGCTTTAGTGGCAGCGCCTCTCATCTCGTGGGAGCTCATGGTGCCAGAATAGTCTGTGTCGTGAGTCTTGAAGATCTCCTATGATCACATGTGTTTCATTAACAGACACAGCCAGGTATTCGAACACGGCCAACACTCATTTCAAACCGCATACATCACAACTTACCAGGTATTTCTGGATTTTGCTCCAAAGCAAGTGGAATTCCATCAGTCCCAACTTGTTACTTTCATCTTTCTGAGGAATGTTAAGGTTTATAAAAAGCTTGTCCAGGAGGGAAGTTTGGGGTCCCCTGCTAAAGCTGCTGTCCCCGCGACCCGACCTCGGATAAGCGGTTTAAGATAAGATGAGGTACAGAAGCCAAGCAATGTGCTGCTGTGGACGGAGGCAGCAGCAAAACGCATTAACCACCTAAAAAAGCACTATACACTATATTTACCGTATTTTCCGCACTATAAGGCACACCACATTATAAGGCGCACCTTCAATGAATGGCTTATTTTGAAACTTTTTTCATATATAAAGCGCACCGCATTATAAGGCGCACTGTCAGCTTTTGAGAAATTTGAAGGTTTTTAGATGCGCCTTATAGTGCGAAAAATAGGGTATTTAATATTTCCACAGCTTTACCTTACTGTCAAACAGCACTGTTTAAGTTTAAATGGGGGAACTGAAGCTCTATGGTCTTTGCAAAACCACCAGACGCATGACAAAAACAGTAGTTTTACCTCACAAAGCATTTGAGTTGCTCTTCTTGTGCTTACTCGATTGGTGTGTGGAAAGGGTATTTTAAAAAAAACAAAAAACTGAATTGTCCCTTAATTTCTTAAGTTATATTGCACCAAATCCCTGAATTCAATTTCAATTTGGGAGGACGATTCATTTCTTTAAAAGGATACATCAAGCAGACTGACAATAAGGCGGCCTGTCTCAAGGCTGAAGCCATTTGTCTTGATATCAGACCCTGCAAGAACGTGACAAAACACAGCCAGCTCCAGCTCATATGTCAATCAACAGGAAAGGCTACACATCAATATATGTAAGAGTTTGATGTACTCACTGTGAGAGACAACGTTGTTCAAAATTTGAACCAGTTCAAAGACCGATACCTCCATGTCCTGTTTGCAAAATGCACATTATTATTAACTTGTTTTGCTTTGTAATCTGGGTTTAGAGTTGTTTAGACACTTCATTAACCTACATTGCCAGCAATCTGCTTGAAGAGCTGCTTGAAATGAGGATCCACATCACTCTCAGATACCTCTTCCTGTGAAAGGGTGACACAGGTAAATAGAAGCACCGACTCTTTAAATTTAAGCCATTTTCAAATATCGGTGAAAGTTTAACACACATGTTAAATACTAAGCAATAAGTATTTCAAATTTAATGTGACATGGTATTTTCATTCAATCACAGCACTAAGGTGAAAAGGAAAGAATGTCTAACCATTTCACATGCAAGAGCGGCTTATCATTCTGTGGATTTTCTTACCTCCTCGATTTCAGCATCAATGTCCTCCTCCAGTGGACTGAAAAAATAGAAATGCACAGCTTGAGCACATTGTGTTGGCACACAACAAAAATAACATTCACAATACGTTTTGACTTGAGTGTATTTAAGACTTCTCTGTGACCAAAGAAGGAGGTGGCCTTTGAGCGTTGTCCACTAGATGGCTGTATAAGCTAAAACTCTGAGTCTACATGGACCTGCAGACTCTCTCAGACTGTATGTTACTGACAGATACCTTGTTGCAGCCTGTTTCTCTGAGAACACCCTGAGAATGAAGCTGCCATTCCTGTGAGGTTGAAAGGTAGAGGGAACTATAGCATATTCCCCTGGAGGAAGTTTGAAGCGGTTGCACACTTCCCGTGTGTTGATGAAATTGCTGCTCATAGCCACGGCTCTCTGTCGCAGCAGGACATCTGGACCCAGGTGAATATTGTTGCGGCCTTTGAGCTGAAGATCAACAGGAGAAACGGGTTTTATTACTGGAACATCAAACAGCTACCCAGAAGACAGACATTTGTGATGTCTTCTTTGAATTTATAATATAAGGTGTGTAACAGCACAAACACAGACCTGATCTGGGACCTGTAAAAAGGAAACAGACCAAAGAAATACTTTAGAAAATCAGTCAAATACACAGAGTAGTGATTCCATATGAAAATATCAAATTATTCTGAGACACCTCATAAATCGCAAAGCCAATGGTCTCAAGTTGACGGTCAAGCCTCTTTTGCCGTCGTCCGTCCTTTTGCATCAGCCCAACCAGAAAGGTGCACCCATCCTCCCCATCCAGGGGGTCATCATCCACATCCTCCAGACGCACCACAAACTGAGGGTTGGACGAGAATGTGGCTGGAACAAACAAAAGTGTAATCTTTCATATGAAGTCGCACAACAGAACGTCTTGCTCAGACATACATGTGGTTTCTCCGTTACCTGGGTTATTGCGGCAGCCGCCAGCAGTGGATCCCACCCTCCACATCCCTTCAAACTGATAGTGGTTCCAGTGGCCCACATCATCACTCATGAGTGTGTCTGGGGTCAAGTTACAGATCTCCAGCGTGGAGAAATGCTTGATGAAGTCCGAAAAAGACATCCTGAGCAGAGGAACACATTTCTCAAAAAACATCATCACTTTAGTCTTCATAGTTGCTTGGTGATGGTGAATATGTCTAACCTATTGCCTTCATTCTCATGCAAAGGAAAGGTTAAAGACAATGGATTTACCAGAACTCTCCATCATTAGCCACATGGCCCAACTTAGATTTCTCATCTCTACTGACGTGGTCCCATTCCATGGATCTAATTGTGATCAACATAAATATTAAAAATAACTTAAGTAAATCCTGGAAATACCCAAGGGTAGCTGATAGTCAATGGATCTACAATGTTTTTTACCCATCACTCCAAGGCCCAGTCCACTCCACCTGACCCCACGGGTTCCTGATGCGGATCAGCTGAACCAGCCTGCCTCGAAAATGAACCTGTGAGAGAGCAACAGCGGGCGGTGTAAATACATACAGTAAAAAAAAAAACAGCTTGTCACAAGTTTAGATGAATCACATGCCTCCTGTGCACCAGTGACTGAGTATGCATGTCCCTTGACAAGTTTTAGAGCTGTGACTGCTTCTGTCTCATATGCACTGGTGATCTGAAAACAAAAAGAACACACACTTCAGTCTGATGACGTCAGAACTTTCCTTTCTTACTTGTATTTGCATGCAGGTCAGCATGTAAATCAGTACGAAAATAAGACCTACATTTATCGAGCAACCCAGCAGTGAACCCAGGCTCAGGGCCCTCCGAATTATTTGGAAGAGCTTTGTTGGAGCTTTATCTAAGTTGTATACTTCTGCAATCCCTCCTGTGAAATCTTCAAAACCCTCAATAGTGTTTCCTCCTGACAGGGCCTCATAGCAGCCATGCACCCTGTCAGACACAGAGGGACGGGAACAGATTCGCTAACTATATGTTGTACATTTTCACTGCATTTGCATTATAATAAAGCAAAACATATAAGAGAAATGATCCATACTTGGCGTAGGCCTTCTCCAGCAGAGCGCTCCAAAACTCTGAGCCCTCCGCTGAGTGAACGAACAGTAGCTTTCCATCTCTGGTGGGTAAAAGGTCATCAACCACCACGTCCACCCACTCACCAAACTGCCAGAACTGAGAAGAATATATTCCCATCAGTAAACTCCATACAAATATTTGTATGACATACCAGGCTCATTTTCAGGTTCATGCTTTTATTTTTGGATTCGTACTAGAACGCAATTCCATGGTTTAATGTTCAAAAAATACATTCTTTTTCACATACTATCTGTCTGAATATACCTGTATTCACCCTGCCTCTGTCCGAAACTTCTCATTTTAGGACCGGCTCTTTAAGCAACATCACAATTGCACAGTCCTGATGTCTCGTTTAAAGGCACGGTTTACTGAATACGGACTGTGTGCACGTTAACTGAGGGTGATGTTGGAGGGAAAATTTGTATTTGTGTAAATGAAAGAAAGATTCCGTTGTAGATGTTGAAGTGCTGATCAGCTTTGTATAAGAACAAGCAGAACATGTTTTTTGGCATGACTCATTTAGTGTTGAATTAATTGGCTGAAATTGACGGGAACATATTAACGGAACTTGTCATGATATGAGGAACTCAGTGATTGAGTTTCAACAGTTAACATGCAAAATGTGAGTTGGCATTTGTCTTATGTTGCCGTGGACTGGATTGTTGTTTTTCCTCCTGTTTACATGGCTCTGATGTTTCATGATGCAATGTTGGTAGATCGTCTAGATGTCAGAAGATTCAGACGCGCCCTTACCTTCTGGTTTTCAGTCGACAATGTCATATCGTCTTTAGCTTGGGAAAAAGTCCTCCTTTTTAAAGCTTTGAGACTTTTCACTTTTCATCCTGAACATCAGCCCGAGCTTTCAAAAACTCTGGTTTCTGATTTGTTTTGAGTTTATATAGTAGTCACCTCCCCTAGCTGTAATGTATTACAGCAGAGCTGTAGTACTTGACTCCGGACTTGAGTCCACCTCCTTTAAGTCTAGCACTTGTCTTGGCATCATGCCTTGATGGACTCGGCTATTAAGAACTGCACGTTGTTCATGTCTGCTGATTCGGGATCAGTTGTAAATAGTTTCCTAAATTTTATGCATTGATTAGTTTGATATTAGAAGAAAGATCCATCTTGTTAACTTGTTATTGCTAACTCCTTGATCACTACATTAGTCTTTGAAAGACACATGCCTGTTATTGTCTTGAACAGGATTTGATTTGCTCTAGACTTGGTCTTGACTGCCTTTGGACTTAGTCTTTACTTGGACTGGACTGGACCTGGACTTGGATTTGATTAAGTGGTCTTATCTACAGCTCTGGATTACAATCTCAAACCACATGTGACCGGACATATTTAGGGTTGTGTCAAAGATGCCTTCAAGCCCAACCAAATCCTGCTGCTGGTTAGTGAAAGTTGCAACCAGAAATCAGAATCAGAATCAGAAATACTTAAATAATCCCAGGGGGAAATTATTTCCATTACAAAACTCCAGATATACAAACAACAAATATTATACAGACTAAAAAAACAACAAACATATATCAAAAAACTGAATAAATATATATAACCAGTACAACAATGTATCTATTGCAGTATTTCCTATAGGTTGATTTGTTGTATTGGCTCCCTAAATCTGTACTTGAGTATCTTGGTTTACTCTATACCAGTGTGCAAGTTTTCATAAACAAAGTAAAAAGCCAACTGGATGGTCAGAGTCTAGAAGGGCCTTTGTCTGACCTGGAAGTGAAATATCCCGGCATAACCTTCAGTGAAACTCTGTCCATGGGGCACCACGCGAGCCAGGATCTGCTGGTCTAGAGTCAGAGAGGCTATTGCAGCCAGAAGCCAGCAGTCACCTACACAGTAAGAACAGAGACAGTTCCTGAGATTTGGCAATATGTGGCCTTCACCGCAGCACAGCGTGTGCCAACAAACCACCTATGTGGTAATTCTTTCTAAGCTTAATGACAGGATGGGAGGAGGGTATTAGACCAGGGATGTTTGTGGTTCCCATCTAAAAACCCATCCATCCATCCATCCATCCATCCAACCATCCAACCATCCAGCCATCCAGCCATCCAGCCATCCAGCCAGCAAGCCATTTATCTATCCTCTTTCCCCTCACTTACCCAGAGCGCCTTGGCAAATGTCTGTCCTTGTGGCTCCATCATCAATGAACTTTGGGTTTGAGCACAGCTCCTATACAGAGCACAAAGATATCTCAGAAAGTTAAACATTTGAGAGCAATCTCGAGAAATCTTTTCCTGGATTGTCCAGTGTCACACTACTGAGATAAAAGGAAATGACATTCAGTGATTCTGAACTCTTTTTTTAACTTGATTGTACAGTAGCCATAAATTTAATATTTTGCGGCTTTCAAATGTTCTGATCACAATTCAGTCAGAAAGTAGTTAGAGGTACTCTTTTTTAATATACAGTATTGTCTTCTATTTCTGCTTCTGCAAGTCTTGGAGTACTGGATTAAATATTTGCAAATCAGTAAAATAAGTATATAATACAATGCATGGTCAATGTGAAGCTCCCCAACCACAGGATAATATGACAGTAAAAATGGTGTTACTTTTGTTTTTGTGGCCTCTTACCTTTGGCCTTTTCCAGACAACGCCCCTGGTTTTGGATGAGTATGGTCCCAGCTCATTGTAGCCCATTGATTTGCGCTCAGCTGGAAAGCTGTTGTCCTCAAACAGGCGTCCTCTCTCCAGACACTGCTTGCGCAGAGTCTCATAATCCTGCTTGGAGAACTTCACTGCCTTTTGGTTACTGCCAATGCCTTGCTTCCTCTCCTGCTGATGGGCCAGTCGACCTGCCGTGGATGTCATCCTTACCTTTCAAGTGTATTTAGTCTGCCTGGATGGCGATTTCCCTCTTTGTGAGCTGCGATGGGTTGACTTCTTTGTTCCAGCCTCCTTTATAGCTGCCACAGGTGAGGGGTGGATAGGATTACAGACAGGGAGGGGCCTCAAGTGGACAGGTGGTGAGCAAAAGAGACATCAGCAACCCTAAGCAAATCCGCATTGAAATGGAATACAAATAGTGACACGCCTAGAGGCAACTTGAAGCACCACTCTCATTACCCATTATGATTTTGGGTGAGGGTAGACAATGTATTGTACTTATTGTCTCCCACTTCATGATGGTTAGATACCAGAACATAGGGAACGAATATTAATCTAGATATAAACTGGTCTTAAATCTAATAATTAGACATTCTTTAAGATTTAATAACATAACATTCCTAATAAATAATTAAGGTTGCAATGTTTTTCTCCAGCAGTGTTATTGTAAGGGATTAATTGCAATGCATATAGCTGAGAGTTGTGAAATGAAAGCTTAAACGCATGAGTGTTAAATTGAGCAAGAATAAGAATGGGATGTTACTGACATTGCGCCACAGAGCCTCGGTATGTCTGCCAGGTTCAGTTTGCTTTGGAGCATATACATTAGGCTCTTATATCATCTTATATCCTTATTTTGTACTTACATCCTCAAAGCTAAATACAGCAAAGCTAATCCTCAGTCAAACTATTCTCTCGTACCCTGGAATTACACGGCTGTTTCAGCTGTTGAATGCAATATTTGTTTTATAAGAAGAGCATTCATGTGTAAGCCTTAGAAGAACCACATAAGAAGGATATGCATAAAAGGCAGTGAATGCTAGTGAATCCACCCTTGTTTATATTAAACCAGAATGGAAGTGGAGTGGCTACTAAAGAGCTGCTGGTCCAATGTGATGAGCTGCACATGTGTTTGTTACTGCTCGACGTAAAGAAGCAATGTATCTCTATCTAATCTTTTATAGACACAATGGCACAACCAAGAGCATTCTGCAGAAAAGTCCTTTGGTTCAGCAGATTATCTGGATTTTTCTTGATTTCAGAGTTGGAAAAGATTATTCTGTCACACATGAGCTATATTTCAAAGTGTCAAGCTACCACACCCAACATATGGAGTATCCTCTTAGATAACAATACTGTGGTTATCCACACTGCCGACTGTTGTAAGCTGGAAGAATGGCGGGTCACACATCACTTTATGCTGTGTGTACACCATCTTGTTTGTGAACAATGACATGAAAAATTAATGCTAACAGCCATACCCCTCTTCTTTACAAATGGCACAGAAAAGGACAGACATGGTTTCATTCAAATGAGTACAAACTCAACTAACTTTGTTTAAAAATGATGGCCAAGCTGTGGATTTTCTTGGTAGATAGATTTATTTGACAAATCTTAAAAATCATATAGATGTCAGGCTGATCACAATGACTCCATAGCTGACATGAACATTGACATATGGCATTAAACTTAAAAAACAACAACCAAAAAAACAAATACAAGACATCAGAGGCAAATGTTTATATTATAAATATTTTAGTATTTATACTTTATTTACCATGTCTTGAGATCGGATTTAAAACTCTCAACTTCTCAACTTTTAATTTTAGTTAGGTAGGCAGCTTGTTCCATTGACATTTAGCTGTATATGAAAAAGTATTTTTCCCAAACTTGTTTTTAAATCTCATAGGAATAAAATTTGTGTGACTGCCTCTGGTGTGTGTGGGGGGGATTGGCTGTTTTTATTAGATTCAAATATTCAGATAAGTAGGGGCGTGCAGACTTTTACACTATCTTGTGGGATATATCCATCTTAATTTGCATCACCCTTTTATTCACAAAGAGAAGGCTTCATTTTTTTAAAATGATCTGCATGAAGATGTGTGCGAGGGTTTTTAAAGTTTATATATTACACAATTTGGCTTTATTAGCCAGACATTTGGTTTTATTTGTATTTTAATTTTGGTTATTGATCTATTGAGGCAGTTTGCTGACACAATAACTGCTATCAGCATTAAACCCATCAGTAACATGAAAGAATAATGAATTGCCTTGTCATATAAGCCATTGCAAACATTTTTAACAGTCCTATCATGATTGATTTATTTATCTAACTATGTTAGTACTGCTCCATTATGGCTAAAATGTAATGGAAGTATCAATAGAGTGTATTGTTACTGAGCTTATGTTGCACTACAAATACTTAATTATGCATGTGCTGTTATATTATACCAAACATCTAATAGATATCAGCCGTCTTCATTATGTAAGTTAAAGCTAATGTTAGCCTGAATGCAACATTTAACTTCTCACTTTGATTTCTACATTCACTTTGAGTAGATAATTAATCTGCTACATGAGCAAGGTCGAACATGGAGCACTACAAGCAACAAGCTAGCAACAAAGAACAACAACTGTTGAATACAAATGACTGAGAGCCAAACATAACGCAGAGTGGCGCTGTAGGAGACGGCTGCCTCTCCAGTCTCTAATCTTACATACCTGGACACTAATCTTCTTTTTTTGTGCACTAACTTAATTCTCCACTTAAGTGCAATCTTACTGCTCATCTCTGCCATATACAGTCATACATATTTTATTTTATCTTATACGCTTTCTCTACACTGAACTTATCTGATTTCATTTTCCATGAATTTTATTTGACCTGTACTCATATCTCTACTTAATATTTATTTCACTAAGAGTTTATTGCTTAATGTTTATTGTTTTACTTTCTATATTTATTTAGCTAAGAGTTTATTGTTTATCTTATACTGTATTTTTTTATTTCCTTGTGTTTTTGTAAGCTAATGGAAACTCAATTTCCTTGCGGCAGTCATCCCAAAGTGATCAATAAAGAGAAGTCTGAGTGTAAGAACATCAGCTGGTGTGCCATATCAAGACTGTGCAGTTGTGGTGAAATGACAGTGAGCAAATCCACCATCTGTCATCAGATTCTGATTCAGATTTTTGGTAAACGTCAAATCCTAATTGGCACAGAAGAATGTGACATCATCGTTTTTCCAGCTGAACTCTGCGTACTTCAAACCATATTGGTGTGTTGTGTATGTTAATATATTTACTCCGCCAGGAACATGCCACTTTAATCCTATAAAAATTGTCTTATTCTGTGTGTTATCATGTGTGTTGATTCAGATGACAGGAGGCAGTAAGAAGAAAATAATGCTCCTAGTTTTTATTTTCTTGGTAGTGGGCCACATTTTTTTTTAGAGGCAATTCTATCATACACAAACATTGTGACAGCAGGAGTGTCACTTTCCGTCTGATTCAGTCAATGTATACACTGAATATGTGAGTAGGAGTGCAATCACTTTATAGGAGACAATACATGTTCTTTACATCCTTTCAACAAATATCATACTTTAAAAAGAGATTCATTTCTGAGAATATTGTAAATAAAGCCACACAAACTCCTGCTGCTTTATAACCAAAGGATAGTAATATCTGTCCCTCCTTAGGTGACCTTTGACCTTTGCTTGGTTTACTACACATTATCTCTCAGGCGACAATTGTTTCAGGTTACCAGAGTTGTAAATCTATATATAGATTTTTAATTACTTTAGCTTTCCGATTAACAGTGTTCATTCAGTATTATAAATAATTCAGTATTCATTTTTAACTGCAGTCTTACATTGTCTCTTAGTATAATCTTTACATACCTTTAATAAACAGTGGTGGAAGAAGTAGTCAGATATTTTCTTCCTTATTTTAAACAAACTTTTAAAAAATTAAATAAACGAAAGATATTTGACTTAAGTAAAAGTAGCAGTGTCCAAATACTCTGTTACAACTAAAGTCCTGCATTAAAAAATGTATTAAGTAAAAGTAAAATTAGCATCAACATAAAGAATTTTATTTTAAAGAATAATAGCACAGGATTATAATTTTGGATGCATTACAGAGTTCATCACCTTGGGGATCATCTAAATGACTTGATATATTGCTTAACCTATAAACATGTAGTTGATTTAACATTTGTATTAATAATCTAAATCTGCAAAGTAACTAAAGCTGTCAAACACATGTAGTGGAGTAGAAATATAGAGAAGCATAAAGTGACACTGCACAATTCTTCATGTCCATCACTGCTAATGAAAGGGTTTTGGTCTCACCAGTATGTGATGAGGTCTTCAGTCGCCCGCACCTCTAGCGGCAGTGAGCGGTGCTGGGTGTGAGCAGCGGCCCCTCCTCCTGTAGGGGCTGGGCTTCCCTGCAGTGTGCAGCAGCGGAGAGGGCTGGACCTGTCTGCGCTCCTCACTACCAAACCACAGCCCCCCTTCCACAGATTTATACGATTATCACCATACGAAACGTTTTGGAAAGAGCCGAAATTTGCCTGTACAGCGGCGGTGAGTGTAATCGTCTTATGTTTTTTAAATTCCCTGAATGTGTTCAGTTAGCCAGCTTGAGGTTAACGGTGCCTCACGGTTTTATTATAGTGTAGGCCACC
This sequence comes from Echiichthys vipera, assembly GCF_963691815.1. Taxonomy (NCBI): domain Eukaryota; kingdom Metazoa; phylum Chordata; class Actinopteri; order Perciformes; family Trachinidae; genus Echiichthys; species Echiichthys vipera. The sequence continues at coordinate 13,412,171 of NC_139836.1, forward strand.
GTGCGGGTTGTTTGATTGAATAATATCCGTCACGCTGCGGCACTAACTGTACAGTTAAAGTTGACACACAGATTTAATTCAGTTATGATAGCCAGTGAGGAGTGAGTGGGACTGTGCGGTAAAAGATCTATTGTTGTCAGAGACGTTTGAAGCAGGCTGCAAGCCAGAGCTAATAAAAAAGACAGGCCTACTTGGACCTCTGAACAGGTGCTGGGAACAATCCGAGGCTGCGTTACTGACATGCTCTGACTTTTTGATAGTAACAGGCCTATGGATTCACAACATATGTGCAGCATTAGGCTATTCTCTCTTTTTTTTCCTTTTAAAGTGGGGACCCCTGTGTTTTTGACAGACCGAGGGGCTGTTGGTTGTTTTAGGGCATTGTTGAGGTTGAAGTCGTCATCACAGGAATGCATGGATCAGCTTTTCTCTGCCCATTGGGGGAAACATAGAGATATCCTTTTGATCATTAGCCAGCAGTAGTCTCTCTATAGCTGTTAGACAGAGCAGGGGGACATTCCTGCAGACTCTAAGGGCGTGAGGGGCCTCGGGGTTGGGAAGGCTGGCTCCATACTAACAATGTCCTTGCCTGCAGATTTGTTTCTATCAAAAGCATGGCCTGATTTGTACAGCAACACATCCTTTTTCCACTCCTCAAACTCATTATAGAAACTCAACCCAGTCATTTTTCCTCATGGATATCCCAAGTCCCTCGCCACTGTAGCTCCATCCAAGTTTTCCCTGGTTATTTTCAATGAACTGTTGACTGAACTGAGCTCATTAGTATTCCTTTCCAGTAGAGCCGAGCAGTATAAAAGAACATCTGATGTCCCTGTTCTCCCAGCACTGATTCAGAAAGGAAACTTTAAATTTACCAGCTCGCTTCTTGACATGTTTGGTTCTTTTAGCTATTATGTCCTCCCAGGAGGCTTAACTGAAAGTTGGGAAATACTCCAACATAGACAAGCAAGTGCATTCAGGGAGGAGAAACAGATACCCGCTGAGTGGAAATCACTAAAGTCCATTAAGGCTTCTGCAACTCAGTATGTTTCCAAATAATTTTTACAAGTGCCAACATTTGAGTGAATGACCTTTCTCTCTTCTTTTCATCCCATTCTCCCCCTCAGCCTGCCCACACAGACCAGGTATCATATTTCTAAGTAATTTTGATTTTCCTGGGTTTGCAGTGTTTGGTGCCTTGTCTCATGTTCCTCTGTAATCACTTTTCTTTTGTTTTCTGTTCTTTCTCTGCCGGGCTTAAATGTATACGGGCTTCTTAACGAAGTTTCATAGCAGCACATTTACTTTGATTTTACATGACAGTTTGCCTTTTGCAGGCCGTAGCTCAGGACAATAGAAATACTGAGGTGACAAGTTCCACCAACACAGCCCCACCACTCTGATTGAATTAAATCTAACATAAATCTTTTTAATTACTTGGACTTAATATTTTTAATTTCTCAACATTACTAGCCCTTAGCTATGTTGTTATTTTTAAGATGATTTTGTCAAGACAGATGGCCGTCCTCCATAGAGCTGGGTCTGTCCAACGTTCCTGCCTGTTTCAGGGAAGGTTTTCATTGCCACCGTACTCTATGGAGGATTTGTTGGGTCTTTGTAAATCATAAATAAGATATAGAGTGTGGTCTTTACCTACTCTGTAAAGTGTCCTGAGATAACTTTTGTCGTGATTTGGCACTATAAATAAAATTGTATTGAATTGAATTGAACATGAAGGTCATAGAAGTCTACTCCACACTGTAACTTTAATGCTAACACTATAATATAGAATCCATAAGGGGTCAAATATGGGATCAGAGTAATTATTTGAAGGCAGATTAAATCCAATCAATAGAAAAAACTTCATTAATAGTATGAGCATTATTTTACTACAAACCTGATTGCCTGTATTGCTGTCACCCTTTAGACAAGAGTGTATCGCCGATTAGCTTTCTGCTATTTATAGACAGCACCGTGCTTACCCACACAGCTCTATATTTTTATCTCACACCAGTATGTATCCAACTGGAGGGATATCTGCAACCATACAAGCCAACAGGCTGCGGGCAGAAGGCATGGGCTCCAATGCGCAGGCTGTGTTCTTCTCCAACCAGGACTACGAAGCACTGAAGCAGGAATGTGTTGAGTCCGGCTGCCTGTTTGAAGACCCATGCTTCCCTGCTGAGCCTCCATCCTTGGGCTTCAAGGAGCTTGCCCCCTATACCTCCAAAACTAGGGATGTGGAGTGGAAGAGGCCCACGGTGAGCAGTTACTACTAATGCATAAAACTGATATATTTTATGTCAGATAGGGCACAAGATAAAAAAAAATACAGACCCATATACAGATGAAAACATGTATTTAGGACTTTAGTATAAATATTTCACTCATCATTCTATCGTTTGCTTCTCGTAATATTCTTCAACAGACGTGGTTTTGACTCTTGCTGGTGATGACTGGAATTCAACAGGGGAAACATATACAAACAAACATATCAGATGACACTGTCTCATTTCTCGTCTGCTAACTCAGACAGAATAGGACAAGTAGTGACAGGAACTTCTCAGACCATTGCAGCTGTTGGCATCGCATGGCATTCTCTGACCACTCCCTCGCCCTGACATTTGTTTACAGTGCTTCATTAAAACACAGAAAGTTGACATGTGGATGCAAGAATAGCAATGGTTTAAAGGATCTGTCAACTATTTAAAGTAGATCCTGGAAAAAGCATTGACTAGTCTGGATTCTGAATTTCATTGTCTTTACTCAGACATTTAATTTCTCCATAGGAACTGACAGACGACCCTCAGTTCATTGTAGGTGGTGCCACCAGAACGGACATCTGTCAGGGAGCGCTGGGTGAGGCCTTTTTGTTTTTGTTAAAGGTCCTGTATTTGAATAGTGAGATTTCCATGTCTTTTTTATTTGAAAGCAGGTTGAGGTGCTATATGACACTGTGAAAGTATAAAAATGCTCAATCCACAGAGACATTTACAAAGTCCATAATCAGAAACTGCGCCTTTAGACTTAGACTTCTCTTTATTGATCCCTTTGGGGTGACTCACGCAAGGAAATTGAATTTCCAGCAGCTTACAAAAACACAAGGGAGGTATAAAAAAATACAGTATAAGATAACCAATAAACTCTTAGATAAATAAATATAAGGTAGATGTAAGAATACAGGTAAAATAAAACAGAGAAGATAAGTTAAATGAGGAGATAGGAGTTGTAGAGGATGATGGCCTGAGGGACAAAGGTGTTCTTGGGCCTGTTGGTCCTACACTTGGGCAGGAGCAGCCTTCCACTGAACAGGCTCCTCTGGTTGCTGATGATGGTGTGCAGGGAGCCATTAGGACTCATGTACGGTTGTGATGTCACTGCTGTACCACTTATAGGTAGAAATTACTGCTACAGTGCTGTTATAGTCATTCCCCAGCTACAGCGGCGGTGCAGACGCAGAAATGTTGACAGATCCTAGCTGGCTGAGCTTTTTTTGGGTGGGGGTTTTAAAGAGACAGGTGCTCTAACTGAGCGTTTCAGACAGAGGGTGATTACAGGTATATTCAGCGGACAGTATGAGAGAGATAATGGGTTTTGTGAACACCATGAATGAATCTGAAAATTTGCATAATATTATAATAATAATATGTTAAATGTGTCCTGAAAAGATATCCTAAATAGGTTATAGGTTGCTAAATGTTTCTTCCCACTTGCAGGTGACTGCTGGCTCTTAGCAGCCATCGGTTCTCTCACTCTGAATGAGAGGCTTCTTCATCGGGTTGTCCCACATGGCCAGTCATTCCAAGACGACTATGCTGGAATCTTCCACTTTCAGGTATTAGAAATCTTCTGCGCTTGGCTCTTCCTATAAAGTGTAAGACTGGAATAGATTGATTGAGTTGATGATTATTGCTCTGTGTTGCAGTTCTGGCAGTTTGGCGAATGGACAGATGTTGTGATAGATGACAGACTGCCTGTCAAAGACGGGGAGCTCATGTTTGTCCATTCTGCGGAGGGCAATGAATTTTGGAGTGCACTCCTGGAGAAGGCTTACGCAAAGTAGGTATCGAAAGAGCCTGTGCAGTTAAATTATTCAGTATGAGTGTATTTAGTAGGAAGTTGTCAATCGCATTCTGAAGTGCTGCTGTTGACGGAAAGTGTGGTTTTTCTATGTGGCGTCAGGCTGAATGGCTCCTATGAGGCTCTGTCAGGAGGAAGCACCACCGAAGGGTTCGAGGACTTCACAGGTGGTGTTTCTGAGATGTACGAGCTCCGCAGCGCTCCTAAGGATCTGCACAGGATAATTGGTAAAGCCCTGGACAGAGGCTCTCTGCTGGGCTGCTCTATAGACGTAAGTCCTGGCACACCACCAAGACACGCTGATCGATGTTGCACCATCTTGAGAAAACCAATCACATTAAAAGCACTTTGGTTTATTCTGTGCCAGACAAGTCATACTTAGAAACAGTAATCATGTTTTTGTATTTATACAGATCACCAGTGCCTTCGACATGGAGGCTGTTACATTCAAGAAGCTTGTGAAGGGCCACGCCTACTCAGTCACTGGTCTGAAGGAGGTTTGTCTGTGTATGACTCTGTTGTCCTTAATTGATTAGCATTATGAATCATATTAATGTAAATGCCTATCACTCCTTGTGTTATGCAGGTTGATTACCGCGGCAACATGGAACGCCTAATCCGAATACGTAACCCTTGGGGTCAGGTGGAGTGGACTGGTGCCTGGAGTGACAAGTGAGTGTGCCAAAGCATAATAAATGTCCCTGTGTATTAAAAGAAATTCCATCCCTAGTTGTGTTTGGTTAATGTCTTTTCTTCTTTTTGATTGAGTGATCCATCTCCGAATGTTTATTCCGGTCTATTTGTGCTGTTGTGTGTAGTTCTCCTGAATGGGATGAAGTTGACCCTTCTCAACGAGAAGACCTGCATCTTCAGATGGAGGACGGGGAGTTTTGGTAAGTTGTGCCAGGTGGCAATTTCAAGTCTCTTGAGTCAGCGTTGGTTGGGGCTGAAGTTTTCAAGTTTTGAACATGAATAAAAAAAAATGTCTGGATGTGTGGAGTTAAGTGTAGAAAGGAGTGAGCTTCCCAGACCTCTGTAGTCGGCTCGAGAGCACACCAGCTGTAGTTTAAAGCACCTGAATCGCTGAATCACCAGGACCCAGTCTTGAGTCCACTAATTTGGAATCCGCTAGCTTGGGTCAGTCAAACAAACAAGATACAGTTTGTTAATATTTAAGCTAAGCTAGCAGGCTGCTGGCTGTAGCTGCACAAGTTACCATACAGACATGAGAGAGGTGAGGAGGAAAAGTTTCTGATCAAAAAACTTTATTTTTTATCTTTCAGGATGACCTTCAATGAATTCAAGAGGCAGTTTTCTCGACTAGAGATCTGTAACTTGACTCCTGACGCCCTGAGTGAGGAAAGTCTCAGCCACTGGAACACCATGAAGTTCTACGGCACCTGGAGGAGAGGCAGCACCGCCGGAGGCTGCAGGAACAATCCCAGTGAGTCCCGCCTGTATGGTCACAGGAAAAATGGCATTCATGGAAAGTGTACACACTGACATCGATGAGACATATAGACGATGAAACCCGCTAACACAAATGCACAATCTTTTGTAGACACATTTTGGATCAACCCTCAGTACAAAATCACCTTACTGGAAGAGGATGATGACCCAGAGGACGACGAGGTGGCGTGCAGTTTTTTAGTCGCTCTGATGCAGAAGGACAGACGCAGATATCGGCGCAGTGGTCAGGACATGCACACCATTGGCTTTGCTCTTTATGAGGTGAGAACAGAGATGGAAAAGAAAAATTGTTGTTGTCATTGTTGTCCCTTTGCTCTTCTCATAGTTACAATTTTAAAAGTTTACCTTGGCTCATGAGTGTTTTTCCTCCCTTATCTTCTTTTGTGCAGGTTCCAGAAGAGGTAGGCAGAGCATCAATTACTACCACTGTTTATTAAACCAAAGATAATTGGAAGAAGTCTGTAATGGTGATTTGTCATGTGTTGAATTAATTATACTATGAATTATATATATTTTACATGCTGCTGATCATAGTAGTTTTTAAAAGCATTTTCCCTCCATTGGTCTCTGCACGTTGTGTTCATCACATTCATTGTAGGGAAATCACACATGTGCAACTTGTTTGAAATGGTGTCCATCAAACCATATTTGACTGCATTATCATAAAATATTGATGTACGGTGGATGACCTATTTCATGCCAGTTTATAATCTTTGTAAGTTTATGTCCATTCCAGATGATGGTTAGTTTTCATGAAATGAAGCAATGAAATGCAGTTAGAAGTTCAAAAAATATATCTATTTGGCAGTAGTGTAAAATATACAGTATATGATTTCAATGCATGGACCCAAAAACATGCAAATGCATCTCAACCCATGTATTGTTGCCTACTTTCCTTAGTACAGAGGCTGCCAGAATGTCCATTTGAAGAAAAATTTCTTTTTGAAACATTCCTCGTGCGCTCGCTCGGAGACCTTCATCAACCTGCGAGAGGTGAGCACGCGGCTCCGTCTGCCCCCTGGAGAGTATGTCATCGTCCCCTCCACCTTTGAACCCAGTCAGGAGGCTGACTTTGTCCTCAGAGTCTTCACTGAGAAGCAATCAGAAACAGAGTATGGGTCTTTTGTATGTGCTTCTAATGTCTGTTTATGTATTTCTATAGATGCAAATCTCATGCTAATTTGATTTGTCCATTGCAGAGAACTGGATGATGAAATCTCTGCCGATTTAGGAGATGATGTACGTATCACGTGACTAGAAAAAAAAGAGTTAAATACTATACTAGCAACCGCAGGAAATAACTAGAAGCCTGATAATGAACCAGTGCCTTTGTATTTGTGGTACCCTACAGGATGAAATAACTGAAGATGACATTGATGACTCTTTTAAGTCCATGTTCGCACAACTAGCAGGAGAGGTGAGTCCTGAAAACCAGATCCGTCTGACTGTTTTGCATCTTTGTTTGCATAAAACATCCAAAATGGTATCACCCTTGTTATGGTGAAAACAAGTTGTGCATACTTCAATCACAGAAATTCTTTTTTTTTTTTTTTCCCCCGTGTTTTTTCAGGACATGGAGATTTCTATTCACGAGCTTCGGACCATTCTAAACCGGGTCATCTCCCGGCGTGAGTTTTCTGTTTATTTTTACTTAACAATTCATAGCTATTGGAAAATTTGCAGATTAGTAATACATATGGCACTTGTGTATTACATTCCACTGGAGAGTGTACACCATCCATTTCCTGGACTGTCTCTCTTACAAGCCTCTGACACCAGACTGTTTCTGATGAGTGCTTTTGCAATTTCAGACAAAGATCTGAAGACCGATGGCTTCAGTATAGATTCATGCAGGACCATGGTCAACCTGATGGATGTATCCTCTTGAATTATCAGGCAGGAATGGAATCAAAAACAAAATCAAATCATGCTGATGTGTGTGGTTTTCCCTTGACACTGCGTGTAACAGAAAGACGGTAGTGCCCGTTTAGGGCTGGTGGAGTTTCAGATCCTCTGGAACAAGATCCGAAAGTGGCTGGTAAGAATGAATGAAATGATTACGTCAAACGAACAGTAATCACACTTCGATTCCCTGTATTTCTATTTGACTTTTTTTGTCTCTCAGGTCATTTTTAGAGATTTTGACCTTGACAAGTCAGGGGCCATGAGCTCATATGAGATGCGTCTCGCTGTGGAGGCAGCAGGTATAATACTCTTATTAATTATTTACTGTGCACACACTCAAAGATGAGAAGTGTAACCCTTGTATTTATTGTCTTCCTGTGTAGGTTTTAAACTGAATAATCGGCTGAACCAGGTTCTGGTAGCCCGGTATGCAGAGAATGAGATGGTTGACTTTGACAACTTCATCTGCTGCCTGGTCAAGCTCGAAGCCATGTTTCGTGAGTAATGTTGAAATAGATGGTATTCTAAATGTATGTTTGCATTAATAATAACAGTTTGATTTACAACACCACTGACGAATTGTGAAAACTTTTAACAGGATCTTTCAAGCAGTTCGACAAGGAGGGATCAGGAGAGGCTGAGATGAACGTCACAGAGGTGAGTTTTGCTTAGAAATAAAATCTCGATACATTTTTTCAATCTTTCCTGTTCATCTAACGTTATTTCTAATATTGCCAGTGGCTTTACCTGACAATGTGTGGTTGAAGAGTGCTGGAGGAGCTTGTAGAATAAAGGTACAGTGCCTGCAGTTGCCATGAACCTGGAGAACAGAAGACCCCTCAGCCTTAGCAACCTGTAGATCCTTTTAACACATCCCACCTCAGCGTACTTAAAGTAGTGTAACGGGAAACCAAAGTCCAACCAAGCCAAGTGTCTCCCGCTCAAGTTTTATAAACTATGCAAAGCTACAGTATGAAGCAGTCACTGTGCCACATACCTAGATGTGTCATCTCTGTAAAATCAGCATGAATCTGTGCATGACAAAAATCACAAGCAGTATTTTGCATTGTAAGTCGATTTTAGATTTATTTTGCTGTCTGTAAGAACAGCGACTGATTTACTAACAATAATTTCACTGTTCTCATCATTTCAAAATCTCATTAAAAGCTGTTTCACTAAGGAACACAACACAGAAGAACAAATCTGAAGTCTGTTATTGCAATGCTTTAAAATGTCAAGTCTTATAATATCTTAATGACTCTGCAGCTGTTTTTATTTTGGCCTGATGTTAAAAAGATTTTTAACAGGGAATTATCACCTCAGTGTTGAGATGGTAGTTTGTTTCTTGCGCCTGTAGATGGCAGTACAGACCTAATCCAATGACTTTTTTTTTTGGCATTTGATAGGGAAGTGTAGGCTATCTATATTTTACACAGATATTTTTCTTTGTTTGAAGTCAAGCAGCTATACTTTTAGTTTTACTTTTTTATTTTGCACTGAGATTTTAGGAAGCTGCTTCTGAAGTTGCTTCCAGTTCACAGAGAAATGTTTTTAGTCAAGTGACACTCACAGGGATCATGATACTAAATGCCTTATACACAACATCATGATGTTATAAACAGCTATTTCAAATATGCCATGTTTTGTGTTGTGAATGTATGTTGTGCCTTCAATAAATAATCATCTCATGGATTCTTGTTTTTGCAGTGTGTTCATGATAACATATGTTTGACCCAGACACATTGGCTGCTCAAACAGCAACAGAAGCTTGTATCTATGCCTTAAGGTAAAGGTTATATTTACTGTAAGCAGAGAGGCCTCAGTCAGTAATATGGCAAACATATTGACTTGAGTCTATTGCATACATTATGTAACAACAGAAAACTGTAAAAAGACAAACAACTATGACAAGGTGTATGCCCCTTTTAAAGTTTACTGGAGACAATAAAATGTACAAGCATAAATTGTTAATATACACCATGCAGATGTGAAATATACAGTATGTCTCAAATATCACTGTACAGAATGCTGTTATTTAAACAAATGAACTAGCAATTGCTAGGACTTTAGAGTAATCTCCCTCCAATGTACGTAGATTTGTAGGTATAGGGACCTTAATCCGTGTTCCTGTAGGGTTCCCATTGTCCTCAATCAGAACAACATTGTTCGAATCAAAGCGTGGACACATTCGTGCTCCAGGCATTTTGTGTCCAACGATGAGCGCTTTCTTCTTCTGTCCTTTGATGGCGAGCAACACTTTGTCACCAACTTTTCCGACACCAGTCTTGGTGTAGACATGAATCACTCTTGGGGGGCGGTGATATGGTGTATTTCCAAGGCTGCTGTTGTCCACAACACGCACTCTTGTCATCTTTTGAATGGCTGCTGCAACAGCAGATACACTGACAAGACAAAGCGTTCAAAATTAGCACCATCCACTAGCCAGATGCTGGTAAAAATAATCAAGTGACTGGGAGACTTGCTTCACTCACCAGCCAAAAAAACCCCAATAGGAACCTGTTGAGTGACTGGTAAAAAATTTGAATACTGACTAACTGTTCGGCTGTCAAAAAGTTAACTTTCCATCTGCAGTGTTGGGAGACACACCCACAACAGTTAAGCGGTACAGAGCAGAGCTGTTCCGTTTTGACCTTTTAATATGCATTAATGCTACGTCCGAGAACGAGAGTAAAGTGGAGGAACCTACATTACTGTGTTCCGAGTATCATTTATTCATGTTCGAGCCACCCATGAATGAGAACACTACACCACCCTGTTGATAGAATAATGCTGAACAAGTTGCTCCTTATGATGAACATTGGAAACAGGAGAGACAAATGTATTTAGTGTCGAATAAGATTTAATTATACATGAGTGCATAGACACACCCACTAATGTTGTAGCTATCTGATAAATGAAAAAAATTGGCTTCAGTGCATAACTTTAATATCCACCCCCGCTTATTTTTTGATAGCTGTCCTACAGCTCCATCCTGAAACCAGGACTGAAAGAACTTAAGGAAACTATTAGAGCAGCCACAGTTACTTCACTGGGATAAGGAGACTAGTTACCTATTAATAGAACATATAATCCTTCTACTCCAAGGAATAACCCAAAATCTATAATCTCATTTTGTGCAATAATTCATGGTAATTCTTACATGGTGCAGTGTATACATTTATATAATCCAGTTTGCACCAAAAACCCATTGTACCTGTGCAAATGACAATAAAATATCTTCTTGAAAAGTCAATTTTCAGTGTAAATGTAACGGAACCTCAGGTTTTCACATCTCACGTGTTTGTGTTGCATATTGGACCAGATTCAATCAGATAATCAGGCTTTATTTCCAAAACAAGCCTTGTGATACATGAGGAATATTATGGTGCGGAAGTGGTTTGACATCCCTAGGCCAGATAAGGAAGCATAAAAGATTTAAGTTTTGCAAAAAATCATAAAAAATAAATAGTTCAAAAACAAGCCTTGTGATACATGAGGACTATTAGTCTATGTTGCAAAAATGCTTTGACATAATTCAATGAAATGGTTTAAATGCATAAGTTTTTTTATTCTGAATATCTAACTGACTTAAGTAGTTGGTTGTCAACATACCCAGACCACATCAATGTCTTCACTGTCTCATTATTGGGCTCTAAACTTGCAGATGGACAGAAAACCCTCTTACCTAAAACTCCTCTGGTGAATTACGGACGATGAGTGTACAAAGAGCCCAGTGAGGGATTTTGAAAGGAAGGGAAGAGCCATCGTTACAGCGAATACTGCGTCAGCTGAAAAGATACATTATATATGGTTAGCAACATTAGCAAACAATCACATGGTGGGCGGACTAGTCCTAATAACGGCGCAGAAAAGCTTTGATTTAGCGCTATAGCGTTATAGCGTTGCCACAAATACAGGAAATGTTGTATTAAACAGCGTCGATGTTTAAGATTAAACCCCATATCTTGTTAATGTGTTACCCTTCTATCAAACTCATCACGCTCCATGCCAATGTCAAACGCGAAGCATCAGAAACATGCGACCAACCGCCTTGAACCGAGATAGCCGATGAACACAACGTGCATTAGCATATACTCAGTTAGTTATACTCACTGTAAATAAGAAGATGCGCTGTGGTTTGATAACTGTTTTTTAAATGTCACCGATTCGTACTTGGAAAAGCTAATGTACCCGACGAAACCGCAAAAGCGGCTACCAGTGCAGCTAGCTGGTTTGTAACTTTCCCTACGTCATATAAACGCGCTGGCTGGGGGATACAGAAATACAAGTATAGAAGCTAAAGTTCTTTTTTTCCATCAACTTTATTATTGACTTACAAAATACACTAACAGGGCATCAAACCATATGATGAGCACGTATTAAAAATAATTGGATAAAATTATAAAAAATAAATAATAATGATAATTAAAAAGGGAAAAAAGTGAGATACAAAATGAAATTGAATTAAAGATATTTAAGTGGGAGCACAGATTTAAAGTTTTGATAGCTTTCTTGTTATTAGCAGAGGGTATTGACACCTCATTGATACACCTCAAGTTCTTTCATGAAAACACAAAAATAACGGGTTTTACTTTGGCAAATTTACGTTTGTGGGTGTAAAACTTTGCAAGAATTCAAATGAGATTAATCAAAAAAATATTCTTTTTTTTAGCTGGAGCGTCACTCTTTACAAAGCCAAAAAGGACATTTTGCAAGAGGAGCTCAAAAGCACAGCAGATATGATCTAAAATGAATCTACAAATATCACAGTTTACTGGTATATTCACATTTCCAAAACAGATAATTAACAGTCTCAGTGTGGGAGTCACGAAAGGCACTTCAGATCTAGATCAACATATTTGAATTTGATAAAGAAGGAATTAACCGGGCAACATTGATGAATCATTTTAAATGGCACTTTTTTCACCTTATTAACCACACACATTTGCGGAAGAGACCATTTTTCCCAACATTAGTTATTTACAGGACTATTCCAGTAAAATGTTCCAGTATAGAAGCTAAACAACACGGCCGTTGCGTTTACAAATGTGTCATCTCTCTACATGATCCATAGAAATAAAAACTAGAAGTGCCCTTCTGCCTCTGAGCATGCGTAGATACAGCCGCCATCTTGTGTCGGGGTTCCAAGGCAGTTCAACCGCGTCTCAGAACCAGCGAAGATGCCTGACTTTTGCGCAGCATATGGCTGCAGTAACGACCGAACAAAGACGACAAAGGATAAGGCATAACGTTTCATAGGTAAGGTTTTATTTTGTTATCTTGTATGTTGCGAACGTTTGTTTTCAACAAATTACTGTATTGTATTCATCACGTTAACGTTACACTCTCTCCAACTACAGATCAAGAGTTTAAGAAAGAAACTGTGTAAAGTAGTGTTGTGGCAGGATACTAAATACTGTAAATATTGCAATAAAGTGTATATATTGTGTAGCTAGTTCATTATCAATAGCTATTTTACCAAACGTATACAATTCCTGTGTGTAAAGAAAGACCCTGCCCCTGCCTTGTTCTTTTTCCAAATACGAAGGTAAATGGCTATCCATGTTTCACATTAAATGTAACAATAGATATTTAAAAATTATAAAAAAATAAATTTGCTTGTAAAATATATTTTTTACAGTTGTAACGAAACTGGACAAAAGAAATCGCCTCACAAATGTGTTGATGTATGATGATTAATCCGTGTTGGCTTCTATTGACGTTCGTTCATTTAGTAGCAGCGCTACCCCGTTCCAAGATGGCGGCTCTGTTGAGGCATTCGTTCCCATAGGCGGACGTATACAAGGGCACTTCTAGTCCTTATTTCTATGATCTGTCTTCTGTATACGTCACACACTAAACCTGACAGGCTCCGCCCGCCGTTGGACTGGTCGGGTTAGCAATAGTTGTTCAACTGGCTGCCAGACACAACCGCAGCAGATGAGGATTGCCTATCATTACTGCTGATTAGCTCTGTCCGGTTATCTTTAGTGTTGTGGCCGGGCAGGTTGAACGAAGTCTAATGTTGATGTGGGAGTTAACCGACTGCCGTTAGATAGCCTCCACCTGTTATTTGTTACGGGCTAAGTTAGTTAGCTAACGTCAACGTTACGGTTGACTGTTAGCTCACGTTAGCTGTTTGTGTTACTTTCTGCTCCTGCTGCGTATCATACCGAGGTAAGTTATTATTTATTTACTCCGTATCTGTTGGTATTTCACGACAAATGTGCTTGGTTGTTCCCTGCAGTTGCGGCAGCTAACCGTTTGCTACTTCGCTGGCAAACTTAATAATTGCTGTCAAGAACAATAAAAGAGTAAACACATCACGTTGCCATTAACGGTAGCGTTAGCGTTAAACTGATCAAGCGTTAACACGCTGCAGCAACAGTGAGGTCAATTGTAACGTGAGCTAACGCTAGTTTACATAATTGGTGAAAGTTAGGGTTATTAATCAAGGGGTATATATTATAACTTGTATATTCTAGGTTGTAGTTTTGTTTTAAAATAGGTAACTGTGACGTTCATTATTATTTTATCAGTTGCGTCACACACAAGCCCTAGATTAGGATCAGTTCGCCTGCTCGTCCTCGTCGGGTACTTGGATGTTTCTGATAGTCACTCTTCATATTCTACTACTCATGATGACGTAGGTCAGCAGCAAGATGTCAGAATATTTTTCAAACCACCTCTAATAAAACGGTTTGGACCACATCTGCTCCTCATGGTCTTTGCAGGAAAATACACACATTGTAGCCGACAGAGTAAATACAGGGAGCTGTGGATTCCCTTTTTATTTTGTCTCCAGTATTGTTGCCTTCTCTGTTCAGCAGTTCACTTTATATTATAGCTCTTACTATAGCTCAAAACTGACACTATTGCATTAGGACATACTGTATTTAACCTGGTCCTGGATTGCCCTTGCAGACACAATAGAGGAGCCTATACAGTATCTGGTTTGCTTTTAGTTCACATGTTGCCTTAGAAGTTGCCTGCATTTAAAATGCGTGTTTTATGTGACATTTAATGGATTAAGAGCTAAAGAAACAAAGATATTTACAATGTAATGGAATTTTTTTCCAGAGCGAGGAGGATCTGTGTTAGTAAGCTGATAATGTTAATGTTTCCCCACCAAAATATGACCTGTACTCTAAAAAGAGTGTGATTCTGTGTTTGCCTTACTTAGCTGTAGGATTCAGGACAGTATTTTAACACATCTGCTAGTTGACAAGCATAAGAACATGTCTGAGATATCTAACGCTTGTAGTTGAGCAATACTTTATTGAGAGAATCTCTTGACAGTAACAGGTTACACAGTGTCTGACATGGGCTTCATGTTGACTGATGACTACTCCCAGCTCGGCTGTCACAGTGTTTCCTGTTGAGCATAGCCTGTAAAGGGATAAATGTGAGCTCGCTGCTAGCAGTCTTAATATTTTGTCCATGAGCTGTGCTGTGGTTCGGTGACATTAATGAATATTGATGGAAAGCCTTCCAAAAAGAAGTATAAATCTGACCCTTCTGCTCAAATTGATGTCATACAAGATAAAAAACATAGGGCCTCAATAGCTTGACTCCTTATTCCTCTTTGAATAATGTTTTTACACCAGACCATGCTGAAAGCAAGGATTGAACATTCTTAGTTGGATTCCTAATTTTGTGGCATCATTACCTTATAAATCACTAAAACAATGAGTCAATTGAACAGCTGCAACTGTTAGTGTTTTATTTTAGACTTTTTAAATCAGTTCAGGCTTCCTTTTTACAATGAAAAAAGATGGCGTGGAACACACAGGATCTTTTTAAGGTTGTATTCAATTACAGTACTAAGATTAATTTTACAGAGATACTGTAATTAATGGGATTTAAACAACAGTTTTGTGTTGTGCTGCTAAGTTTTAGATGAGAAGCCAGGCACACTTGTGTTATATTTAGTGGAGTAGTCTTTTATCATATAGCATAAACTTAATTTTTCATCCATTTGTTAATATTGGTATGATCTCCTCTGTATTTCTGAATGTACAAGGTGTCAGTGTAAACATTTTCACCAACAAATGCTGATTTGGTACCCATACATGAATCTATGTCAGCAGGTGAAGAACTATACAAAAATGTTTTTCCTTTTTTTTTTAACTGTGTGTTTTCATTTTACATACAGTACATGCTGATGTTATGAAATAGTACTGTGATATCATCATAATCTGTGATAATCAAAGCTCCGGCACTATGCAGTTGTCAATGATTGGCAGGCTAATACCAACAAGACTAGTATGTGCAAGGCTGTATTATCCGCACTAAGCATTGTTGGAGAATTCATGCCAAATATGACAGTTTTGTGAAGCAGTTTTATAAAGCAGGTTTGTGAATTAACAAGATGAACAGGGCTCATAATAGATTCAAAACAGTCTTCACATATAGTAATACTTTGTCATTCAAGTACATATTGATTACATTTGAAGGGGAATGTGAGTCAAAGACTTTACGAGGTGATTGGTTTAAACAAGCACGTGTAAATATCTGTCACTGAGTTGTCTTTGTCTGGACATGCAAGTAAACATCTTAGGTGTAGTGGACTACTGCTTGTATCTTTTTAGCAGGGAGCACACACCCTAGTTTTCTGCTCTAAGGGAGTGGTTGGCTTGTCTTAAAGGGGAATTTCTGTATTTTTTTAACATGGACCCTATTTCTCCATGTATTTCTATGGGCGCACTCAGTTTCCATCCGTACCGTGCCCAAGCATGTTTCACGGCTAAAGTCTAGTTCGTTTGACACGTGTGACTGCAACGGTAGCTGGCCACGGCCCATTTGGGAGAGGTGGGCTTTTGTAAAGCACGTTTGCACGAGCACGAGGCCTACGGCAGTTCTGACGTCATTTTATGTGCGCCTGTTCGGACATAGAAAAAAGGGCGTTCAACTCAAGTTGTCGCCTTGCAACGTCGACTAAACGGGGTCATGCCACATAACAATGAGTCCAAAAAAAACACGAAGCCAAAAACGTTACCATGTTTTCTGCACTGCTTTCCATTATGTGGCCAAAAGACTGCATGCTTTTGTAAACAAAGCGACGCATCGCAGCGTTAATCAATGCGTGTTACGGTGTGATGGCGTATAGGCAGGCAAGAAGCATTCACTCCGAGGCCCAGGTAGTGTGAGTACAAACGGGCCTGGGCCGCTGGGGGAGAGGGGGGGGCAAGTACCCTAAAGCACGGGGCACGGTACGGATGGACAGTGTGAGTGCGCCCTAAGTGACTAATGGCAACAACTTTAGAAAATAAAGGAAAAATAGGTCCAGTTTCGCTGCAGCCTGGTTGCTGTGAACCAGGCTACAATGTAATCAAACAGGGCACTTGTGCAAAGACAGTATACATTAAATAAAAATGCTTGTTTTTTTTCCACTGACAGGCTCAGATTGTTATAAGTATCTGACTGTATTATGGAAATATGGTTAAGTCTTTTCTGATATCTTGTCCTGAAATATCGCCAGATGTTGCCGGAGATACTGGATTGGAACTCCAGAGAGGGAGAGTATTAAGAAGTGTAGCTTTATGTTTTCTGAATGATTAAAAAAAAAAAAAAAGGTTTTGTTTCAACT
The DNA here is from genome assembly GCF_963691815.1 of Echiichthys vipera. NCBI lineage: Eukaryota > Metazoa > Chordata > Actinopteri > Perciformes > Trachinidae > Echiichthys > Echiichthys vipera. The sequence continues at coordinate 13,429,215 of NC_139836.1, forward strand.
TCATGCAGCTTTCATAAACTAAAGTTACCTTTGGATGGAGACGGACAGAAGTTGTGGCTAGTTTTGCTACGAATGGATCCTAATAATTCTGGGTCGGGTCTGCCGTTTGACTGTGACACCACTGGCAGTCAAAGAGTAGAAGACATCCTACCAAAGCACATTTTCCTAAAGAGAAATGCTGTTCAGAGAGTGGAGACACTTGCTGCAGACAGAGCAGAGGTAGGCAAAAGCTATTAGATGAAGTTACTATGTTAACCTACATCAGTAGATGCACACAGAAACATGGCAGGATAACGGCAACTTCCCCATATTTCCATAATTCAGCCAGACACTTATGATAACAATGTGAGCCGCCAGTGGCAAAATTAATCATTTTTAGTGGATATATTTTGTCAGGTTTGATAATATTGTAGCAACAAAATTCCCCTTTAAAGGATCAAATAATCATTACAATGGTTTCTGCTCACTATCTGACTTACAGGCTAGTGTAAAAGAGTTGAACAAAACTGATTAGATTACTGTTCCCTCCTTTATAGAATTTGGTTTCATTTAGCTGGGGAAACAAGGTAAAGCATCTACCTTATCTATAACCCTACGTATTCATAACACACTGTGTCATAGCACTGAACAAGTATTGAACATGCGGCTGCCTACATGGACTTGAATGAGCCACTATTGTATGATAGATGTATGGTAGATGCTTGGTTTGATATTGTTAGTCAAACTAGATTTTTTTCTACATATTAACCCAGACAATTAGACCAACCACATTGTTCTTCACCCGCTTAAGCTGTTGAGCAAATAGCAGACTCACTCTAGATTGAGCTTCAACATGGACACGCACGGGATTTCCTATACCTCTGCCTTCATCCCCTTTTATGTTTATTTGTATTTTGAGAAATGTGTGCCAGGCTGATGGTAACATAGCAACTAGCATCCAGTGGAAAGGTGGCACGGTATGTCTGTTCTGCTGAGTCATGTCCACACAGTGCAGTTAAAAGCTGTTCTAGAGATTGACATTATTATGATATCAATATTAGTTTCAATCTCAAAAGTGTCTGTTATAGTCTTAGAAAAATCCATTTAGTGTATTAAGGTATATAATTAAAGTAAATAACAGATAGTATTAGCAAAAAACACATCCCTCGCTTCATCAGGGCTTAATCATATCACTGACAAATATGTGAATGATATTCGATGCTGCCAAAAACTTAGCTTGTAGTAACAGGCTTTTAACATTGATTACCATTCAGAGTTAAGGTTATATTGCATTCGCAAGTCAATTTGATTTCAGTTAACATCTGCTTGTCACATGTTTGTCTTGAGAACCATGGTTTATGTCATTCACCGTTTCAGCTGAGATTCTGCCTAAATGGTCACGCTGGGGCATGTACAAATGATAGACTGTATAAAATATGGATGTAGTCTCCCTAAGAGCGGTTGTGCATAACTTTTAGCCTCAATATAATCTAAACTGGTGAGTTTTTTATATATATATATATAATATTTTGTGTTTTGTGCTGTAAAGTTGGGTATTTTAGCATGGGGGGGGTCTATGGGGACTGTCTTGCCTTTGGAGCCAGGTTCAAGTGGCCATTCAAGGAACTGTTGTTTTTCTTTGGCACATAAGCTTCATTTTTCAGCGCCAGAGGTTGGTGCACCAATGAAGGTAGTAGAAGACCGTAAGCAAGTTAACAGATCACTATTAAAACCATTTTCAAAAATCAGCTTTACAAAATGAAGGCCAAGGTTAAGCAGAAGTTGTAAATAAGATATCAGGACCTGACAATATAATGCATTCCTGTAATAAATGCCACCTTAAACACTTAAGTGTGAACTTTTGATTCAAAGACCTGTTGACTCAGCACTAAAAGCCTTCTTTATTTTTGAAGCTTATAATTGATTGGCTATTGCACTGTATTGTCAGGTATTTGTGTTGATGTGTCCAACCCCTATCAAATTAATAGCAGATACAAATGGCATAACAATGAGAAATTTTATTTTAAATTTTATTTTAGGTGCTCTTTTTTCATGAACACACAATAAAAAGGTCAGAAGTAATCTTTAAAGACTCATTATATAAAAAAACAGATTTTACCCACACTAAGATCTGCAGTACCTTTTTGTGAAATAAATAGTGTTTTTACCAAGGTCCTTCTTTTCTCGTTGCTTTTTGTTTGCTTTTCACCAACATAAAGACAGAGCTGACTTACCTCTTGGATGTCAGTGGTGGTCACAAACTTAACTTTGAACTGACAAACAACAAAAAAGAACTCAAAAATTAAAATGGGACATTTTCACTTCTGCTCTATTGAAGTATTTAACGTACATAACTGTAATCCTTAGTGCCTCACGTTGGAATACAGTTTGCCGAACCAAATGTTTTGCATCCCTATACATTTTAAAGATTGAATCAAGAAAATATACAGTACTTCCCATGACTCTGACATTGTAGCCATGAGGTGGCTTTACTGTCCATCTATAACTTAGGTGTTATATGAGGTTGTTTTTGAAAAGTGCTTAGGTCATTTTCAAGATGTTTGTGTTGAGTGTTAAACAGTATGAACTGTGGCAGTGAGTCCAGGATGCGCAGCAGTGTTGTTGAAAGCACAGGGGGGTATGTTGTGTCCTCCTTGGGTTGAGACTGGTCCATTTGAACCCTGCGGTCTCTATCGACTTATTGTTCAGCTCTGGCTGCATCCCTCTCCAGTGATGTCACAGCATTCCAGGGAGCGGATAAATGAGTTAGTGTTAGGGCAGATGAGCAGCATCGTGAATGCTGCTGGAAATAGTGGGTCGAAGGGCACAAGTATAGCAGTGCAACTGTGCAAACACACCTACGTGACTTCTCCAAGCATCTCGTTCATTCAGTCTGTGTGAAAGGATCAATGATCTGATGTGCAGATCATGTTTCCATAGGTACATGTCTCAACATCTCCAAACAAGACATTTTTGTATCACTTCTGTTCACACTTAAGTCAGTAGCACCTTCTTCTTTGACCTGACCGAGAGCATTCCTGTTTGTGTGCGAAAGTCTGAGTCTGAATCTAGTGTATCACTTCATTTTGTGCCGTGTTCCAGGTCAGGAGAAAGGACTACATGTATCTTTTACAACCAGTCTAAATTCTTAAGGTCGGTAGAAAACTGCTAAGATCATGCTTCAGTGTTGGGATCAGGATGTTATTATACATTTTTCATAGAATTTATTATCATCATTATCATACACTATTCATGCTTTGTCGATGTTTCCCATCATTATCCTTTAGGTTGCTTCTTAGGTCAACTGCTTGTTATTTATTACTGAAATTCATCAGAGACCGGAAGGAAGAGTTTGACTTCATTAACATTTAAATGACCCAATTTAATGTCAGGGGGTTTCTCTAGCCTTTCAGCAGCTGTCTGCAGCGTTTAGCTCGTTGTTTTGGTCCTCCGACCCAAAGAGACTGTATGGTTGACTCACCCAATACATGACTGCAGTCAGCAGTGTCTATCAAACAAGCTCAGGCAAGATAGTGTACACTATCTGCCTAAGGCAAAATGAGTGATTAAGTAAACCAGTGACTGCTGAAGTTGAACATTTTGCAGGCTAAAGACAAATATTTTTCTGGTGTTGGGGGACAGAATCAGAACTATAAGGAGAGTGGATATTGGACCTCAATCTCTGTTAGATAAAAACTACTTGTCTCCTATGGGATACCAGTGTTGCTCTCTGTCTACTGGACGGGGATAGGGAATTTCTGCTACCTGGTTGTCTACATAGTATACATTTTCACTTACTACAACTATTTTCCTTGAATTTGGTACAAAGTTAACTATCATTTACACAGTGACAACAAAGAAGGAACAGAGAGTTTATTACAGTTTAGTTTTCAGTTGGCATGTGGTCTGAAGCAACAGCATGTGACTATTGACAAGGCAGAAATCCCAACCTCAGTAAAAAAGGGACAGAAAATGTCATTGTCATTGTTACATTAATTTAGAGTCTCGTGTGGTGTGTGCTTTCCGGTTATTTCCATCTTCTCTCTATTTCTAGGTGCTGGGGGAAGTTACTCTTCAGCATTTGTACATTATAGACACATACAGTGTGACCACTTCTGCTAGAATCCATTAGTAATAATCAGCATACATAGTGTTTTAAGCCTTTTGTCTCTTCTTTATAGGTTTTCAACATGTTGCAGTGAGTAATGCACCGAGTGTTGATATTAATAATGGCCATCTGGGGGGCCCATGGATGCCCCAATTCGGAGAGCTGCCCAACACCACCAACCAATTCCAGCTCGAAGGACTTCTGTTACTCTGCCCGAATTCGAAGTACAGTGCTCCAGGGCTTGCCTTTCGGCGGGGTACCCACTGTCCTTGCCCTTGACTTTATGTGCTTCTTGGTGAGTCCTTCTGTCAGTGTTTACTTTGTTACTGTCAGAATTGGAAGTAAAATGTTTCCAGGAATGTGATAAACACGTTCCAGCAGTTATGTAACTTTATATTCTCTGTAATGTAAATAGGGGACTCGAGGTTGACATTGTTTATTTTGTACTTGTAGGGGCTGCTGTTTGTGTTCTCCTTCTTGAGAAAAGTGGCATGGGACTATGGGCGCCTTGCTCTGGTGACTGACGCTGACAGGTAATTTGAAGACATTGGTCCAGTACCAAGGCTTTCTGACTTGTTTGGGGTCATTGCAAGGAGTTACATATTTCCAACATGCACTAATATATTATAGAAATGTAATATGTTAACATCACAGTTTATTTACTTGTAAAAAGTGCAGGACACAGTTAACAGGAAGGTTTTAGTTGCCACAGTACCCAAGGGGGGAATTGTGTGGTCTAAACCTACTCTGTATAGTGTCCTGAGATAACTTTTGTTATGATTTGGCACTGTTAATAAAATAAACTAAAAATTGAATTGAATTGAATTAATGGTTAATATTTGGTACATGCCTTTGCCCAAAAAAGTTATTTTTTTGGTAAAGGTTGCTAACCTAGATAACATTCCAGAAATGTTTTTTTGTCAGGTTCAATCATTTTTGAATGTTTTCTCAGAAATTACACTCAGTTGTGTTGTTTTAAGTGTTAGTCTTTGTCTATGCTTAAAATTTACTCCCTTTCTTACATGGTGCACTATGTCATGAAGCACAAACAAATTCATCTTGCAAGATCATTTTGGCAAACACACTGTTTAAAATCCTGATAATTGATCCTCATGTGATTTCTGGCTAGATACACACAGATGGAAGAGAAATAAGAATGTGACCTCTGCCAGGGTTTCAACAGAACTTCCTGTAGTGCCAGTGTTGCAATTATTAAGTTAAGAGCCCGAACTTGTTGCCTCTGCTCTATATAAAGTAATTGTTAGGCTTTGATTTGTCTCTTGTCAGAAAGTGCACGGTGGTCAACAGGGACACAATGGCAAAACCCTTGTCATCATTTAAATGTTAGTGTCTGAGAAGGGTGGCTAATGACCTTCTTCTGCCAAAGAAAAGTTTTGCCTTGGGGTGGTTTATTGGATTTAATGCTACATACATACACATACAATACATGTCAAATAAAGTTACTCTTCACGTTTTAAAAGTGACTCAGTCATAACGTACATCTAGAGAAACTGAACCTGTACACAAAGTGCAGAAGAAATATTTAAGCATTGTAGTTAAAAAAACAAAAAAACAAGATAAAATATTAAAAAAATAAAACAAATTCAAAACAAAAGTTAAACGAAAGAAAAAAACAAAACAAACACGTTGGTCACCTGATTTCCATTAAATACAAATATAAAATTCATCACATGATGGAAAGAAGAGAACACATTCCAAACCCACTGAAGGTACATCAAAGTGGATAGATGCATTCAAATAAAGCTGTCATTGTGGAATAGCAGCAAACACCAACCCTTTAGCATGTTCAGAAAAGCCCCCATGTTTTATTAAATGTGACAAGAGACGTATTCTTCTTCTGAGGGTGAAGTTGGTTTTCTGATGGAAGCATCACAAGGGTAGTACTGCAGACAGGAAGTCTGTGTCAGCAGTTTCCCTGCACTCTGACATTGTCATGCTTGTTAAATGGTTTGTTCACTTTGAGATAGAAAGGCCAGACTACTGTTTGAATAAGTCTGGAATAGAATAGAAATGATAAGTAACTATTATTCCTTTAAATACACCTTTTAGATCAATTTCCCAGACCACTTTAGAGCCACTGTCTGCATCTAAGCCCCATGGACGATAGTTATTTTACGATGATATGCTGCCAGATGTATTGGCATAATTTGAGACTGATGTCTGCACACTGATCGAATAATGAGAATTGTTGTGGAAGCAGCCAACGAGGCGCCTGTCAACAAAGAAGGATTCCACTGCTCCTTTTTTAAACTTTTTAAATCATGAGGTAAAACAAGACGACTGATCAAGTTAGGGGAGAGAGGGGGCTCAGGCATCGTACAGACCTCTGACTCTGAACCCAGAAAGTATATGACACAGTGCTCCATCACCAACATCCCCCTGCTGTGTTTGTGTGATGTTGCAGCTCCACTATTTTTGCAGCTGCATGTGAGCAGAGAACGGGGTTGCAGCATGGTGGGAGGTGGGGAGGGGGGTGGCAGCATGGGGCACTTTGTAACAGGCAGGAAATGTAGTTTGTATTCTCGTGTTATGACACTGTCTGTCTTTTACCTTCTTGTAACGTGTGAAAAGTGAATGTAACCTTGACTAGGACGCTTGGTTAATAATAAATAATGGGGCGTACATGTGTGTCGCCATGACTCAACTAAAGTGAATGAAAGGGTAATTATACCATCAGCCATAAATGCATTTATATGGGTGTATAATGTAAACCGAATTAATAGAACCCTCCATTAGTATGCCTGTGGTGTAGTATGCTTACCCAGTTTTTTCTCTGAACCAGCACCCTTACTGGCCAAAAGGGTCGTTTGATTTGCTCTTAACTAAGCCCAATGCCTTTATTTGCTTCTCTTTTCACCAGAAGAATGGATCAACGATACAGTCGGCTGGATGATCGGGAATAGTATGTTATCTCTCCATATTGTAGTCTCACTGCCTTTTTCTTCTTGCCTTTCCCCTCTCTATAGTTAACCTAACTCATAACTCTTGTCCACTCTGCCCAGGCTGCTGTGGGTTTCAGGCTGTTTTTCACTCCTTTTGGTTTAGATGGTTTTGTTTCTTTCCCTCCTCCTCCAGGCCTTACCCAGTGCCAGGCTCCATATTATTCTGCCTCTCCTTGTCACTCTCGTATGTCCGCTGTTGGGTGCGCCTGTCTTCTCTCACTGTCCTAATCAGATCTGTGTGTGCTAATCTGTGTATTGACCTCTTTATAAAGCTCGGACTTCTTCAATGTGAGCGCACCGCATGAGCTGCACATACAGGATGCTTCCAGGGAGAGGTAATGCTTCCCCTGGACTGTGGTTGTTCATGGACAGGCTGTAACATGGTGCAACTGCAGTATATTCCCTCGACTAGAGCTGAGAGAAGCCATCCTTCTCACAGGAATGTGAGAGGAGGACTGACGGTGGATTACAGCCGCAGGCTCTCTCCTCATTCCATTAGAGATCTCTTAGAGCCCTGGGTGACGTCATCCTTTCAAGTAGTATTGAACACTGAACCAACGTTGGAATTCCAGCAGGGCCTTTTCGTTCCTTCTCCGTTTTCTAGTTATGAATAAATTGACATGATCTCCCTGGGGAGTGCAATCAAATGTGTATATAATAAAATCTTGATGCCGGGTTATGTCCAGGGGAACCTGTGGCTCTGCTGGAAAACCTCCGTAAATCTGCCTCTTTATGATCGCTGAGTTTCTGTTGTTTCCTCTGTGAATGTTCTTTTCTGTAGAGCTTTACCTTCTAACTTAATATCACAACCCTTCCTCTGACAGTGATGATGTACTCAACCTGTGTAAAGTAGTCTCCTAATGCTGCATGAAATGTGGCTGCAGAGATTGTACCTGTGGTTTAATGGTAAGCCAACCCAAATCCTGTGTGCAGCCCACACAGGATAAACAGGAGTGAATCTCCTCAGTCCATTTCAGGGCGTGTGTGTGTGTGTGTGTTTTGTGCTGTCAACTTTTCCATACCGATGGTAATCCCACTGTCCTGAGATTCAACGAACTTACATTACCTTGTGGTACGTGGTGAAGTGTAACATCTAGGAAATTCTATGTGTTGTGTTTTCTGCAAACAGTGTGGCCTCTGCCCTGACATCAGATTTACCAGAGCGCTATGAGCGCCTCACCTCAGTTTCCAGCTCTGTGGACATTGATCAGAGAGACACAGTAAGAATGCCATTCTTCCAGGGAAAAAAATATTGCCCTTCATGGGTATAACATACCGTATGTTACTGTATGTGATAATAAGTATACGTTCAGTTCTCTGCTCTGTTCTTTTTTAGGGCTTCTGCTCTTGGCTAACTGCGATCTTCCGCATCAAGTGAGTTAACCTACTACCTGCATATCAGAAATAAGAAAAATGTTTGGAATGCTGATTAAACTGAATAGGATGTTCTTCTCAGTTTTTATTTGCAATTTAGTAATTGACTTTGTTGGTCTATTCTCTTTGCAGGGATGAAGAGATAAGGGAGAAGTGTGGTGAGGATGCAGTACATTACTTGTCCTTTCAGCGCCACATCATTGGCCTCCTGGTAGTGGTGGGTGTGCTGTCTGTGGGCATCATCTTACCTGTTAACTTCTCTGGAAACCTACTTGGTGAGTCGATTTTGAAATTTACTAGTAGAAAAAAAGTTCTTGTGGATGAGGCTGCCTTCTCACCATAATATCTGCCTTTTCTTTTTGATTCTATTTTTCTCTTGTTCTCCTTGTTTCTGTCTTTAATTTATTTTCTTTTTTTAAACTAAAACAGACTTCTAACCAAAAGTATACAAAGTTTTACAACCTTTTCTAGCATGCACAAATAGCCAGTTGTAAACAAAATAAAGTAATAAGAAAACGAATAAGTTCTGTTGAATGAATTATACTTGGACTTTCTCCTGTGACTAAATGGTACTCCTGCTTGTTAGAATCCAAATGTTTCACTTTTATAGTGCTTCAGATTCATTGAAATATTTGTTAATTCATGGACGCTCAGTGTCAGTGTACCATGACCCTCAGTTATTGATGCTTATTAATTTCTCTTTGGCTATGGAGTAGGGCTTGTCAGTATATCGATATCGGGATATGAGACTTCATATTGTCTTAGATTTTGGATATCATAATGTGACATGGATGTTATATTTTCTGAGTTTTAAAGGCTTATCTACATTTCAGATGGTAATCAAAAATCATACTGTACATATTTTGTAAAAGGACTAATAGTCACCATTGCAATATTGTCGGTCAATATCGATGGTGAAAAAATGTTGTGGTATTTGATCTTCGCCATATGGCCCAGCCGCCAAAGTGACTCCCGGTGATTATCTTGTTTCTTTTATGTTTTTCTACAGAAAACAATGCCTATAGTTTTGGGCGAACCACTATAGCAAATTTGGATGCAGAGTGAGTAATTCTTATACTGTTTTTTCACAAAATAAATGTTTTTGATGAAGTGCCTTTGTTATTTGGGGTATAGCCACAGTGGATATTCTATCAAATTCTGAACAATAAGAAATAACAGCATTTCAGAATAAATCAAGGATTTATAATTTGTTCTCTGATTTTGAGCTCCACTGTACAGCCTTCACGTTCTAATGCTGTCACTAAATCCTTTATTTCCTCAGTAATACACTACTGTGGCTGCATACCACCTTTGCATTTCTCTACCTGTTACTGACGGTGTACAGCATGAGACGGCACACCTCCAAGATGCACTACAAGGAGGATGATCTGGTAAGTAGCATGGTTTTGGAGAATGACTGTTTTATAAACTTCTTGGCCTGTACACACATAGGTCTGAATTTTGTTGGTAATTTCCTCCCTGTCTTCATTTCCCTGCAGGTGAAACGCACTTTATTTGTTAATGGAATTTCCAAATACGCAGAGGAGACTGAGATAAGGCAACATTTTGAGTAAGCACTCCTTCAGGATCACTGGTTTCCCAACTCCATAGTTAATATCGCACAATTCTTAAATCGCTTCTAATAAGAATGGCAAACTGTTCTGTCGACATGACAGTTAGCTGTTCAGTAACTGTATTAAGCTGTATGAGATCCATGCCTTTTCCTGTTAAGAGCAACTGTCTTGTGCTGGCCCATAAAGCTGGGATCAGACAATGACAGGCCTATATGTGTAATGGTCCATAATAGAAGCCAGATGAGCAGAATCATGCAAGTCATGTGTCAAGATGGTTAAAGACTGAGGAGGGGGTAGCTCAACTCTCAACCAAAGGATATTAATTAAAAAAACGTATCGTTGCTCCTGCAGTTCAAAAAGGCCCCGTTTGAGTACAAAAAAGAAACTTCCTGACAAAAAAAGAAAAAAATCAGAAAGCCTTATTCCTTTTCTTTTTTTTAGTTCCATTCATTTTTTTGTGAATATTATTATTATGTGGTAGAGATACGCCATCTACTGTTAATGCACTTTGATGTTTAACAATGTGTGCATTTTAACTTTGACCCAAAAAAAAACCAAAACAGTCTTTGACTTTCTCCCTCCCTGCACTTCTTTCATAGGCAGGCATATGAGAACTGCGCTGTGTTGGAAGCTCGTATCTGTTACAATGTGGCCAGACTGATGTATCTTGACTCTGAAAGGTAAAGATGTTTTAACCAGATGTGCGCGAGTGTGTTTGTGTGTCTGTGTGTTTGTGTGTGTTTGCCCGTTCATAGCATTTTGAGAGGAACTTGGTTTCACGACCTGAGCTTGTTTCAGTAGTCCTTCTTCAGTCTGACACTGATGTTTTGCATGTAGGAAGAAGACAGAGCGCAGCAAGAAATTCTTCCTTGACCTACTCGTCAAGGAGCATATTCCCACCATGATCAATCCAAAACCCTGCGGACACCTTTGCTGTTGCATCATCAAAGGCTGTGAGCAGGTCAGGCTGATATATTGTTGCTACATCTCAAAACAACACACTGCTGAAACGTGTTTACAAGCTGATACTGAAAGCCTTTTGGAGGGAAAGATAAAGAAGGCATCTATCCATTTATGGATTCATGTGGAGGGGAGGGTGGTTTTTGGCAGTGACATCATTTAGGATCATAGTGGTCTGAGAGTAAAAGCTCTAACCTGAGCCTTTCAGTGCTGGCCTGGTGATTCCGGTACTTTCTTTCCAACTTCAAAGGGCAGAAAGGCCGTTATTTGGGTGGTTGGGATCCTAATGATTCTCCTAGCCTTAGTTTTGCAGCACAGATCACATTCAGGAGTAGATTGTTGTCTGGCTATTGTGATCTGTGAGCAGACCCACCACAGCTGTGTCATCAGCAAACATGATTACTCACTCATCTGATGTACATGGCTCAAAATGCACAAAAGCCCTGGGGTGCTCCAGTGTTTAAGGTGAGAATGGAAGAGGTGTGTATTCCCACCCTCTCAACCTGGAGTCTGCCCATCAGGAGGTCATTTGTGTATCATTATTTTCATTTTCACTAAAAAAATATCTAAAAATGATAATGGCGTGATTATTATTGTTGGTTGTTTTGTACAGAACCTTGAAAAAAAACAAAGATTTTTTCTGAAGTCTGAAGGATACAGCTTGTAGTTTGGAACATGTCTGCAGCACCACAATATTTAATTCAGAATGGTTTTGACACATATTTTGCCTTTTTAAAATGGAATTCCGGCGTAAAATCATCCCAGTCATTTTCAGCAAATGCAGTCATCAAATAAGCCATCGAGACAATTTTTTTGTGTATAAACTATTAACGGAGATAATCCGGGGGGTTGCTAACAGCCGGATGTGGTCTTTCAAAAAACTCCGGGTTCTCTAACTACGTTGTTGGTGCTTCGTTTTATGTGTAAAGAGCAGTATTGGTGGTTAAAATAGCCGTTTTAATGCGTTCACCATACTGCCCCGAGCTTCTCCGTCTTAGCCACAGCTGGCCGTTAGCGACTCCCCGAAATATCTCTGTTAATAGTTTATACATGAAAAAAAATTGTCTCGATGGCTTATTTGATGACTGTATTTGCTAAAAAAGATCCCTGGGATGATTTTATGCCGGAATTACACTTTAAACAAACTTTGCAACCCCTCTGTGATTTAGATTTGAAACTAGTTCATATTGTGATTGAGATTAACTGTGCAGCCCTAATTAAGATTAAACAAAAATCACAGATGCTAACTTGGATTTCCTTTTCCTTTACAGGAAGAGGCAGTGAGCTACTATACCAAGCTGGAGACGCAACTAAAAGATGACTACAGGAAGGAGAGAGAAAAGGTTAACAGAAAGCCCCTGGGAATGGCCTTTGTCACCTTCCAGAACGAATCCATAACTGCCATGTAGGTACATTTACGGGTGTTCAAATTTGTGAATGTGTTTCTATGATATTTGTTTGACCAACTCTTATGTTTGTACTTTGTTTGGATGCTTGTTTCTTTTCAGAATCTTGAAAGACTTTAATGCTTGCAAATGTCAGGGCTGTCAGTGTCGTCGGGAGCCAAAGAGCTCTCAATATAGCGCCAAGCTCCACACACACAACTGGACTGTCAGCTACGCCCCTGATCCACAAAATGTCTACTGGTGAGGATACGTGCAAATCACATATTCTGTCCGGAATCTGGGCTGAAAACACATACATTTTTTCCCTGATTCATTACATAACCACAACACTTGAAAGGGGTGGATAGAGTTTGGCAGAATAGTACTTGATGCAAATACAGAAAGCAAATCCTACAAACCTGACTTGTTGCTTTGTAATGCTCTTATTGTCACGCTGAGGAATAATCAGACTTTGAAAAGACTTTCTTACTCCAGATGAAAAAAACGAGTATGAGCCACAGGATCAGTTTACTGGCCAGCTGTGTCCATAACTGCAGGTCATCGCCCAGGGTCAGTCTAACCGCTACATAACCTATATCCCACAGGGAGCATCTGTCAGTGGGAGGATTCTCCTGGTGGCTCCGCTGCTTGATCATCAACATTGTCCTCTTCCTCCTCCTCTTCTTCCTCACCACCCCGGCCATCATCATCTCCACAATGGACAAGTTCAATGTTACCAAACCAGTGGAGTACCTAAATGTGAGACTTCTGTTTGTGCCTTTTTTTTTGTGCGTGAAAGGAGTGTGTTCAGTTCAAGCAGCCTTATCATTGCCATACTGACCGTTTAAGTCCAAGCCATCAAGTGCGCATGCTGTTGCAGATGCATAGGGATTAACTCCTTAGTTCTTGACATAACATGTTCATATCGCTCTGATCTGTCCTCCAGAATCCAATCATCACCCAGTTCTTCCCCACCCTCCTGCTGTGGTCTTTCTCCGCCTTACTCCCTACGATTGTCTACTACTCGGCCTTCTTTGAAGCTCACTGGACCCGGTATGGTTTACACTTTCTGCAGTCATACTCAGTCATGTTGTCTTTATTCACATTTGAGATTTAGGTTGTGTTTTTTAACATGTGAATATTTCCTTTGGTCTTACAGGTCAGGAGAGAACAGGACCACAATGCATAAATGCTACACTTTCTTGATCTTTATGGTCTTGTTGCTGCCCTCCCTAGGACTCAGCAGGTATAGGGTTTTTGGAGTTCTGCATTATGAAATCTAAAGCCCTACTTGAATTCATTGTTTTCCAGGCTAAATATTTAAGCTGATTCCTTTCCTTTCCTTGTATCTTTGCAGTTTGGATGTTTTTTTCCGTTGGCTCTTCGACAGGAGATTCCTGGCAGAAGCTGGAGTGAGATTTGAGTAAGAAGTAGTGTCATTTCATGGGCAATTTATTACAACTCTAGCGCAGAGAAAAGCAGAATGTGATGAAATGTTCAACAGGTCAACAGTTTCTTTGGTACCATCATTACAAATCATTATTTAATGCGTTATTATGGGTTAGGGTTAGGTCTCATGTGTTAATTAATTTGAAATTGAATTGTCTTCTGCTAAATAAAGGGAATAAAAGCCATAAAAATAATCTTTAAAAAAAAAAAAATATTAGCATCTGCAATAAGGCATTTTTTAAACTTCAGTGCAAGTCTGCCTTTAGTTCTCTATTGATCCTGACTTTTTTCTTTGCTCTTTAGGTGTGTGTTCCTTCCTGACAATGGCGCCTTTTTCGTGAACTATGTCATTGCGTCTGCATTCATTGGTAATGCCATGGACCTGCTGAGGATCCCCGGTCTACTGATGTACATGATCCGCCTCTGCCTGGCTCGCTCTGCAGCAGAGAGGAGAAACGTCAAGAGGGTTAGTGTTTCCCCTGCTTACCAAGTTGACATCAAGTAGCTTTGTTTACAACTTGCACATCAATAGCCGGGTATAAATATTCTTTTACACAAACACCTAATCTGAAACTGTTATGGCTTACACAATTACACGAGTAACTCAAAAATGTTGTTATCTATCTATCCCGCGTGTTATGCAGCCTGCTCAGCGCAGGGGTCATTGTTCCACACAGACCGTTTTTGCGGATGCACACCACTACATCGGGATTGCATTTGACGTGATCGAGTTGCTCTTCCTGATAATATCTATCTCTAATTCATTTTCAAAATAAATCTATTTGTTTTTAAACCTGTTCGAGTAAACGCGTATGTCACGTAGAATTGTATGCACCACTTTGAACTGTGTAAATAGTAAACTTATTCATGGTAAATTGCGAGAATATTGCCTACAACACACACACACATCTCGTCTCTCTCTTTCCCTCACGCAAGCGTGCACACATAATCACAAACGCACACACCCATCCTTGTGTTAGGTTACCACACCAAATAGGCCTACCCCAGACATAATATATTATTTGTTATTAAATGGTTAGTAAAGATGCAAAATTATAAAAACATTTGCAATTCTTTTATCTAATTAATCGATGGAATAATCAGTAGAATACTAGATTACAAAAAGATTTGATAGCTGCAGCCCTATAAACTGTATGGGGGAATTCATTGTGTCATTGTTGCGCATATGAACAAGCCAGTTAAGAAGCTAAAAACCATCATAAAATACATACTAAATGGGACTGATTGGATTTTATGTTGGAAATGTATGTATACATTTCTTGTCTTAAACATCTTCACGTGATTATAGATATAGAAGTAAGGCTGTCCAGATTTTCTGTATTCTTTTATATTATGTAATTGTCTCTTTATAGCACCAAGCCTATGAGTTCCAGTTCGGGGCAGCCTATGCCTGGATGATGTGTGTCTTCACTGTGGTAATGACGTACAGCATCACTTGCCCAATCATCGTCCCCTTTGGTGAGTTCTGCCGTGTATTACTGCTGCTGGGGCCATTTCACATCAAGATAGTGTGCTTATTAGATGACTGCAGGAGAAATGTACAGAGTGCAGGGAGCATTCAGTGGCTCTGTTCTTTATACAGAAGCTTATAAACAGACCTAATTGGATTAGTTCCACTAATACTCCAATTGTGTTGTGTCCCTTCTCTGTGCAGGGCTGATGTACATGCTGCTGAAACACCTAGCAGACAGGTACAACATGTACTACGCCTATCTGCCATCAAAACTGGACAAGAAGATCCATTCTGGAGCGGTCAACCAAGTGGTGGCTGCTCCTATTCTCTGTCTCTTTTGGCTGCTGTTCTTTTCCACTGTTCGCTCGGGTATGATGAGGACTCCATCTAGAGGCCACTAATGTCCTAACACATGCACCTATTTATTCCCAATGTTAGCCACTTTGATCTGAAGCATTATTATATACAAGCCCCTGATAAAGATGTGTCCTTTTCTACTTTCTTTCCCCCAGGGTTCTCAGCTGCCACATCAATGTTCACGTTCATAGTTTTGATCATCACAATCATTATCTGCCTCTCTCACGTCTGCTTCGGACACTTTAAATATCTCAGTGCTCACAACTACAAGGTAATAAGATGAAGTGTGCATATTATTCATGTTGGCTAAATGCACCAGTGTTATATTCAGCTGCTTATGTCGAATGCATGTTTTTCGCCTAGATTGACATCCAGGATGTTGACGGGTTGGAGAATGGACGTCCAGTGTGCGCTACCGCCGCCAACAAAGCAGCAGTATGTATTCAGTCATGTTTGTATGTCAACAAAATGAGTCCTAAGAGCAGTGAAAAGAGATGGGACATAGTGCCAGAAGCTTGTAGGTGCTGAACATGGGGGAAAAAGTCCAATGCAAAGGACAAAATGTGTTGCACACTCCAAGTACTGATGTTTAAACTTTGTTCAACATTTTGACAACAAGGTCTTCATCAAGGCATAAAGAACAAGTTGTACCTCTGGACAACTGTACCTCTGGACAAAGATGCTTCCATATAGGTTTGCAGAAACACATCAAAACTAAAGAAAAAAAATCTGCTGACTTTATGGAACCATCTAATACAAATGGATATTTGATGATGACATTCAACCCATCTTAGGACCCAAATACTGCAGTTATAATGGGGATAAAACCAAAACCAACTACCACAATATTTTGTAATGATATAACCTATGTTTCTAACTTAAATTGCATTAAATGTATGCTTTTAATGCCAATATATTGCTCAATATAAGCCTTGCACTTGAAATTATTTTTACTCTGTGTCAAAATTGCTTTAAAGTTTTAATGGATCTGTAAATATTAATTTTATCCTGTAAAACCGACTTTAAGGCAAACTGATGCTCATTGTGCATATGTCAATAGAACAAGCATATTGCAAGCATTAACATTCTGTTTCATTTTATGTTCTCTTCTACAGCAAATGTACATTGCTCAGGTACTTCAAGACCCAAATTCAGAGGCTGGTTCAGGCAGTGGCGAGGACGACGGCCAGGGTTCCTCGCAGGACGAGGAAATAATCAATGTCGAAAATGGCCTGAATGAGGACTTCCCGTCTGGTGAGGAAAGCCTCATTGATAATGAAGTGCGGCACTGATGCTGCCTGGAACAGAAAATAAAATCCCCTAACTTTAACTTGAGGAGTGCACTGAATATGTGAATTAAACTAGGAACTGGACCAACAGTTCTCCAAAGCATCTCAACCTCCATCGAGGGAAACTAACATAAGCACACTGTCTACTAAGGATTGAATGGATTGTTGCTCAAGGACTCTTGCATTTCCTTCACTGGATCTCACCAAACCACATCTTCTGCCTGTGTACCTGCTGAGGGAATCTACTCTGACAATGCGAGGGCAGCGACATCCTTCTGTCCTGCTATAGCTGAGGGGCACACCTCAAAACACTACACATGGAGAGAGAAAAAAGACACTAATGCACAAATGAAGAATAGTTTGCCTTGTTTTGTAAGAGGGGGGTGATATTCTGTCTGTATTTCCTTAACATAATTGCACTTGAAAGAGAGGACCGGTCCTTTAAGTCCAAGTCTCACTAAGGTACTGTAGAACAGCATGCCTTCAAGTTCAAATGGTGGAGGGATTTTCCTATAGTCCTTTGCCAATATCTCTAATTGTCTGCACTTAATGCTTCCGCTGAATAAACAGCTGGTGTGAGAGGAGAACAACACCAGACAGCTTGTTCCGTGCAGATTTGATGGTCCTAAATTGGTTCTTCCAATTACATAATAGCCTTTTAAAAAAAATTGCTACTAACACTCATGGACGCTTTGAACACTGTACAGCTACAAAACTCTGGATTTGTAAAATAGCCTCTTTTTTTGACATGGTATTTATTTGTAGGTATTGAATTTGAAATGCTACCAAGCTTGCTACATGCATAAACTGTGGAAGAAGAGAACTCATATTCTGGCACACTACATTGATAATGATGATAATGATATTTTTGGCGTTCAGTCTCTGAGCCTTTACTGGGACTGCTGTTGGACTGCTGCTACTGATGCTGCCCCCCTCCAGTAGGGGGAAGTCCTTGTGTGCAGATGCTGCAGAGGAGGACTTGAAGCCTGGAACCTGCTGATCCTTTTGTGTTGCTCAGAGGATGGATGCTCATTGTAATTGGGTCTCTTTATCTGTTGTTTTCAATTGTATCTTTCTGTTCATATGTTTACGTCTGTATGTATTTGAAATTTGCATTCGGTGTAGGTGGCTAGTGATTTTACCGAGTTTTACAAATGAGCTATATCTTACCACTCAGTCCTCTGCCAGGTTCTCTCAATATTCATCATGTAGGTAGCATATTGTTCCAATGGTCACCGAGCATTGTTACAGTTTTCTGTTTGCAATTACTCATTGCTGCGTTGTAGATTGTTGAACTCAAATTGTGCAATTTTGCAGATAACATATCAGATCTTAGGCTAAGGTACTTGGGCGTCCACCATTCAAAGTCACTCATTTTAAACCTTAACTTTATGCTATTGAGTAGTACTACTGAATACAACCCCCCTTCCATCTATAGCAAAATGATATATTCAATATGTTGCTTCTTGAGTTATGAAGTATTTAAGATTACCCCCACAATTGTACATTCCATTTGCAGATCCAGTTGCCTGCTTTGTAAGGCCTCCACCAGAGCCATAGTAATGTACTACGACACTTCCTGGTCTGCCTCAGGTATCAGGAAGACTCAGACAAAAACACATACTTTGACGATATAAACACTGAGTAACAAATTATAATGTGAAACGGAAGTATCCACACAGTTATGACCTTACTCAGGATTTATCAAGCTTGTTTCTGTCATTTCATTTCTTCCTCAGTCAAGACAACACTACGGCCTGCCCCATTAAACAGAAAGAAGATTGTTGCTAAAGCAAGGCAAAGTGCAGCACAAAAAGTACCACTACAGTCAGTCTGCATGGACCAGTTATTAGGCCGTAATATCAAAAAAATGTATTATCCAGCTGCTCAGAGAACCATTGTGGGAAATGTGCACTAATCTTACTTTCACTTATATGATTGACAGAGAAGGACCCACCCCCTGTGGGTGTAATGATGACAATGGTGGCCCTAAACTGTTTCCATAATTTGCCCATGGGTATATTGGCACCACGTGTGGTATATTATTATGGTACTAACAAGAATTGTTGACACCATTAAGTCTTGTGCTCTTCGAGTCATGATAAGGTGATTTTATTTTGTATACCTCTTCATTTTTATACCTCTGAGATGTCTTGAAATCTCTGAATGTGTCCTGTCATAACAACTCCTGTCCAGCTCTGAGGGAGATGCTCCTCTTGCATAATCACTCCAGTGTTTAAACGCTGAATGTAGGTTAATGCCACAACTTTTATCAAGTTGAAAGTGGCTAAAGTAATTGTGTGATCGCTGTATTTACACAGCTTAAAAAGGATGGGTCACTTGCTTACCAGAAATAATTCTATTGTTTATACTATAACAAGACTTACTGGTGTCCAGTCCCATGTCATGGCATTTCATTTGAGTACAGATCTACATTTGTCAGTCTGATGATTTGAATGATTTCTGTTCAGTCTTTTTTTTTGTGTGTGTAATTCCAAGTTTAGGATCCTGATGATGAATCCTTTTACTTTAGATTATCTTCATAAGATCTGTATAGACAGCGGGACTCATCGAAAAGAAATGGATTGTTTTTGTAAACGGCCAAGCACTTTCTAATAGAAGTTCTCAGCTTGTTTCTACAATGTACTGGGTAGTAAAATGTCTGCGTCTCAAAACTGCACAGTTTTATAGTTTTACATTTTTCTAGATAGGAAGAGTAACAATAGAATATCTCAGCATTTGACGTTTCAATTTATTTCCAAAGGGCCGTCTGTACAACGGATATATACTGTACGGTATATATCTGTGCTCCTCCCCCTCACAGCTCTTTGAAAAATAAATCTGTATTTAATCAAGTTTGTGGACACTAGGTTTCTTTTTAACCCACCTGTGGTATAATCACTTCAAGGGAAGACATGATTGTTCCCTGGCATAAAATGTTACACAAACCTCTGTTCAATTCACTACACTCAGGGATTTTGCTACTGCATCCTTGGAGTATCGTCAGGGCATGTTCCTGCATAACAGACATTACTGAGGAAGTGCTGACTTTATAACTCCTTTCTACTAGTGTTTCTCTGACACCGTCTTTTTAGCTTTTAGCATTATTCTGTAATGTGGCAACAGTTAAAATGGCTAGTTTTTTTGGCATATGACAAATCTCAACTCATACTCATACTCCATACTAATACAGCAATGAACCTCCAAGAGAACATCAAATATCTTTCCTGAGATTTAACTTTAATGTGTGTCACTGCTATGCGCAGTTAATTTTTAACAGCAGTGAGCAACTCCTGCTTTTCATTAGTTGTGGCAGAATAGTTTCTATAAAGGGACCATATTCAGTACACATGCTGTCTATTTGGTCCCTTTTCCAGTGTGAACACACTTCTTCAAAAGTGTTTAGAAACAGTAGGCTACATGGTAGGCTACTTATTTGATAGTTGATAGACTACTGGTTGTGAACGTAGATTGTTTTCTGTATTGTAATGTTAGAGGCCGGAAAATGTGAAAATAAATGATCATTTACGAGGAAGGTAATAATGTAGTAGTAATATCTTTGTTTGTTTTTCTAGGTCCTGCCCTTACTACCCTCACATTTATCTTGCGACCTCTTTGGGGGTCTCGCCCCCGATGTTGGGAACCGCTGACATAACTGTATAGTAGGTTGGATGAGTGAAACATCTAATCAGGAAAGATACGTTTGCCATATTTTGTTGGATGAATGGATGACAGGTGTTGCTGCTGGGGGCGGGGGGTGCAGTTCTCAGTGTCCGACACTGGGTGCTGCCTTTGCTGCTTGGGAGAGAGGGAAGTGCTGCCGCTGCTTCTGCTGCTGCTGCTGCTGCTGCTGCGGTGCAGAGACCGAGGTGCGACGTGGAAACGCAGAATGGCACTTCATTCTTTTCTAATGCAACCGGTTGCAACGACGAGGCGGTCAGCTTTCAGCGGGATCTAACGTAGAACTGTAGCCTATGAGCGAACTGAGTCACCACTTGTATGAAGTCTTATCGTCGTCATGGACGGGGGGTTAGCTATCACTTTTATATCCGTTGCGATGTTTCTAGGTTGTTTTGTACTTGGATTCATCCCACTGTTGTTCAGACTCACTGAGGTAAGTATTTCCTTCCTTTGCTATTCGCCCTCTCTCGTAAAGTAGCCTGTCGTCAGCCTCATTCAGTCACGATAACAGCAGTCGATTTAGCTAAACTTATTTTTTATTTATTTATTTTTTTTATCTGCAGTGTTTGTCTTTATTTGTAGCAGCATACACTCGGCGCTATAACTTGATTTGCACCCCTTAATACTGTTGCTTCATGAGTTTGCTGTCATCTGACTGTGTGTGGGGGGGAGAATCTCAGTCACGTGTGTCGATCCCCAGAAAAGCCTGCAGTTTGTCTCCATCCTGGGAGCGGGACTCCTGTGTGGGACAGCTCTGGCCATCACCATCCCAGAGGGAGTGGGCTTACTGGAGGACTCCTGGAGAGGTGAGCAGGGCGTAAAACTTCCACAGGACCAGGACGTCCCCCCTTTCATCCCCCTTTCCTTGGTTGCCCACTGATCACACACAATCAACGCCATCCCCACCCCTTTGAGATGATTGATGAAGCACATGGGGGATGAAAGCAGGCTTGCTCTGCTTTGTCTTGTGTGGATTTGATCAAAAGCTCTTCCTGTCCTTCATCTTCTCTCCGCAGCATCCTCCTCCTCTGATGTGCCATGCGCTGTGAATGCCAGTGAAAAGAATAAAGATGCACCTTCCACAGAGAGCGGCACTCCACCTCGGTTCTTTATTGGGGTGGCTTTAACTTTCGGCTTCACCTTCATGTTTGTAGTGGATCAGATCGGAAGTTACTGCTCCATGCGTGGCAAGCTGGCATTTTTATTTTGCAGAATATACACATCTTTTTTTATCTATCTGCGCGTATGTGTAATGCATTATATGTGCATTGTCTCATTTCAGGTGCCGGCATCACAGCCACTTTGGGGCTGATCATTCATGCTGCAGGTACGTATACAGCCTTTGTGTCCGGTTCGTATTAACTTATGTTTACCCAAGGTACACAGTGTGTTGTAAGACATTCCAGGCCATGAGGCACTGGAGTTCCTCATGTGACTCAGCATGTGATTCCCCCGCTGTTGGAGTCTTTATGTTTTAAATGACCTAATTTTACTGAGTCTACAGGGAGGCCTGGATGGTTAACCCCTCAGCTTTTTTTGTCCCACGTGGCAAAAACCTGTTGAAGCAGAGTCATCGGTTTGTTATACTTTAATATTGCAGAGAAAACATGAATTAATTAAGACTTTTGTTTGCTTAAAGCTGATGGATTCGCTGTGGGTGCAGCTGTAGCCACAGGGCAAGTGACAGTGCAGGTCATAGTTTTTTTAGCTGTGATCCTACACAAGGTGAGGTTCTCTAACAGACCTTTTCAGTGAAATATATATAGTAGTACTGATCCTAAACCAGATGTAATAGACATGACCATCTTTCTTATCTCCCATAGGCACCTGCAGCTTTTGGTTTGGTCTCGTTTCTAATGCACGCAGGACTTGAGAAGAAGCACATTCAGGGACATTTACTGGCCTTTTCGGCTGCAGCACCTCTACTTGCCATCACCACATACTTCATCTTACAGGCAGTAAGAACGCACACATCAGCCATCATATACAGTTTCACTTCACTGGTTTGGTATTATTTGATTTGATGCGTTTGTGTCGGCAGTCTGGCAGTTCATCTCAGAGCCACCTCAGTGCGACCGGCGTGGGGATGCTCTTCTCAGCCGGGACTTTCCTCTATGTGGCCACAGTGCATGTTCTTCCTGAGATCAGCAGGAGGACGGGCCGACGCCCCTCTGAGCTCCAGCAGCACACTGGACCCGAGGCCCACCATCAGCGACACCTGGGGCTCCTGGAGAGCCTCACTATGATCCTTGGGGTCGGGCTCCCGGTGGTGCTGTCTCTCGGGCTGCATGACGACTGAGAAAGAAACGTCAGGGTGATTAAGTGTATAGCGCCACTGTGTTGCCACGCCTGGAAGGAAAACACAGTGGTAACTACCTGTATGGCCTGGTGCAGTAGACGTAATGGCCCTCATTTATCAATCTTGCGTGAAAACAGGCGCAGATCTGAGCGCAGAATTGGTCGTAGGACAGGACCCACCTGTGATTTATGAAACATTGGTATCGGACCAATCTCAGCGTACGAATGAGCGGGCCTTGATAAATGCGGCGGCTGAATTTGATTGTCATTAACATGTTACGCCCTTAAATATTCCTGGTTCGGAGGCCTCGCCCACTGAGATCAAATATGGAGAGGAAGAACGCTGGTAAGAAAAGAAACTTTTCCGACACAGAGATCGGCATCCTGACATCCGACATGGAGCAAAATAAAGATGTGCTTTTTGTCAGTCTTAAAAGTGGAATAAAAGGGGCCCATAAAAACGCTGTATGGAAAAAGAATAACGGTGGCAGTCAACCCGAAGCAGCGCTCCATTGTGACCCGTGTGCGTGTGTGCGCACTGTTGAACCTGCGCTCCTGCTCTGTAGCGGGGTTTGCCAGCGGGGTTATTAGGTATTCCGTTAGAGGATAACCTTTGTCACCATCTGAAACCTTGTTTGATTTAATGCAATTTATCGAGGGTAGCCACTTACCGAGGAGATGACTTTGGCTCTGCAGTGCGCTTTCCTTTTCATTAATTCATCTTCAACCGCTTGTGCCTGTCGGGGTTGCGGGGGCTGGAGCCGAGCTGTTTTGAAATATAAAAGAATCGCGTGTCCCCTCTGGCCACCACGTTTAAAAGTGACAGCTTGGCATCACAATTCACCTGTACATTCATCGAGTGGTAGTTTTTGCGGTTGATGAATGCGTAATCATTCATGGATGGTGCCTTTAGACGCACAAGAGTACAATCAATTGCTCCAACCACAATTTTTATTTTTTTATTTGTTTTAAGAATCCGTTTTAATCTGTTCTTAATATGAACTGATTATGCTTAATGACAGCTGAGGTTTGTTAATTATTTTCAGCCAGATTTTGCTGTGCTGCACCGCAAATACACAGGCTGAAATTTGCGTACACGATCTCAGACCAGAAGTGAGATGTGATCGTAGCTGCCGCTCACGTCCAAATTGATAAATGCCGAAGTTTGCCAGGAAATGGTCGTACGCACGTTTTTCTGCCGTACGTTCGTTTGATAAATGAGGGCCAATGTGCCTTGGAAGAGTTTACCTTGCTGTGTTGTAGTCTCAGTGAGACTTGCCTTTGAGCACAGCTATTGTTTGTGTTCCAAAGTTAGGATAAAGAATCTGATAGCTGATATACGCATTGTCCTCAGGGGAGTTTCCATTCCAAGACTGCACAAAAAGGAACCGTTTGGTGCCAAGTTTGAATTCAATAAGCCTTCTCAAAGCCCTTTCATCATGTTAGTTCGAGGGCATGGTATGTTCAGTGGTAAAAAAGATTTACAGGAACAACTAGATCATCTGATACTGCCTCCTGCATTAAGAAAGAGATCAGGTTCGTTTGTCAGGAGCTTGAAAAAGAAACCAGACTTTCAGTTAATCAAAGTAAAAATCAATTGGGGAAGAGAGAAAGGACGACATGCAGCAGAGGGCAGCAGGTCGGCACCGAACACGGACCTCAGTTTAAGGGAACCCGCTCTAACACTGAGCTATTGGACGCCCCCAAGCGTTTTTTATCAGCACAACTGCCGACGCTTCTTGGATGTGAGGTGGAACATCAGAATAACTATGTAGGAGGTGCAGCAGCTATTTACATCTGTTAATATATGTGTCACAGAAACAGGTGGAATTGTAATGTCAAGTGGTATCACAGAATTTATGTAAAAACATGTATGCTCATGTTATGATGGCTTATTCAGCTGCTTAATGTCTGTCTCTGAAGTAGTTTCCCTTAAAAACATGTTTTTGATGCAGAGGTAAACTAGAAAACCATGTCAGTGCTAAATACGGTTGGAAACTAAACTTAATTATTATGATTTATTCATTAAGATGTGACAAAACATTCAAATACTACAACCAGAATAGAAGTGACAGCTGTTATGTTTCTATTTTCCACATTTACAAATGTCATTCTACTGAGTCCATGAACTATGGTACTGCTTTAATATTGGAATTGAATTAAAGGTTTGGATTAATCTGCCTTACTTTATACATATGAAATATTCTTTTACACTCTCACAGCCCATCCAGAGCACTGCAGCTTGTCTCATCTTCAACCTCCCTAAATCCTTCCATCACTGCTCTCTTATCTGCACTCCACCCGCTGCTAATGGCCGTTTATATCAAGGTCAAAACACTGATGTCAGCCTTCAAGCACCCTGTGGCTACACACCACGATTTAACCCTTCAATCTCTGGTCTGCAGCCTTCACTGGCACCGCTAAACCCTGCAAAACTCTTCCAACTCAACTTTGAAAAGTTGATCCCCCATCCCCTACATCCAGCCACTGTAGGGGTGCAATACAATGTTGTATCATGGTGGATCGTTCAACACAAACTGCGTGATTAGATGCATGTGTTGAGACAATAAAAATGTCATGTGAGTGGTATAAGCTCTGCAAAAAACTGCTGTGCTGCGGCTCACAGAGCACAGAGGGTTTTTGTTACTATATATGGAAGCTGGTCATACCGTAAAGCACTGGGTCAAAACCCAGAAGGTAGGTAGCCCCCAAGGGCTCCAGAGATAAATCACTGGGGTTACAGTATGATTCACGGGATACAATCATATTTGTGCTATGTTAAATTGAGTTCATTCTATCTAAGTCATACTTTTTTAATATAGAATATTTTTGTTATATCTAAAATAATAAAAGCTAAATCAGTGTGGTGGGATTGTTCACAGCTCATAGACATGAGGGGTCACATCACTGGTGTAAGATACTGATGGGAGGTCACTATAAGGTCAGACAGAACTCCACAGTTTCAGTCTAAACTTTTATAAATTTAAATGTCATCGGCAACTTATAAAATTGAAAATATGGCACAATCGCTGGGACTCTTAAACTGTGACTTTGCAAGTCATTACACCACAAGAAAAACGTTTAAACGATAATGATCCCTGCCATGTTCTGGGACCCCTGTCCAGCTCTGGGACCCAGCATTCATCCTGCAGCTGCACCCTTGGTTATAATTCACATTTCTGGACTGCAGATAGAAGGGGTGTTTTAATTTTTCTGCAGCTCTGGATGGATGCATCAACTAATGCCTGAAAAGAAGCCTGTGAGGTGAGGTGCTGATGTGGAGAGTCATTCTGGGAGCTTTAACCATTTCTCTCATAGTTTCATGCGGCTCATGGAAGCGGTCAGCTGAGCCTCCAGAGCCATCCGATCAAAGCTTCGACTGTTAGTCTGCTGTCTCACTCTCTCCCTCATGTGAAAGGAGGCCCGAGCCTGCCTGTGCGCCTCTTCCTGCATCTGCTCCCGCTGTCTCCGCAGCCTCTCCCTCTTCCAATCCTTCATGAAGACGCAGCTCTCTCTGAGCGTCCTCGCCGCCTCCTCCTCTCTCCGTATCCCCTCCCTCAGCCTCTGGTGGCAGAGCTGCCTGCGTCTGTTGTGTTGACGCGTCTGCTGAGCTCTGTCCCTCTGCTGGGCCGAGGCGTGCAGGGCGGCTTTCTCCGTGCGACGCTGACTCAGCTGGGCCAGGATCTGCTTGTGTGTGAGCTGCTGGAAGCTCTGTAGCTCGGCCCTCAGCTGCGCTCTCTGGATCTGCTCCTCCTCCCGGGCCGCCCGCTCTTGCAGCTCCCTCAGCCGCGCCTGCGCAGCCTGGGCGCGTTTCTCGCAAAAGTGTCGCAGCTTCATCTCATGTGTGCTCCTCATCTGCGCCTCCTCTTCCTCCGCCTGCTGCTCCACCTGCTGTTTCAGCAGGATGTGTCGTAGCAGCTCTCTGCTGTTTTCCTCCTGCAGCCTCTTCCTCTCTTTCTTCTCCTGCAACACTTTGCTCCTCCTGGCCTTCTGCTCCTTCTCAGCTGCTACCTGCATCTCCCTCTCTCGCTCCCTGTCCTCCACCTGCTCCTTCTCTCTCAGCAGCTTCTCCTGGTAGCGTTTGCGCCCCTCTGCCTCTTTCTGTGCAGCCTCCATCTTGTCTCTGCGCTGTCCCTCCGCCTCCTCTTTCAGCCTCCTCCAACGGTCTCCTTGCAGCAGCACCTCCAGCTCAAGTCGTCGCGCTCTCTCTTTCTCCTGATGCTCCCTCAGCCTCCTGCGGGCCTCCAGGTCCTCGTGCCAGCGTTGCATGCTCTGCTTCAGCTTCTTCCCCCTCTGTTTCTCTACCTGAGCCCGTTGGGCCTCCTCCTGCCTGCGGGCCTCCTGTCGCCCCCGTTCCTCCTGATGACAGAGCTTCAGGCAAGCCTGCTCCTCCTGGTGCTTCACCAACATGAGAGCTGCTATCTTGCGGTCCGTCTCTGACACTGTGACACACATCTCCCTCTTAATGTCCTTGGTGAGCCTCTCCAGTGTCCTCTCAGTATCGGGGGTGTGTCTGAGGTCTCCCAGGCTGAAGCTGCAGAGTGTGCTCCTGTCCTGGTCCCGGTTGGAACAATTGGACCTGCTCGCAGATTTCCCTTTAGCGCACAGATCTGCATAGGGGATGAGCTCCGTTGACTGCCCGTCCCTTGAGTGATCCTTCACTTTGGTTCCAGACACCACTTCCAGGCCTGACACTTTATCACTGGCACCTGGCCACCTGTCCCCAGCAGCCCTCTGGATAATCCTCTTCCTCTCTTCTCGGCACATATTTAACAGCTTCATTCTCTCCTTTTCGTAGGATTCATGCATAACTCGCATCGCCTCAAAGGGCACGTCGCGCTGCTCGCCTATCAACTCATTTAGCGATTTGATCAAAAGTTCCACAGGTTTGATGCCGAGTCGAGCGCAGGACTCCAGAGAACGGGGGCTCGTTAATACATACCGACTCCTCTCTGCTTCGGCCGAGTCGAAGTTGTTCAGGTCCAAAAGCCCGGGGGACGTGTGCCTCAGCTCCACCATGATTATAAAAACAACAGTTAAATCATTTCAGGGGCGCAACGTTGCTTCTGCTCTTCCTCATCTCGCAGGCTAACGTCGGCTTTCGTGCACGGAGAGGTCACGGAGGGATTAACGAGCTGCTTCTTAAGTGACAGATAGAGATCCAGGCTTGAAATGATTCACCACAACATTTACAGACGGACTGACTCAATTTAACATCCAAAGTAATAATGAGTAAAGTTTTAATTAAGCTGGTAGAGAAATAATATAGTGAGAAATAAACGGGGAGCCCAAAACAAAAAAGGAACAGTAATGTAAAACCATAAAAGACCCCATTGAAAAGGAAAAGTGTAACAATTTGTATAAGGCTAATGTTTATGTTGAGTTTTATGTTCTTGTTTAATTTTAATGTAATTAAGGCTCTAAAATCAATATATGAAACGTTCTACTTTTACTTTAAACTGTTGCCGTTGTGACAAACACATAGAGAACAAGAGGGTTACCCTGACAACAAAACAATGAGTTTGAAATAAAGAGCGGCTCTCTCATACATATAAAACAGACTCTTGGATCACTAGCGCGCCATCTGCCGGTGAGTAAGCCCTGGCTGAGCATCCATCTACCCACATGTCCAGACGACTACCGCCCTACAGGCTGGTGCTGTTGTCCATTACTGAAGTTAGTTCAATATTCGTCAGATAGTTGTAAACACGACATTTAGGGGACAAACATTTTTATTTGAGACATCGACCAAGAAAAAAAAATGCATGTTTTGATTTTGGGTCTTGTGTGTAAAAAGGTGACACATTAATTTATATTTCAGTTATGAGCCTATCAGAGTAGAATTTTACATTTGATTGCAGTCAAAGGCTACTATTAATTTAATATAAATATTAATATTGTTTTATTGATGCACTGATAAGTATTTAGTTTGTTTTATTTGTGTTTATTTTTCAGCTTTTAAATTAAGTTGCGTTATCAGAGTACAATTTTCCATTTCACTGCAGTCAATGGCTACTTTTAATTTTATTTTTATTTTTTTAAATTCGTTGATGCACCGTTATGTGTTTTCTTTGTTTTATTTGTTTGTAGTTTTTTTTGCAAGTTGCATTATTCTTATTATTATCAGAGTATAATTTTCCATTTTATTGCAGGTTTACATCAGTTTCCTTTCTCTCGAAGTAGCAATACAAAACTAACTTCGTTGTCATAAACGTCACTGAAGAGCATCTGGCGCATTTCCTTACCAAACAGGTAGCTGTGTTAAAGTTCTCTAAATAGAAATACGTGTATCTAACGTTAGCTTAACAATAACCAGAGCACGGCTTGTAGCGTTACCTCTGTTAGGGAAGGAGCGATTAAGGTCTTAAAGTTCAGCTACGTTGCTAATGCTAACACAACTGATTTTGCGAGCTAACGTCGGCTAACGTTTGCTCAGTCAAAGATTCACTGGAACGAGATGGAGAACCCGACAGTACTTCCGTGTTCGCGTCATCCGCTGGTCCAGCAGAAGTTCGCCTCTGGTTTGATTGAAACCCCATCAGGGCTTGGGTTTATAAATATATTTGAGTTCATTTGTATTAGCCTATGCACAGTAACATCAAGGCCGTGCTTCGTTGAGATATACGGTATCGTTAAGTGACGTTAGGTCGTTTTGCAGAATCTTAAGTTAGTTCCCATTCAGCACGTACGCAGTAAATGACGACACGGGACATTCGAATGCATTTCGTTATTCACTTTATGTTAAAGTACTTTTATTTAATCTGACACTTGCAACAATTTGTATTTGTATTTGACCTATCCATATATATATACATACATATATGGGCCTAGCTAGCGTTACCTTTTTAAATGAGTTAGAGTAGCGGGATACTATCTTGTCTTTCCAGACGCCTTTGGCTAAACTTTCAGAAAACCGGCTATGCTCCGATTACACGCCGCAGACAGTTGAATCCAGAATCATCATGCCTTTATACTCGTTCTTCAAGGAGTGTTGCCAGAAGGCAGTTAACTAGCTATAACATTTCCAAACAGAATCCCACTTTGTTTATTACTGGTCGTGTTTTGCGTCAAGGTGTTTCCTTCTCAACACAGCTGCTCCAATAAGTGAGTGAACATGAAGAGGGCCCGAGGCGGCGGTGATGGGGAAGCTGCCTTGAAGAACGGCACTGCTGGCCGAAGGAGAGGAGACCAGGAGCAAAGTGATGGGGGCGACGATTGCCCTGATCTCGGCTCAGCTGACATGCAGGACCGCGATAATGACCCGGCACTCAGGAGAGAAATACGGAGCAAGTACAGAGACCTCATCAACACAGTGACGCGTGAGTAAAACTTGGGTGACAGCCTTTGTTGTTGTTGTTGTTGTTGTTGTTGTTGTTGTTGTTGTTGTTGTTGTTGTTGTTGTTGTTGTTGTTTTCTTCTTTGTTGACAAGTCTTTGATTGCATGTCCTCCCTGTGTTTCCCACCCTCCAGAGAACAGAGAAGAGATGCTGAATCCCTCCAACAACAAACTCACAGAAGTTTTACAACAGGCAGTGAAACTTTTTAAAGACGGTAGGTGTGATACTCTCACAGGAATGGGACCGCAATCCAGTCCCTTTGTCTGGCGCATGAATAGACTGCAAGGGTTTGCATTCAGTAAACTGACAGTGTCGGGATGAGCTTGCAGTGCTGCATCACACAACAAATACATTTTCTCAAACGCAGCAAATTCTTAATTCTAGCATGTGCATTGAAATAAATATGCATCGGAAGTTGCACGTTTCCCTCCATGCCTGATCGTGCAAATCGTCCAACCACATGAAGTTGAAGTTAACTGGCGACTCAAAAATTTAAATTGCCTGTTATAATTCCTCATTTACATGTAGTGTAATAGTTACATTTGTATTATCCAGCGTAACAGTATTTACCCGGATCACATATCACTGTCATCACGCGATACTTTTGCTCAGTTTGCTCTCACTGTGTTCTCTGGCAGTCCATCAGCCGAGAGAAGCAGCTCTGGATGCCCACCTCCTCGTTGTAGCCACGGACCTGGGGAATGAGAAAGCCAGCCAGCTGTGCACCCAGGGCTCTGCTTTCAATCCCACTGCTTTTTCTGAACATCTTGTGAGTGAGTTTATTGTAACTGCACGCATAAAATGTTGGTTGGGTGTATTAATCACACACACAAAAAGCACCACTTACACAACAGTCACCAAAACCTTAATACGCTTATTATGCAAGTACCTAGCCAGCATACGTTGCAGAAGTCATGTGGATATCTCTCTTCTGACAGCTGTCCTTCATGGGTCTCAACCGACTGGAAAGCGGGGAGGACGAGCAGCAGAATGGAGTTGCAGTCGAAGGCTTCCTGCCCCAGGATGCTTGGCACAGAGTGGCCAGGAGAGCCAACTGCTGTTTCAGGACAGCACCCTCCTTCCACTACATGTGAGTGCCTCAGCATGTTATGTGTCAGCTGTGGCTTTATTGTCTATTGCAGCATTCATTCATGATGATAAACCAACATTTTCCAGGGAAATTAAACTGTAACGTCATTTTAAGGTTCAGTAAGCCAACAATTTAAAAATGGTTGTAGTCTTGTATTAAAAAAGCATATTTGAGCTGCTCTTATTATGGTCCCTCAGCACTATTTTCTGTCCCGAACTTTTTCATTCTTGTGGTTCTTCTCATCAGGATGGGTTCGTTCCATGCAGAGCCGCCTCCTCCAAAGCAAAGGATAGAAAGGCAGAAGAGGGTACCTAGCAAGGAAGCCAAACGGATAATGCCAACTCGGGTACCTAAACATACACTCCCATGGCTTCAGTTATCTACATGCATGTGCAGATATAAGTGTTTAGAAGAATCTAAGATGGCCTTGAATGTAAATGTAGCAGCCTCCCATCACGCTAGGAAAGTAACTAAGTCAGTCAATAATCTTTCAAAACGTATCTTTTCTGAGAGGGTTTTGATGTACCAAATACTTACTGAATTGTGTGAATGATATCTGTCAGCTAAAGAGAATGGAAGACTCTCATCAAGAAGCAACAGAGAAAGAGGTGGAAAGGATCCTGGGATACCTGAAGAGTTATTATCAAGATGATCGTGAGTTTAAAGTAGACCTCAGACATCAATATTTCATTATTGCGTAATTATTATTTGCTCACGTGTCTCCGTTTCTATCACAGCAACATCACCGATATCGTATTACGAGTTTGTCATCGACCCAACCTCGTTTTCCCGGTCGGTGGAGAACATTTTCCACACGTCTTTTCTAATCAGGGTGAGCTGCCATTTCCGGGGTTTGTTTAAACTGAGCTCGTCTGCCCTCTAGCGACTGTTAAGAAGGTGTGACGATGTTGTTTGTGTTTCAGGATGGGTTGGCACGGATGTATATGGATAATGAGAAATTACCCTGTATAGGTGAGAATTTTTAACATTTTGTTGGACTATTCCGCAAAAGAATAATAGGAACAACAAAGAATATGTGTCGATGTTATGTTGTATGTTTCTGTGTCTCAGCGCCTGTAGAGGAGGGAGAAGTGGATGCTGGAGCATCACACAGCCGTAAACAGTGCATCATCTCTATCAGCCCCAAAATATGGAAGGTTAGCAAGTTTTGGCCTGAACACAGAGGGCTTAATCAACAATAAAATAAATCTCGTTTTGTGGCTCTGATCATGATTTTCTTGTTCTTTGTTTGTTTGTCCCCAGGAGCTCATAGATGCCTTCGACATTAGAGACACAATGATTCATCCTCCAAACACGCAGAACGAGTGATGGGCCCGACCACTTGTCCCTAGCTCAAACTGAGCATTGTTTTTATGTGTTACTCTTTTTTTTAACTTTTCTAAATAATAGAGACAACTTGTTAGAAATTTGCAAAGGCCAAATTTCACTGTAGGTTACTCTTGTGAAGACATATTGTGACTTTTGATCGTAATTACTCGACTGCACATTTTGTTTTAATATTTACTTTTTACTGTTTTTAAAGTTCGTATAATAAAACAAAAAGAAGAGAAAGCTCGTACTCTGGTAATTCATTTATATAGAATATGAGTTAATGCTGGAATTTGAATGGTTTAATATGTGGTTTGGTAAAACCTGTGTTATATGGTCAACGTCATGCATGAAATATTTAAAGGGGACATATGCTTATTTTCAGGTTCATACTGTTTTCTACCAGAATGTGTTTACACGCTTTAATATTGGAATGACTGTAATGGCACTTTAGCGGCACTTATATATATTGTGTAGCATAGTTGTGACATCGCAACCGTACAGAAGTCCTGCCGGCTCATTTAAATACACAGTTACTGAACACGGGCTGTGTGGATTGAGCATTTTGATACTTTCACAGTATTTATATAGCACCTTGACCTGCCTTATAATAAAAAAGACATTGGAATCTCACATTTAACAATATGGGACGTTTAAAAAAGTGCTGTGCAGTTTCATGAAAGATAAAAGTCCATGACTCATGACCTACTCGACCTACAAACATATGCAACTTGTGACAGTGGGTCACATGTAGAGATTGCTTTGTTTTAAGGGGCCACAAGATTGAAAAGCTGGGAACCACTGCCTTATGGTAACACTGAAGCACAGCTTTAAACATTTGTTTGTTATGAGAATGAAGGAACGTTAATTAACTCTGACCTGGTTGTGATTGTGTTTGCCTTACTCTTGAGACACGTTTCTGTACCTTTATCCTAGCCACTCTATATGCAGCTTTAGCCCCAGTCAGCATATTCTGTCCAGGCTTCCTATTTGTGTCAGGTGCAGTGTTATTGTGAAGAAAATTAGCTCCTTTTTTGCTACTGTAAAATAATCACTTAACAGGTAAGGGAGTTTGCGAGTCCAAAAAGTGTATACCTTTATTTGTGTAGTCTCAAATATGACATCTTTAAAATCACTTTTTCAGTACACATACATTTGGGTATCTAGAGTGCCAACCAGCCCACAAACTGTCAAATAAGACAACCCAGTCAGTTGTTTTAGGCTGCCTATCAGAAAACATGATTTTCAACAAGCCATTCAAGTGGTGGTGTTTTTCAGGAGGAGGCCAAAAGAGACGGGCTAAAACCGATCGTTTCAGGCAGAAGGTGAATACAGGTATATTCATACAGACAGAATGAGACCCTTTATTTATCAACTTATACCAAAGAAGCTATTAAAAGTCCCATATTGTAAAAAAAAAAAAAAAAATAGATCAAGGTCCTATACAAATAGTGTGAAATTATCAAAACACTGAATCCACAGAGAAATGCACCCCCCCCCCCCCCCCCCCCCGAAACTTCCTTTAAATGAGCCGCCAGAACTTCTACGATTGTGACAATTTTAGGTAGAAAGTGCTGCTACAGTACCGTTACAGTACAGTAATTTTTCAGCTGCAACGACAGTGCAGAAAGGCCAAGAGTGCAAACGTGGAAGACCCGTAAATGTTGACCAATCAGAGGAGACTGGGCTTTTCCAGGAGGGGGGCTTAAAGAGACAGGCACAGAAATGGAGCGTTTCAGTCAGAGGGTGAATTCAAGTATATTCAGACTGTATGAGAAAAATATTTCAACATTAAAGCAGGTAAACATGTTGTAGTAGAAACCCAAAATACAAATATGAGCCTGAAAATGAACATCATCTACCCCGATTAATTGTGGTCCAAGAAAACACTACTGTAGGCGTTTAAACTGAGTCATGTTTTTAATCCCATTGTAATGCATAAGGTACAATAGGTAGTGTGGAACAAATGCTCTGTTTTGACTGAGTGAACTTCACTATCATCAGATATTGTTGAAACATGAATCACCATCATCCTTGTCGCCTCCTGTGTCTTTTAAAGGGATATACACCCTTTATGCTGCCTCCCATCTATTCCTCTCTCCCTCTCTGAGCATTTTTCCTCTTCAAAGCAGTGCTTCAGTCACACCCGTGCAGTGATGTGAGGCTCAGCTGCATATGAGGCTGGAAAGAGAAGCTCCCATTTCCACACTCATTTGATTAGGTTAGATTCCTTATGTAATGTAGATTTTATAGAACAATGGCTTGAAAATATATGTCACAGGCGAGTACAGAGCGTTTTATTAGCCACTGAGGCACACGCTCACAGACACAGCCGTGTGCACACGCTCTCTCTCCGTTGCTCGAGCAGAGATCTGCCTGCCCTGGCAATGCTCAGTCTGAGTAACAATGCAGTTCTGCAGAAAGGTGCTCTGCAAGCCGTGTAGTGCCAGAGTCACTTCACCAGAGGATGACATGGAATACAAGATGGGGAGCTGCATCGGAATCTCACACAGACAGGTAAACAGAGGAGAGGGAGGATGCTGAGCAGAGGCTGCCTGCAGTGCAGCATCAATGCCTGTCTGACTTGACTCTGAGTGGAGAGATCCTGAAAGAGGAGATGGAATAGGATTTACTGGACAAGAACTAAGTCTTTACTCAGGCAAAGGCAGAGAGAGAAGGTCTACTGTAGTGTTGGAGGAGGGGCGATGTCAGAAGGAGCTGATGAGGAAGGGAGGAGCTGAGCATCAAAGTGAGAGGTCAATTCTGATTGTAGCGGAGGAAGATAGAAGGCAGGTTGACAAGAGAGTGGATAGAGTGCACGTGATTTAGACAAAAGACTGAATGACAGCCGAGATACTGTAGGAGAAACCTGCAAGGGTTGTGTTTAGAATATGCTGTGGTGTCTGTCAGAAACAGAGCTGTTTGAGTCAGTGGTATTTCAAGGGATGATAATGAGCCTGCTGTGCCCACAGACTGGGCACTCAGCTGAAAATGGCCTGTGATGATGGCAGATAAGACCGTACCCGAAATACATTTCAAGCCCTCTTTTGTCTAGATATGTAAATATGGCTCGAGCTTGCATGGTTGCTTTGTTATTCTTGCCTTTGGTGGTTTTTGTTTGAGCAGATTTGTGGTTTGTGAGTGTGTTTTAACTTGTGTCAATCCATGCCAAATGGACAGAAGGGAGGCACCGAAAAAGAGGATGAATACATGTAAAAGCTCTGGGAACTATAAAGTTGGTTGGTTAGTTTCTTTTTTCTTTTTCCAGTCATTTATGCACAATACAACGGAAAGACAATACCGATGTGAAAGTTAAATGGTACTAAATCATTATCTAAATCAAAATAAAGCAAAATATAATCTCCTATGAAACAACAATGGAAACAAAATGTATAGGCTGAAGCCAAAGCTTATTGCACCTTTAATACATAACAAAGCATTACTCTAACTACTCAAGATAGCAGTCTAACAAAACAAACCAAAACAAAATAGTACAAAAATTCCCAGCATCATAAATCACAAGCAGATAAATACAACACAGAAAGAAAAACACATATAACAATACATAATCATGAAACACCACCACTGTCATTTTTTGTGTTGGTCTCATATTTTCAAATAAAATGTTTCTGAACATTGCATTTACACATATTTCTACATTCTTTTAATTCATTGTTGCAACTATTCCATAAATTGACCTCTGTAACTGTCACACGCCTATTTTTCACATTAGTCCTTAACCTTTTTTCGTGTTTTAAAACATATGGATACCTGCTCTCCCTCCCTGACATCCTTGGATGGATACTTATTATTTGTAGAGTTTTTAAGTCTACTTGGTCAATATATTTTAGGGCATTACATTTCATGAATAATGGGTTTGCTTGTATTATAATAAGCCTTATTGACTATTATTTTGGCTCTGTTTTGCAATATAAAGATTTGCCAAATCCTAGTTTTGTGGGTGTTTCCCTCAAACATACTGTGTTGACAGTATGTGATGGACTATGAGTGAGCAGTATTAAATAAATAATGAATTTGGTTTCAAGTTGTTTTTGAGTTTTGTGCACTATTTTTATGGATTTAGACAGTTTTGATTTGACATGTTTTATATATATATATATATATATATATATATATATATATATATATATATATATATATATATATAAGATCAATCCCAATAATCATACACTCTTTCAA
Source organism: Echiichthys vipera (assembly GCF_963691815.1). Classification (NCBI taxonomy): domain Eukaryota; kingdom Metazoa; phylum Chordata; class Actinopteri; order Perciformes; family Trachinidae; genus Echiichthys; species Echiichthys vipera. The sequence continues at coordinate 13,466,062 of NC_139836.1, forward strand.
TTTCTATATAATTAAAAGAGATTACAGGTGGAATGAATATTTAAACAGCATCTGCAGCCTTTCACATGATCAGTCAGGGAACCAGAAGGTCTGACACCTCATCTCCTCCTGTCCATGTGTCCATAGCAGGTCTGTTTGTTTACAGTGTTACTTCCAGATGGCTGCCAGGTCAGAGCCTCCCCCCACCTGCCCCATGACATGGCTTCCCCAGCTCCAGTTCGGTCTCCTCCCCTCGGTCTTGTTCCCTTGTCTGTCCCTGTCCACCCTCTGTCCTCTCCTCCCACTCAGCGTGCAATACAAAAATAGCAACAGAGGGACTGGGGCTCCTTAGAGGAGAGGACAGAAACAAACATTGGCCTTGAGTGCGACAGTAAACAGAAATTGGATTTGGGTTTCCCAAAAGCTTGTCATTGCGTGGAAAAGTCTCTTATTTGCACTGGTGAGTAGTTCATGAGTTGCAGCAATGGAGTACAGATGTTGGATGATTTGTTTGGTTTACAGCGGTCCTTTGGATAGAAGAGGGTCCACATATGAAACATGGAGGGGCAAAGGATATAGGTTGGGGGTTGCGAAAGCTCGTATTAAAATGTGTATAACTTTTTAAAATTTTATTTTCGTCGTCACTGATGTTGTATAATGATTCCAATATATTTACTATGGTTGCCTTGACCAGGCAGATGAACAGGTTTAAAGGTCCCGTATCATGTTCCTTTTCAGGTTCATACTTGTATTTGGGGTTTCTACTAGAACATGTCTACATGCTTTCTTATTCAAAAAACACATTATTATCATTATTCTCATACTGTCAGTCTGAGTAAACCTGTATTCCCCCTCTGTCTGAAGGCTCCATTTTAGCACCTGTCCCTTTAAGCTCCCCTCCCAAAAAAGCCCAGTCTGTTCTGATTGACCGTCATTTCTCGGTCTCCGCACTCTCGGTGTCTCTGCACCATCATTGCAGCTGGGGAATGACTGTAACGGCAATTTAGCAGCACCTTCTGCCTATATATATTATAGCTGTGACATCACAACTGTGCAGAAGTCCCGATGGCTCGTTTAAAGACACAGTTCCTGAATGGCTGTGTGCATTTCTCTGAGGATTCAGCGTTTTGATACTTTCACAACGTTTATTTTAAATGTGACCTTTTAACCACAATTTCACCTATACAGTATGTTCTACTGCTTTCCTTGGTCTCTTACCTTGCTGAATTATTCTATGCGTATTATCTGAGACATACTATATTACAAAAAAATATAAGAAAGAAGTTTAGTTCAGATGTTTTGTTCTTGGTTATTTTATTGTGCCAGTGGAGGGGTCAGATATGGTGCAGAAAACAGTAACGTCATATTTTAGGTCTAAGCAAAGACACATAGTGCTCATTTAAATCCATGAGCTTAAACGATGGCTCATGTTGAGTGATTGACGGGCTAAAATGAAGTGAGAAGAGACAAGGGCAACAGTTCCTCGGTGCTCTCTGCGCTGCCGCAAAGTCCTAAAACATTGCTGCCAGCTAAAGCGCACAGGCGTCCACAGCTTGAAGGCTGAAATTACACCCCATTCACACAAATAGCAAGCAGGCAGAGGGACAAGAGTTGACGCACCACAGAATAAATGAGAATGAAGATGTGAGGGGAAATCCAGATATTAAATTTCCCAATGGGATAATCAGAGGAGGTACAAAAATGGAATGGATTATTTGCAACTCATGACCGGAATATACAGCCTTTGTAACATGTGCATGACAAAATGTGTGCAAGACTGGAATAAAGCCCAACAGCAGTGGACAGGGCAGATCTCTATTTATAAAGTCTTGCATATTCAGGTCAGTGCTTTCTGACAACACACAGAGCTACCGTACAGTCCCTGCGGTCATATGAGGAACGCATAAACAACATTTATGTATGCTTGACTGTTTACTGCTCAGCTGCAGTTCATACAACAAACACATGGGAAAGAAAGATGATCATCAGCAGATCGTAAGAGATGCTCCTGGATGATTTCAATAGCCCTGACTCTACCTTGTGTTTATTAACAGACTAAATACTGCTGGAAGCCATGAGACACCACAATCTGTTATTGACCACAGGCGGATTACCGTACTGAGCCTCTGTCCCTGTGTCAGTATGCTACAGTCACATCACATGCAAAATCACAAAGTGACAGACTGCATGTGAAGATGTTTTTATTCTAGGAGGCAACGCCATTTGTTAGAGGTCATGAAGACCAGAGGGAACCTGATGCTCATAGTACTAACTGCAGATGATGAATTTGTCATAGGTTTGGACATTCAAATTAATGAGAAAACGTGTCCAAACTTTTGACTGGTACTGCACCTTTAAAATAATCTCTAGAATCAACTTTTATGATTACAAGGTGCTGTAAAGGATGTTGTTCCTGCTTTTAAGATCCCGTCGGTGGAGGTAAGGCCTGCACTTTGGTCTAGGAGGGAGGTCTTGCATCACGGGTCCCTAATCTCTAAAACAACATGCACACACACACACACACACGCACACGCACACGGACACACACACGGACACACACACACACACACACACACACACACACACACACACACACACACACACACACACACACACACACACACACACACACACACACACACACACACACACACACACACACACACACATTTAACCATTCTCCCTCCCTGCTAGTTCAACCTCATACCACAGACCTATAATCCTGTGGAGCATGGGACTATGACCACCGCAGATCCCCTGTGTCTCTCTGGGAATAGCCGTACACTGATGGTCCTTTTGTGCCGGTGTCTTTCAGCCAGCTGATGCGAAAGGCTGTTGGTTCGGGCAGTTTTTGCCCCGCAGCTGGCTGAGCCATGGGGAACGAGAGCAGTACAACTGAGGCGTTGGTAAGGGCAAGTTCGCTGGCATTGGATGGCTGGGATTGCTATTTGCTTCCCCCGCACTGCTAGACATACCTCTTTCCTGCACGGAGAATTAACAAAGCTAACACTTGCTCGCATTATTACTAACTGTTGGCTTCAGTAAAACACATGAGATGTGAATGCTTTGTGCACACTCTTATGCTTATTTGAGGCTTGTCTAATAAGCATTTAGATGAAATGCCTATATGTATGTTGTGGTTAACTAGTGTAAAGCAGAGGTAAAGTTAAATATTAGATAAAGATATATATTAGATGTTTGTGCCATGATCTGTGTTTACTGCTTTCTTGCAGCTTATAGTCATCCTTATGATGGTTGGAAGGCCTCCAATGTGCATTAAGTTTATTTTTGCTGCACAAAATAAGACAACTATAGAAAAACATGAATTTCCACATGTGACTGGATGATGCAGTGGAATGCAGGATTGTTTTAATAGGATTAACATACACATATGTCTCATGAGCTATAGGCTCTACAAACCATGTACACCGGACCTCATTAGATGTAGTCACAGACTGAGACTTAACATTGTTGGTTTTGCCTTAAAAACAATGGTGATTTGTTTACAGTGCATTTGGGACCGTTAAATGCGTACATCTCATGTTGAACTATTTCACTTGCTGTTACAGCCAGAAGAGGTCGCTCCAGAAAATGTTGTTCTGTTTCCACCTCAGGAAAATCAAAATGACTCCCTGCAGGTACAATATTTGTGTGTGTGTCTGTGAAAGCCTGAGAGAATATTCGTTGGTGGGTGAGATATTTTAATGCATCCTTTTTTTCAATAAACATTAAACTATACAAATATTCCTGATTTTGTTATAATGCTGTGTTATAATGCTAATGTCCCTAAATTACCCAAATGTTCTGTTTGTTGTTGATATTTTGAAACTCAAAATCAGAAAATGTGGCCCTAATCTTACCTTAAAAAGGGCAAAGACGTAGTGCCACTGTGCATGTTGATTACAAGTTCATCATGAGAGAAACAATTATACTTATACGCTACTTTGAAAGTGCCATACAGTGAAAATTAACATATTTCAAACCTCTCACTTCCACATTTCATAAGTCTGTTGGCTGCTACTGCTACTGTCCTATAAGTCAGACGTTATTACAGAAACGTGTGATGATTAATGAATGCAGAAGCGCGGCCTACTGTCTTTGTGCACCAATGGGTGTACTTTTCCCCACCCGACGGCGGAATGTGTGTAATATGTTCTGATTTTCAGGTTCAACTTATTCTCTACACAGAAGTGGATTAATGCACAGGCTGACCTAGGCTGCAGCCTAGGGGCCACAGGTGTGCAGGGGCCCTGGATTGACCAGACTATTTTTAATTTTTTTATTTACCTCAGTGGGGGAAAAATCTTGCCTCCTATTGGGGCCCTTATAAACATCAAAACAACAACTACAAAAATTGATTAGATATATGGGACACAATTACCCAATCAGATGCCATCATGTGGCTAGGTTCATAAGGTCAGTTCTGTGGTCAAATGATACATACTACTGTTACTAGACAGTATAGCGGCAAAATGTCAGAAAGGAAATGTGATATTGGAGCACGAAAAATAAAAGCACAACGCCTGAAAGAACAGCAGGAGCAGATCTACTAAAGAAAATTCTTATATTGACAGGATTTTTCATGGTTTCAGACTCTTCTGTTCTGGCAAGGTTTTTTCTGATAAAGCATGATTAATACTGTGGGGGCCCAGGCAAACAGCAGCCTCTGGGCCCATGACCACCTTAATCCACCACTGTCTCTACAGTCCCCGGGAACCTCTGTGCTCCTGACACCGCCTCTGTCAGTGAACTGCGGTGCATCAAGCATCAAAAAGGCGGGGATAAGAGCAGGCGGGCCGGTATCAGAGCACCAGAATAAATAAAAACAGACACATCAGCAGCAGTATGATAATTACATCGAAAACACAAGATTTGCTCTCAGTGATTTCTGTGAAAATACAAAAATAGCCTACTCAGAGCCAGCAGATGTTGCTGACAAAGCCAGAGGATCAGTACGCATTTCCACTTACGCTGACAACATCCGACCGTCCTTCAATGTGGCCCAGGACACACACTGCTTGATGCTGTAGAACCAGGTCTGAACAGGGCCCATGTCAGCACCACTTTAGGCCACACTTTTGTTTGGCTTTACGGATGTGCTGCCATAAACCAGTGAGATGTGGTGTTATTTTATTCCTTTTGACATCATTAGTCAAATATGCATGACTGTGTAAAGTGCATCCTCAAGAGGCTTGTGATTCCTTGTGACTTCAATGCTCATTATCACCCTTGTCTGGTGGTTTTGTGACCTGGTTGTGTATGTAGATTATTGTTATTTGTACACTCATATGGTGGTTGACTTAATATTCATTTAAGGTCAGCCACAGGAGACGCTTACTAACCAGCCAAATACATCCAGTGTATTGACAGGTGTTTATGTTTTTATGTTTCTTATCTGAGAGCCAGATACAGGGTGTTGAAATGGCCAAGGGGAGTTTTAATTAAGTGTCACGGAGAAGGTGCTGTCCTGTACTAATGATCACACCCTACACTCAGAGGTCAAAGTCGGATGAAGTAGGAGGATGTTGTGTATCCCATGTGTGTATGTAACCATAGCTTCTTGGAGTTAAACCTGATCCTCTCTCAGGGGGTCACTGTAGGTCCGACCCTTGGCCTAATTCCCAGCATTCACCTGCAGAGGCACTGTCATCCAGTCGGTCGATGCAACCAGCCAGCGAGAGAAGGGGGGCGCGCTGGAGCAGAGGTGGATAGGGAAGGACGGAAGAAAGGAAAGAAGGAAGGAGGACAGAGGACGAGGAGAAGGAGGGAATAGAAAGAGAGCTGAGTCGAAAGAGTATACAGTAAAGGGGAGGAGAATTCCCAGTACTCCCCAAGTCCGCCAGTCTCAGCAGCAAGCGCTGTGTTTGTCAGTGAGTGGTAGTGTAGTGTTTCAAGACTCCAAACACACACGCACACAAACACACACACTGCAAAAGCCTGAGGCTCATGGAAATTTAACAGGGGAGCGGCAGTAGCAGAAGACAGGACAAGGCTGTGGATAGGAGAGGAGAGGAGAGGAGGAGGAAGTTAGCTGAGTCAGTACGAGAGAGGAGAGGGAGCGTCAGCAGCATGTGTTGCAGCGTGTTTGTGTCGTCCTCCAAAACACGGAGCCCTGCAGAGGCTGCCTGTACAGTGAGCAAGGTAGAAGGGTAGCAGAGGAGCTGCACTGCACTGCACTGTAGAGTCACCTTCACCACAGCGGAGCACACTGCTGGGTAAGTCCAACACAGGCATGCTGGGATGGAACTTGATAGAAAGAGTCGAATCTTCCGTGTAATCGTGTAAGTGAGGAGCAGCTGTTTACAACAGTCATGTGCAAAGCGTTACAGTTGCCTTAGCACACGGGCACTGACAGATTTAATTAAAGGTAAGCGATGACTTCTAGACAAGAAGCAGTTTCCAGGCAACCTCAGCTTTGTGTTTTGTTGCTGCGGGTTAATTAATAACAGACACAGTTTTCTGTGTGGGGGTCAAAGTAACTGAAACAAGGGCTGTGTTTTTTCCACTTTCTTCATACACGGACCACTCATATGGGGAGTGAAGTGTTGGCTGTAAACTTGGGCATGCTATGCCGCCCGCTGCTGTTCGACGTAATTCTGTTTTTGCTGTTCTAAGTTGATATCCGAGTTTCCCCTGCGATGTATTATCTGCTTTTGATGACAAGGTGAGAAAGTTCAGACAGGAAACAGGAAACCCAAGACACGTGAACATCCATCCATCTCATGATAAAGGTGTTCATGTCTGCATGGAGCCTACTGTTAAAGGTCCCATGTTACGCGCATTTTCTGGTTCATAGTTGTATTTTGGGTTTACATGCTTTATTTAAAAAGAAAATAATTACCCAAATCATACTATTTATCATACTGTCTGTCTGAATATACTAGTGATAGACCGATACATGCCTGGCAGATATTATCTGCCGGTAGTTGCGTCTTTTACGTGTATCCCCAGCATTGTTTACAGACATGCTTTCACAGGCACCTCCGTGTTGCTGGAGACGCCTTTTTTGAGTTCAATAAATGTTCTCTTAACATTTGTTATCATCATTTTGTAATTTTATGATGTAAATTTGGGGAGCAAAAGTGGTATCGGCTCCAGATATCAGCTCAAGAAAATCGGCAGTTCGTATCGGCCCTAAAAGATCCATATGGTTGATCCCTAGAGTGTCCCTGTATCCTGTCTCTTTAAGGCCATCTCTCTAAAAAAAAAAAAAAAATTGATTTTCGGGTCTTTTGCATCTCTGCACGTCATTGCAAACGGAATGACTGTAAAGACACTGTGGACACTCTCTGCCTATGTATAGTATAGTGACATCACAACTGTATGGAAATCCTGGCAGCTCGTTTAAAGTTACCGCTTCTGAATATAGGCTGTGTGCATTTCTCTGTGGATTGATACTCTCACAGTATTTATAAAGCCCCTTGATCTGCTTTATTATCAAGAAGACATGGTATCTTACTTTTTAAAATATGGGGCCTTTAAGAATTGTTTATTTTTATCCTATTACGTATTAATAGAGAAAACAGCAGCCGTATGGAGATCACAGGCATTCAGAGTGACACTTACCTTTTTGGGGGTTCAGTTTTACTCTGTTGCTCTTTAATGTTTTATAGTCTTTTAGGTTTTTTTCTGCAACCGAAAGATTGCTGGCAGCAGTAGTCTAAATTAGTACATTTAAAAATATCCTGATATGGCTTGAACTTTGCGTACGCAGATGTGAAGAAAGAGAGTCTACATCATCAACATTCTTGTAGAATGAGTTTTTAAAGGCCTAATACAGTGATTTTAACTGTTTTTGTTCTTGTGTTCATGTGAGTAACATTCATGTTTGTGATGCTCCATCTGTGCTGAATGTGTCACACAAAGGAGGCTCTTTGTAGTGGTGACAAAGGTACCTCCCCACTACACACACAGCTTTACTGTTAAAATGCCTCCGGTATCCTTATCCAGTGAGTAGACCACTGACGTGAGAGGTGGCTTTTTTTAGTCCATCTTGAAACAGGAGTACAACATTTGATTGTTTTTCTTTTCTTTTGTTTAAACAACATAATGCAAATTTAACTTGGAAATGTTCATACATGTATTTTGTGTTTCTACTAGAACGTGTGTACATGCTAATCTTCAAAAAACACATTCTTTTTCTCATACTGTCTGTCTGAATGTACCTGTATTCACCCGCTGTCTGAAACGCTTGTCTCCGTTTTGTCCGTCCATCTCTTTAAAGTGTAATTTCGGCGCAAAATCCTCCCATGGTCTTTTCTTGGCAATTATATGCATCAAATAAGCCATTGAGACATTTTTTTTTCATGTAACAACTATTAACGGAGAATACCGGTAAAGTCTCCAACAGCCGGACGTGGCTAACCCTGATTAGCTCGTGGCAGTACGTTGAAGGCATTAAAACAGCTTTTTTTTAACAACTTATACTGCTCATAATAACACCAAATCTCCGCAGTAGCATGATAAGTATCCCTACACATAAAACAAAGCACCAACAACGTAGTTCACAAACCCAGAGTTTATTAAAAAAGTGTTTTGAAAGACTTACCAACTGGCCCATGTACCAGCTCCTCTTGTAGTAAAGTCCAGTAAAGTTGACTACCAAATGCAATCCAAAAAGAAGGAGCCCATTAGTGCTTAATTTTATGTGTAGGGACTCTTCTCATGCTACTGCAGAGGTTTGGTGTTATTTTGAGCAGTATTAGTGGTTAAAAAGGTGTTTTAATGCCTTCAACATAATGCCCGAGCTAATCAGTGTTAGCCACGACCGATTGGTAGCGACTCTACCCGATTGAGGAGGTTAATAGTTAAAAACCTTCTCGATGGCTCGTTTGATGTATGTAAGTGCCGATTAAGAACATGGGATGATTTACACTTGAAGACCCCCTCCTGAAAAAACCCAGTCTGCTCTGATTGGTCAGCTTTTCACAATATGGGATCTTTAAATCTTTAAAGGAGTTAAAATGCAAGTGAATAACAGGTAAAAATTATATGTACACAAACTTGTCCTCAAGAGTATTTAATCCTCACTTCCTCTTATTCATGATTAGTCACCTCTACCTGTGTGCAGCCACGCTGTCTACCACTGCTTCATAAGTAATGATTCAGCTCCAAATCTCAGCCGATCCTAGACGGATAGCATTGCTGTACCACAGTAGCGTTTTTTCCTTCACGTTACGTCATTATTCGCTAAAAACAGAACATTTCTATAAGAAACAGCTCACGTTTTCCAGACATATTGAATGTTAAAGGACTGTGTTCTATACCTGCACATGTTTATTATGTCTGTTCAAGTTCATATTTGTTAGCACCTGTATACCTCAGTTGATAACTAAATGGGTGAAATAATGGAAACTCCCCCTCTCTGTTAATTGAGGTGGCCTTTGTGGGAGGAATTCCATAACATAGTGGGCCGAGTGTTGTGTGTTTTGAGAGCAACGTTGCTGCAACACGATGCCACAGCCAAGTGTTGTGGTGTGTGGCTGTGGTTGGACTCTGTCTTTCTGCCAACCAGTGGGAAAAAAACAGCTACAGTGCTCTATGTATTGGCTACACATGAGATTTTTAAGACTATTAAGTCACATTTTAGATGCATTCTTTTCTTTTGCATCCTAATTATTCATTGACTCATGATGAAGGAAATAATTAAAGAAATTCCATGTAAATGATGTACTCAAGAAAATGATTCCAACACATATTAAGTACTTGTCTCTCCAGCAGGACCGGTTTGTCTTATAATGATTATTTTTAATCTCCTCTTGCTGGGTCAAATGCTTTATCATAACAGACTTCCTTGTGAGCTGTTTTCAAGGTAGAAAACACCAGACTGTAATTTTTCTTTTAGAATAGTAGTTATGTGACGCTCAAGAGCGCAGCGTAAACAAAGCTTAGGCCCGTGCACTGAGCCTAGCATAAATTCTAGGTTATAATGCTCAGAATAATATAATTTATTAATCTCAGCAGGCTAATGGTATAATAAAGCAAGCTGAGAGTTGTTAAAGTGTTTATTATATTTACATGATATTGCATTATTTAAGATTATTTTCAGTTACATTTTGGTCTATAAAATGTGAGAAATGGTGCGACATGTCAGTCCAAATGTCTTTGTCCACAACTCGATGATATTCAGTTTATGGTCATAGTGGAGTAAAGAAACCAGCAAATATTCACATTTAAGAAGCTGCAATCTGAGATTTGAATTTAATAATCGATTATCAAAATATTTGCAGATTAACTTAATTGTTGACAACTAATATATTCTTTGCAGCTCTAGTTAAGAGACAGAAATAGAGACTCCAGTCAAATTACCTATGCATCACTATACAAACAACACTTAATAGTTTAACACATGGGTGGAGTTATTTGTTGGCGATGTTTGGCTTTGAGCTTTGAATCTGTAGGTGTTCCCACATTTGCCTGCAGCATGCTCAGACGTGTTTAACTACACACTCTATCATGTATAGTGAAGAGGAGACTCCAGCGCGTAGCTCACTACAATTATGTATGGCTGTCCCACAGACTGAAGCTCACGCAGAGAGTTTGACCCAGAGGAACGACAGAGCGCTCCTGACTGAAGCCTCGAGCAGCCAGCAGAATCTGCTGTCTCAACAAGTGCTCCCAGACGTCCCAGTCATCACCGGAGAGGAGGAGACCACAAGTGCAGCTGGGGACCAGGACGAGCTTGAGTTTCCTCATGACCTGCTGCCCAGTCTAGACTTCAGCAGTGAGTTCAACATCTGGGAGTCCTCGCTGGGGTGAGTTGAGGGGTTACACACACACGCGCACACACATACATTCACAAAGACACATACGCAATTTTACGTAAAACCCTGACCTGATATCAGAGATTAAAAAGACAAGATTTTACTTGGAAGTGTTGACTGTAAAAGTTCTGAGGAAGCGTGAATCATGTCAACTTACTAACATGTTACTATACTATAAAGTGACATATAAAACTATATTCTACTTCAGTAGGTATTTGTGAATTCTTTACCGCACATATGCAATAACTAACTAAGTTTTAAAGGCCTTGAAAACCGAGTTTCTCAGTCAGCGTCTTATTATGAGCAATGGGGTCCTACTTGAACCCATTTTCTGCTGCAGTTAGAACAGTTTTGGTTATTTTAAGTTTCTATATTCAAGTTTTTGTTCATGTTTTTTCTCACGCTTCTAAACTGGGCTGGGCTCAGTAGGGAAAAGGTGAAATCACATACTTAAGTGCACCAATCAAAGTTTAGCAACATTTTGATCACAATGCAATGACAGTTGTGGGGTTGTAGTCAAACCAACCCACGCAGCCCTGACGAAGAAGATAAACTTTTGCTTAACTCTTTAATTAGTAATAATAATTAGAATGTTGACTTTTATCATCCATTCAGTAAAACACATTTCTTACTATAGAGAAAGATTTCAGGCGTAATAATTTGTCTGCAGTTTTTTCAAACCATCCATCCATTTTCTCTACACCTGTTCAAACCTGTTGAGGGTAATAGTTGGTCGATGCTCGAATATATACTGAACGTAAATGCATGACAAGCGTCAACCAAGTTAGCAGCTAGCTAACTATGAAGGCTTAGGTTAGGGTTTTGTGAAAAGGCAGGGTTGGATTAGGGTTACTTCTCAGACATTGGTCTTGCTACACAACAATACTTGTACGGTGAGTCTCTCTTGATGTATAATTAATTAAATTAAAGTAGATTATTGCTGCATTTGGCCTCATATTCTCTACAATCTTGCGTTGTACTGTAGAAGAATTCAAATCACCGTCTGTATGTAGATGCCTGCGCAGTATGACCTTGTTGTCATGCTGGTTACTTGTACGTTCACCAAAAACATTCTGGCATATCTCATCATGGTGGAACTGAAGCCTCTCCCAGCATGCACTGGGTGAGAGGCAAACCAGAACCCTAGACAGAGCAGACAACAACAATGTGATTAGCTCAAGCTTCTGCAGGCATTCAAAATTCTTAATGTTACTTACGTGATCAAACTCTCTCAAACAGTATTTATTAGTCTATCATACTTAATGTTTATACTACCAAGTTTATTCCCACGGTAAAAAAATAAAATAATGTAGTGATTAGATACACTAGCCTTCACTGGAAGATGCAGGTTCATAATCAATAAAGTACCATGATATTATTGCATTAAGGTAGAAGAATGTATTTGATATTCATTTCAATTGATTTATGTCCATGAGAAAACAGATTTGTACCGATTATTCCGTCAAAGTGAAAGTTAATCTGATATTGATTTGTTGTGAACATGTGTGTATGTGTCTGTGTATGTGTGTGGTGTGGGTTTGTGTTAGCAGAGCTCAGTCTAGCTCAGGTGAGAGGAAATGTGAGCAGGTGAACCCCCTACTGGCGGGTCTGCAGCATCACATGGAAGCCAGTCGACCACTGGTGGTTCTAGATACAAGGTACCACATAGACTCAGCATGAGGGGGAGGTAGTAGGGCATCTGCTGTGGGAGTGTGGTCAGCAGTGATGATAAAGAGTAATACCAGGAAGCATGGAGTGGAACAAAAATATGATAGAATATTTTTAACTAATGTTTAAGTAGACCTGGCTTTTTTTAATGCTCGGGAGAATTATCTGCAGACAGACTACGTTCTGTTTCAGGTGTTGCATGGCATTCTGCTTTTGTGCTAAGGATGATTGCACTAATTTTGTCTGAGACTTTAATGTTCTGACAACCTTACTTCATTACAGTAGTGTAATTATTATTGCCTAATGTAAATGTGTTAAAAACAGAATTTAAAATAAGGGAAAGAGGACTACTCAGTAACTACTCAGTGGGATGTAACACTTTACTTGGGGATGCCCAAAAGAGAGCAGCAGAGCACTTTATAATAATATATGTGTACCTATGTTAAAATTCTATTGTAATCAACATGTTCTAGTAGGAACCCAAAATACATGTATAAACCTGAAAATGAGCCTTATATTGGTCCTTTAATAAAGTATGTCCCGGTCTGTTCTCTAGTAACTCCTCATTATCTACTTTATAATCCTAAAAGCACAGTTATTCTGGAACTACTCATTAATGATTCATTAATAATAATTGGAACTACTTACATTTTTGTGTACCTTATTCTAGTGTTACCAAATTATAGTAGTATAGAAGTTTAATAAGTACTGTGCAAACTTTCACTGAATCGATTCAAATTCAAATAAATGCATAAAGTACAAAAAAAAGACAAAGTTCCTGCTGCAGAGTAACAGGACACACTTAAAATGTAATACTGCAAGACGCACCTATTTTTTCCACCTCAGTTAAATGTGACAGGCAACAGCTTGTTGCATAGCAAAACTTTACAGCTGCAAACTGTTTAGTCTACTTTGCTGCTCCGCCCTTTAGCAGGGAGTGCCAGGTGAATTAGATGTCGGCGTGAGGTGAGTAACCTGCTGTCAGGGCAGAGGTTGTGTTTACAAGAAAATTACAAAGCCTTTATGGTGAGACTGTATTAATCAATCACATACAGTGATTCCTAGCAAAGTTATTTCTCTTATTTATGTGCAGCTGAACATGAATAATGACTTTCGTCATAGTTTTTGCTGCATGTATCAGAAAAATAAATAAGGTTTGGTCCTGTGAGGGACAGATTTCAAGACACCGGCAGATGACACAAGTAAATAATAATGATGGTGGATCTATACACCCAATGTGGCTTAATGATTAAGGTAGTCCCACAGCATTGTCCTGTACTGTTGGCTAATGGCTTAGCAGTGACTCAGCAGCTGACTGGCACAAAGCTAGCCTAATTCTTAATGGCATTATATTCTAAGCACGCTAACATTGTGATGCAAGCTTTGTGCTTCAGGGAGTGTTTTCCAGGGCAGTGTCACTGCTGTGATATATTTTTATATAGTATGAGGCAGCATTTGTTTCAGTGCATAATTAAACACATTTGTACTGATTAATGACCAGCCCTTTTTTCTTAAGGCAATAGCAATACGGCTGTAATGTAGCATTTACAGTCACAGTATAGACTAGAATATAGTGAACAGGATGATGAATAGACAGTATAGACCTTTTCAACAGAATTCCATTGCTAGGCAACAACCTTGGTCCTTGTTAACTTCCTATCAGCTGATGTCATTCACTGCAACAGGAATCAAACTTGGACACATTAGGAATGTTTGTTTACAACTTTGAAAAGGTCCATTTCTCAGTGTACATAATCACATGACACAACAGCCCACCTGGCATAAAGACTTTAAATAGATCGTGGTTAACAGTATATGGATGCTACTAAAATTCTTAGTAGTTGCTACTAGTAGTTCATACTTTACAAGTTAGCATGAAAATATAGACATATTTCCAATACATAATTAAACAATGTAAGTACTTTTCACTGTTCAATTTCAAAATCAGGCAGTCACATAAACGTACGCAAGTCATATATGAAAATTTGTTACTAGGTGTGTTTATTATCAACTTTGGAAATTGCGATGCATAAGAAAATGGCATAGGTGCTACTTGGTGTTATGCCTAATTAAACCATGTTTTGGTGTGTATGAACAGACCTGCATGTTCATTAACAATCATTTGCTCATAATCAGCCAGTCATTTATTGTAGGGTTGTAGGCATCCTGAGAACAGTTGTGTGCTGTGTGTGCATATCTGAGCATGGGCTTCTGCTCTGCCAATAGCAGTGCTTTATGGCATCGTGGAATGACCAGCTGTCTGCCTGCCAGACTCTTAACTGTGTCACCCTACCCTCGTCTCAGGCCTCATGACATCGACCCAGTTCTCACAGATGTCCGGGCTTCACCGCAGCCTGCAGCCACACCTTACCCTGGTGTCCGACCCCTGACCCCTCCCCTATCGGCGATCCTAGATCGCGAACTCCAAGAGGCCTTCCAGGAATGTGAAGAACAAATGGCCGCTCTGGGCATACTTGATCCCACAGGGCCCCCCAGCAACACGCCTGAGACGGTTAATGATGAAGGGAAGCAAACTGGAGAAGTGATAGTTAATAAATCCAGTGAGTCATCGCCACTGCCTCCAATCATAGTCCAGCCAGGACATAGCAACGGGGGCCATGGAAACAAGAGTACACACGGAAACAGTGAGGCAGCAAACAGGCAGATGGATACAGTTGTGTTTAGTTTCAGGAATTACATACTGGGCACTGAGGGTAGTGCTGGGGCAGCAGAGACGGAGAGTGAAATAAAAGCAACACAGAGGCAGGATAAATGTCCAGAGATTAAGAAAGGAAAAGAAACAGAGATAGATGAGCAGAAGGAAACACCCACACATACACAATTAGAAACAAGGACAGATTTATCTAAAGAAACCCCAAAAGATGTTGCGTTCTCTGAGCAGAGAGAGGAATATGTTGAATCAAATGGAGCTCTAGATGGTAATACAGTGATTAGGGAGAA
Source organism: Echiichthys vipera (assembly GCF_963691815.1). NCBI lineage: Eukaryota > Metazoa > Chordata > Actinopteri > Perciformes > Trachinidae > Echiichthys > Echiichthys vipera. The sequence continues at coordinate 13,481,433 of NC_139836.1, forward strand.
AGGCACAGAGGCAATAACACATATGGCAGACATAATGAAAGAAAATTATAGTGATGAGTCCAGTGTTAACGTTTGTATAGGTGAAATGGGAACGAAAGCTGATTCAGTTGGTGGAACATCAGAATGCAGTGATCTTCATTTAAAGGATAAAGATGTATTCAAGTCAAACAATCACAGTAAGGAGGCTCGGGAGTCAAAAACAGATAAAGGGATGGACTCACCATGTGACAAACAGGCAGAGCATGACAAAAAGGCAAAGAAGAAAGATAAAAAGAAAAAGAGGAAAAAGAAAAAGATTGAAGAGAAGAACGCAGAGACTGAACGGAAAGCAAAGACAGTAACAGAACCTGAAAATGATTTACAGGCTGTGTCTCTCATTGATGCAGGGAATCGCACTGATTCAATGGCAAATGTAGAATCAGTGTCACAGGCAGACGCTCAGACTGTGATTAGTGGCGAACAGCCTGATAATGGGTTTGACTCCAAACAACAGCTGAGTCCCGGGGGAAAGCCCAGCCCCAGCCCCCCACTTCCATCCTCTAATAGCAGGCAGGATCATCTTACTGACTCGGCCTGTTCACCTGCGTCCAACCAGGCTCTTTCACAGAGACCTCATCAGTCAGATAACCACAACCATACGGACGCCCCATGTGTCATAAATCTCAGCTCAGACAGTAGCCCACAGCGGAAGCAACATGCAACCGGAGGTGTCATTGACAACCACAATACAACCAGGACAGATGTCCAAACTACAGTTATCAATTCAGCTGCTTCTGCTGATAAAAGATCAGGTGCACAAACACAAGTGGCTCTAGTTACCTCAGAGGCAGTGATACTCGCACACGAGAATCAGAGCCCACTCTCCCACACCCAAACTTGTGTGGGAGAGAGCGGTGTGGAGAGTGCCCTTGAAGAGGCTTTACTGGTGGTTGCTGCGTTGCCACTGGCAACACCCACGATGCCAGAAGTGATAAAAAGCAAGAGAGAGGGAGAACGCGCAAGACATGATTCAGTGGAGAGAGTAGCAACTGTAGCAATAGCGGAGAGTGAGAAAGCAGAAGGAGAGAACGATTTGGGAGGAATAGAAAAGTGCCTCTGCTCTGCAGACGGAGAGAAAGGAGGACTGCTGGACAACCTTCCTGAGCTCCCTTTAATCTGTACACAGGGAAAATGCTCACTTGCATTCTCAGCCAAAAAGGGACAGACTGCATCTGAGGAAAGCTGCAGCAGCAAAATGCCACACAACTTGGCTGAGACTGAAATGAAGGGACCAAGAGAGACAACCGTTCGCAGTGCAGACACAGAGATCTCAACAGCTGAAGATGGAGACAGAGAAAATGAGCCACTCCGGTTAGAAGCTATTATCAATACTTCTCCCTTTGGGCTACTTACTGGTCCTGATTTTCAGGATCACAGTGCTGCGGGATTGGAGGGAGCAGGAGAGGGAGGAGGAGGAGGAAGAGGAAGAGGAGGAGGAGGAGGAGGAGGAGGAGAGGAGGTGGGAGAGAAAGGAGGGCTGGCTAGAGAGCACAGCTCATTCAGCCAGCCAGAAGGCTCTGCTAGCGAGGTGTCATCAGCCGAGACTGAGACGTGTCTGCCCATCGATGTTGCCGAGTCACAGCTGAAGTCACAGAGCTGGAGGGAGCTGATAGCTGCCACCTCTGAAAGCATCTGCACTGTACAGGACAGTCTCTCTCTCCCCTGCCAGGAGCAGCATGGCGCAGCAATTTCACCCCTCCCAACTCACTCTGAACAGAGCAACAATGCAAATGGAGGGGTAAGGGCTGATCTCAAACAGAATTTGACTTCAGAGGAAGTGCTGTCTTCGGGATACGCTTGCGAGGAGTCTTCCACCACAGAGACAGAGAAAAACCTCTCACCTCAGCCTCAGACTACTTCACAACAAACCTTCGCTGAGAGACACCAGAGCAACAAGCAACAAGTCCAGCCTGAAAGTAGCACAGGAGAAACTAGGACAGCCAAAAGTGAAGTCCAAGCCCAGATGCAGAGCAATAGAGGTACTTTGTCTGGAGTGGTTGTGTGTGACCGCAGTAGAGGCAAAAACAGAGTTCACTTTGCGGACACAGTGAAACAAGAACATAGTTCCTCTGTGGATCTCAGGAAAATGTCGGTGTCGGCCATGGACTGCGCCTCTTTGCCTCCGCTGACTGTATATGAGAGTTTGCACCATCCCGTGGTTGAAGCCAGCTACATCTTCCCAGAAATCCTCGGCTTGAAGAAGCCAGAAATCCCTACGAATGCAGCTCCTGCCAAGGATGAACTAGCAGTACGGAGTTCAGGCGACTTTCCAAATCCACAGAAAGATATCAAGTTGGACAAAGGAGATCCGGGGACTAAAGATACTAAGGAGAACATTAAAATAGTTCAGTCAGGTAACAACTATTTGGAGACAAACACTGTGGATTTACAGTCAGTGACCAAGCCCTGCTCACAACAGCTTCCATGTCCTACCGAGAAGAATCAGACTGGTGATACTGGTTCACAAACAGCAGAAAATGCTGTCTCTGAGGCTGAGCATCCGGCAGTAGAACAGGTGTCGGCAAAAGTGACAACTCAAATAGAGGCAGAAACAGAGAAGGGTGCTGCAAGTCTGTGTTTGTCAACTGTGAAAAATATAGACAAGTTGCATTCTGAGTCTAAAGGCTCAGTCGAGACTGGCCACCCCCAGGAGTCACCTTTAATAAGTGATGCTACTGAAGGTAACATACCTCCTCTCTCCTCATGTTCTGTGCTTCCAGCTGATGATGTTACCTGCAAGCCTTTAAGAGATGTCACCACTGAGTTACCTGTCGGGCAGCTCTCTATGGACCTTGACCCCAATTCAAAACCTGACACTGGGACCTTGACCTGCACAGCCTCTGTTCAGAAAAAGCCTAATGAACCAAGTTATCCTCCACCCACCCAACTAGATCAAACACCTCCTTGTGGCCTAGTTACCGCAGATCCTGTGAAGGCTTGTGAGCACACAATTCACTCTGCCGATCTGACAAAGGATGAATCAGCGGATTCAGAAGTGACAGCCTCTGACCAGTCAATTCCTGTTATCGAGCAATGTGCCAGTAATTCTCCTTTAGTGATGCGGCCTCCTGGCCCGATGATGAGTCATTTGGAGTTCATTACTGACTGTGATATCTGTCTTCCTGGGCAGACAGATAACAGTAACACCGATGGTGACAGCACCAAAGCCTCTGGAGAGGTGAATGGCATCAAAAGTAGTGAAATTACACCAGTGCCTTTAGAACAAGATCTGGAGCACAGTGATGTCAGTGCTAAAGTAGATGAGACTTTTCCGAAACTGGAAGTTGGTAATGATGCTACGGATTCTGCCGTTGAACTGGATAATTCCTCGATTAAAAATGTTAAGGAGGAAAATATGTCTCCATCTGAGCCTCCTGGTGCAGTAGGTATACTGGCAAAGGGTGGGTCTGATAATGTAATTTCTCCGTCTCATACTGAGCCAGGCCCTATTGGCATTGAACCTGTTACTTGGGAAGAATCCATTAAGGATGACCTCATTAATGTCAGCTGCTCACATAGCTCTGACTGGCCTACCAATGAGGCTTATGATGAAACTAAACAAGACAATATGAAAGAGAAAATGGGACATCAGACCTCCGCGCTGTTTGCAGAGGATAATAAAAAAATTGAAAAGGCATTAGTGGATAATCAAAAGGAAACCGCAGCCAGCAGTCAGCTGCAGATAGGACAGACAGGCACGACACCACAACAGAGTAATGGGGCTGACAAAGAGGCTGTAGAGGAAATTGGACACATACAGCCACCACATAAAGAACAAAAGCCTGTTTCACCAATAATGGATATAAAGGAGGAAGGAGAAGGAAAGCATGTCATTGCACCTAAAAGCCTTAGTGAGACTTCTCCCTTATCTCTTGACAGACATGCAGGGTCATCTGAGGACATGCAAAGTGCTGAGGTAGAGTCTGGTAGTGAACCTCAGACTGTTTATGACCAGAGTTTGAGCCAAACTCCGACAGCAACACTGGAACGTAGCTCTGACAGGGACACGGCACCAGAGTTGAGTGCAGCTCTTGGCCAATCACAGTCCACATCAGAGCCCAACTGTTTTGCTCAGCAACAGCAGCAGTGTCTGGGAACCAGACATCCCGTAGAGGAATTGTCAGGTAGCTGTCTACAGGGGGGAGAAAAGACTAACGATCAGGTCAGGCAGAACCGAGCACTGGAGCCCGGGGTGGAAAAGGTAGCAGGAGGAGGAGACGACTTTGTTGAGAGTTGGTGTCAGTCAGGAAACAGGGATGAGTTGACAGGTGATGACAGCAGTGGCAATGGACGAGTGATATGTTTAGAGGAAGGCAAGGGAGAGGGAGCACAAGCAGGGGTTGACAGCGTTTATGTGCCATCTCACCTTGCCGGTGATTTAAATGAGAGTGAGAGGGCTGTTAAGAGAAATACCTCGGCTGACATAGGGAGAGTAACAGCTTGCTCTCACGTAGGCGAGACCAGTCAGGGGACGGATGAGAATAAAAGCCCCTTGTTAGAGATTGTTGGATCAGATACAGACACAGAGGTTGCGAGTGATCTGGGTGGTGAAGGTCAGCAGAAAGGCAATCTATCAACTGCCTGTCGAGACCAACATGAAAAACCAGGAACCTCAGAGAACACCGCTGTATCTGTTGAGTCTGTATCACAGGAGCATGAAATTTCACCTTTCCGAATATCTGTTTCATCAAAGGTCAGCAGCACAGACAGTCATGGCATGCATACAGAAGTTATTCCAAGTGTGAACCAAACCGAAGAAATTCATACAAAAATACTCAGCACTGTAGTTGGGCAACTAGAAACTGCAGAAAAGGAAATCAGTGCTGCCTCGGCTGTGAAACGCTCCAATAAAACCTCAGCCACACAAAGCAGTCCAGTAGTACAAACGCCCATAAAAGGCCCTGATGTTGAGGAAATCACAAAGGAAGATAAAGCAGCGTTGGACGAAGAGAAAGCTAGCAGCCAAGGGAGGGGACAGAGTGAGATAAAAGCAATGAACAATGAAGCAATGAAAAAACAGGAGATCACAAATCAAACTGGGAGTGCTAAAGACGGTGACTCAGTTGTTCCTTCTAACGCAATAGAAAATGACAATGATACAACAGATGAAATATCAGATGACATTATCACAGTCCCCTCTGTTGTTTCTGCAACGCGCTCAGAAGATTTTGCGTCGACCCCTCCTTCAGCCCCTACGCACTCAGAGAAGCCACATGATCAGGTGTCCCTATCAAAGACCCAAAATGATATTGTGATAAACCCAATTGTTGCTGCTTCCCGCGGTGAAGGGACATCACTTGAAAATGCTCCTGTTGGACAAGTATCTGTGAAGGCCGAGGCTGCCGGTGCGTCAGAGAGTCCTGCTCCTGGACTAACAGCCCAAGAACCAGCAATAAACTGGATAAAAGCTCTAAAAGAAGCCGCATCCCATTGTCAGAGTACACAAGAGACATTGAGGTAAACAAGTGTGTGTATGTGTGTGTGTGAAATTATCATATGAGAGAGTTCCCTTAAGACTTCAGGCTGATGTTGGCGGCAAATAAATGCTGTGCAACTACACATGTGTGAAAGGTCGGCGAAGGTCCTCTTTGGCTTCCTCTCAGTGTGTTTCAAAAAGTAGCGTGTTAGCATGCTGTCACATATCATCTGCTCAAGCAAATCACAGAGAGAAATGCATGTGTAGTCTGTTTTTGGTTTGTGTCACCAACCCCATCTGAAGAATACTGAATTGGGTAGACACATGTACATTTATTATGAGATTTCCCGGGGTTATAATTCTGTGATGTCCGGCCTATTTATCATTATTTAGCATTCATAGATCGCTTCAGTATTTTTTTTTACTTGGCATTTTATCCAGGACTTGTTTGGAGTGATATTACAGAGAGCAGCATGACAACGAATATGAATGAGGAGGTAAACACAGAGCTGCACTCTGTTTTGACTCGAGCTCGGGTCAGATGACTGTGCCTGTTGAAGTCTAATGGAAGTAATGCAGCCCTTTTATATTCAAAGGATGACATCAGCTGTGACATCGTCCCTGCTCTCCAGTAGCAAGAATGAGCCTTTTCTAACGCTGCTAAACACAATGCAACAACACAAACACACACATGTACCTACAGTATGTCTACACACACACACACACACACACACACACACACACACACACACACACACACACACACACACACACACACACACACACACACACACACACACACACACACACACACACACACACACACACACACACACACACACACACACACTAACATATACACACACACACACACACACACACACACACACGCTTTTACAGGGACACAAGCCCCTGTAACCACAAACACACACATTTGTAATTTGTCAGCCATTCTTTGTGCATGTGCTGTAAACTAAACAACAAATCCCCCAACCCCCTCTTCTCTTGCATTGTTTTTCCAGACCCCTCCCATCTCTGGACTCGCCTCAACTAAAGTTTCTTACTCCGACTGAGGAGATAGCTGCTCCTCTAAGACAGGAGGAGATCTCACCAACGGAGAGAGCAGCAGATAAGACAACAGAGATCACACCTCTAACTTTTGTGAAGAAGCCAGTGGATCTTCCTGAACCTTTAAAGAAGCCAGTGGATCTCCCTGAGCCCTTAAATAAGCCAGTGGATCTTCCTGAACCTTTAAAGAAGCCAGTGGATCTCCCAGAGCCCTTAAATAAGCCAGTGGATCTTCCTGAACCTTTAAAGAAGCCAGTGGATCTCCCTGAACCTTTAAAGAAGCCAGTGGATCTTCCTGAGCCCTTAAATAAGCCAGTGGATCTTCCTGAACCTTTAAATAAGCCAGTGGATCTTCCTGAACCTTTAAAGAAGCCAGTGGATCTTCCTGAGCCCTTAAATAAGTCAGTGGATCTTCCTGAGCCCTTAAAGAAGCTAGTGGATATTCCTGAACCTCTTAAGAAGCCAGTGGATCTTCCTGAACCTTTAAAGGAGACGGTAAAGCTCCCAGAACAAACCAAGAAAGAAGAAGAGCTCCCAACAGAGCAGACAGTAGAGCTCCCAGAACCAACAGAGCAGACACTAGAGCTCCCAGAACCAACAGAGCAGACAGTAGAGCTCCCAGAACCAAAACAGCAGACAGCAGAGCCCCCAAAACCAACACAGCAGACAGCAGAGCCCCCAAAACCAACACAGCAGACAGTAGAGCCCCCAGAACCAAAACACCAGACAGTAGAGCTCCAAGAACCAACAGAGCAGACAGTAGAGCCCCCAGAACCACAACAGCAGACAGTAGCGCTCCCAGAACCAACAGAGCAGACAGCAGAGCTCCTCCAACCAAAAAGGGAGCCAGTAACTTCTTCAGAAATAGCACAACACCCAGCTCTACTCCTAGAACCAACAAAAACTACAGCTGAGCTCCCTGAACCAACGAAAAATGAAGAACCAGAATCAACAAGAACGCCAACAGAGCCCCCAGAACCAGAGAAGAAGCTGATCGGCGAGCAGCTGCCGGAGGAGCTAGTGGAAAAAGCTGTAGAGATCCCACCTGAGGGGCCATTGAAAGTGCCAGCTGAAGAGACTGCAGCAACAGCAACAGTCCAGGACCCTGCTGAGGAACTACAGGACAGCGGGTGAGTGTCTCTGTTAAACCATAAGATAAATATATAATCAATAACAAGGAGTATTTCTTGAAATCTTTCTTTAACAGCAAACAAGAACAACTTCCACTCAATGCCCCACTGTAGAGTTTCCAGTAAAAGCCTACTTTACGACTTTGTGGCGTAGTGTTTCTGGATTAAAAGAACAAGTCTGTGAAATGCTACAATTGACTAAAATCTAAGGATTATAGAACACAGGGAGAATGGTCATTTTGTGGTTGACCGGGTTTCCCTCAGAAACAAGACCTCAGAATGATTTGTATATGACTTTTTAGACCTTGTCATAACATTTCCATTACAGTGATGAAGCTGAGATATTTTATTGCAGCTAACTTATTTGTATAAAGGGGGTCTCTCAGGGGGACTTGTGCTTGACAGCTTAGCAGCTCTGCCTGTCACACATTTAAAATATATTTCCACGCGCTTGGAGAGTCCCCTCAGTGGCTTTGTTTGGCTTTCAGACGTCTCGATGCGTCTAGGTTGTTGCTGTCTGCAGTGGTTCAACAGTGTCTGATTGGACGAACAATACTAAGTTACACATACTAAACCACTTTGTTATTCAGTTAAACCTTCATGTGAGCATTCAGTATTTAATTCAGCCTTTTCTCCATGTATGTCATTCTTTTACTGAAAAACGTAGTCTACATTGTGCATCTAAGGATGTGTTGTGAAAGTATTTTTTTTCTAGTTTAATTACTGAGGAATGTATTTTGGGATAATCTATTTAAAGGGGGTCATATGCTCATTTTCAGGTTCATACATTTCATTCTGTTAACCTTAACCTTGACCTGATGGCGCGTTAAAAATCAGAGTTTCTGAAAATGTGCTGTGTGCATTTCTCTGTGAATTGATTGCATTGTACTTGTATAGCTCCCCGATCTGCTCTCACTTTTTACAATATGTGACCTTTAAGTTAAATCATTGCTGCTGTTTTCTTTCCACTTATCTTTAGTCTTCCTCAACTTCCTCAGTTATCTCACGTAGTTGCTGCATACCCAGGAGCCATCCCACATGCCAGAGTAGCACTTGTTGCCTGTCAGTCACAACACTTGTCCCATCACTGCTGTTAGAGACATAAAGGTTTGTTCAGAGTAGGAGGGAGGAGCAGTGACAGTGCTATGTCCACTATAGGTTTCATCAATAGATAAAGTTACACTTGTGTACGTGTGCCAGAGACAGAAGTGTGTGTGTGTGTGTGTGTGTGTGTGTGTGTTACTTTCCCCGCCCCCAGGGGCTGTCCTAGCTGTCAGTCCTGCTCAGTCTGTGCGGCTTTGTGAACTGAAGCCTGTAGTGGGAGGAATTTGGGCAGGCACTAAACCCCACTGAAGTCATTTGCACAGACCAGACAGAGTGGAACAAAAGCCAGAGTTAAGAGAAACACTTCAGCATGTGCTGTGGCGTGAGCGTGTATGACAGTCAGAGTCAAAGACAGAGAAGAGAAGGACTGGGACGTGCACTTATTGGCTCAAATGTTTCCGAGTTCTTGGAAGTAATTTCCATCACTTGCTGGTAGTCAGCTCTGAAGTTGTGTGATGGATTCTTCAATGGCTTGAATCTGGGTGAGTTGACGATAAGTAGGTGCCCTATTTTCTTTCTGTCTGTGTTTCTATTGTAGGCGTTTGTTTTGAAGTCCCTCCAGGTGGATGCAACAGATGGTCTGTAGGTAACTAGTGCTCATTACGCTCTGTCTCTGCTGACCTCACCAGATGGGAGGAGGGGAGGGACAAATAGACAGACGAAAGGACAGAAGGTGGAAAACAGGGAACAAAGTTGCGAAATGAACACTGTACAAAAATGTTACAAGTTCGAGCATGTTGTGCTCCTCTCGCCTACTTGATGTTGAAGCTGTCTGATTTACGGTTTTTAAAGAAATCACATCTCAGTAGTGGTAAAACAAAGTATAGTAGACTTTTGAAATGAGGAGTTAATAAATTATTGTGGACTTAAAAAAATAAAGGGCTACTGACATACGGCATAAAAGTGCCATTAGTAAACAGTAATTCGTTTTAATAAAATATAATACCATCGTTTGTAAAGCCATTACTTATGAAACACTATGGGAATGAATGAGTCACTACTCAGCTCGGTATGTAGGATATTTATCATCCATGTTTTCAGAGTTAAAAAGGAAGTAGGATGTGCTATAGCCCACACTGTACTGTAAATAGACTTGTGCCTTCGCAAGCACAAGTGAAGTAGGTAATCTCATGTTTTTCATTGATTCAACCCCACTAGACTGATTTTAAGTCAGGATGGGCAGTATATTGATATTATATCCATATTGTCATGTGGAACTAGCTTTCGTCTTTGATATTGGTATATATTGCTTTTGTAATATGATGTATGTGTTGACTTTTCCTAATTTTAAAGGCTACATTACAGTAAAGTGATGTCAATTTGTAAACTCACCAAACTGTTCTAGCTCTTCCTCTACCAACTCAGTTATTATATCCACATTACTGATGTCATTGTATTGTGTACATATAATAATCACCTATAATATTTTCACTATCTATATATACGTATTCGGTCAAAAATATTGTGATATTTTAGTGATAATTTAAGAATAAGTGGATTATTTATGGTGTGTGTGTGTGTGTGTGTGTGTGTGTGTGTGTGTGTGTGTGTGTGTGTGTGTGTGTGTGTGTGTGTGTGTGTGTGTGTGTGTGTGTGTGTGTGTGTGTGTGTGTGTGTGTGTGTGTGTGTGTGTGTGTGTGTGTGTGTGTGTGTGTGTGTGTGTGTGTGTGTGTGTGTGTGTGTGTGTGTGTGTGTGTGTGTGTGTGCGCAGTATAAGCTAGCTGCAGGACAGAAATGGTCCTCATCACTTTCCTTAGTACCTTCAGCTGGTTTTATTTACAACTCTGTTTATCTTTAAACACCCTGCCTGAACTTTCTGTCTTTCGCGTCCAGCTGTTTCCCGTAGATTACACTAAATGTGGCGTGTTTGTGGCTGGAACACAGTACAGGCAAAGTCATTTTTGTTTACTTAATACTCAGTCATTAAATTGGAGGTTTGAGAATTAGGATTGTTATCTGTACTGTGATAGAAAATTACTATTTATCCCTGGAGTTGCCTTGTAAAAATCTGTATTCGCCCCTTTTGAGATGCCCTTGAATAACGCCCTGTGCACTGCTTAACTACCAACAGTAAAAACTGTATCGGACTTTCTCCAGGTGTTAATGCCAACAGTAAAACTCCACTGATGTGAAGAAGTGTGCTGCTAAAAAAGGGCCTATGTGCTCTTTCTAACTTGTTGCATTCAGGTTTGGTAATAAACCCTCTGATGGTTCATATACATCATATTTGGAAGAAAAAGAAGTTGGGAAGCTCCAGCTGTTAACCTGAGCAGGTCAGCTGCCATTATCTCCACATAAATGCGACTAAACCAGTAAATACTTGAACTATTGTGTCCAGGGCAATCGTATTTTCTGCCAATTGTCTCTTCTCTATACGCCTGAATTATCTTCCTATCTGCTACACAACACTTTTAGAGACAACAGTAAGTCTTATGAAACTGTGCTCTGACTGTGTTGTGTCTTGGTTGTTTCTATTTCCAGGCTGCATGTGCCAAGTTGGCCACAGATGCTGACATATGTATATGTATAGCTTTGGCCTGCTGGTGTAAGTCACTGAGTAAGGATTTGTAACGAGAGGAATAGGACCCACAATAAATGAAGAAATGGATTTGTATGACGTTTCCTCTGCTGCATCACTTTTTTAATGGAATGATAGGAACCAGACTTTGTTCGATGTAAACTGTACGCCCTTATAAAAAGAACACGCCCTCATTAAATGCTGTTAAATCATGAGTTTACTGGAGAGAGAGACGGAGAATAACAAGCTCCGTTTCAGTCTGAAATGAGCTGGAAGGGACATTTGGAAAGTGCAGCTCAGCACACAGTTGAGTTGATGCTTGAGTTCTGTAAATGTGCTTTAGTTGGAGGAGCTATTGTGACGCTCTTGTCTGCAGGAAAGGCTACTGCGCGGGGTATTTTTAGAGCTAAACAGGAGGCATGCCCCCAAGTGGGGAACAGCTGCATGGGCGTCCATCGCATTGCCTGTCAGATTAGAGAGCCTACCACTCCTGATAAGACTGTCCTGGATTGGGGCCAAATCCACTTCACCAGGTGGCGGGTGACAGAGCCAGACATCCTCAAGCAGGCTACATCACTGCAGAGGGCAAGTAGAGCAAGATAGGCAACATGGAATATCGTCTTAGGGGACTAATGAGAGAAGTTACATTTTTCAGTCAATTCAAATGATAAAGCATTCTTGGGATGATTGGAGTGAGCATTTGGGTGAAAACACAGTGCTCCATATTTCAGTATTTTAAGGTAAGTTTCCGTCATGGTTCATTTGTGTAGAGCAAAGTGGAGAGTGTACTCAGAGGGCTTCCTAAAACGCTGTACCCTTCTTGTTTCAGTCTGTTGATGTTTTGCTCCCTCCCCTGCAGGTCCTCCCTCCCTGAGAGACTTGACTGTGACCCTGCCTCCCTACCACCTCCTACATCCGAACACCACTTCCTCCCAGCCCTCCCTCCTCACCTCGGAGATACCGCAGAGTTCCCCACTCCCCCTCCCACACCCCCGGAGAGACACACTCCTGAAGCTCTACCAACCCCACCTGCATCTCCCTCCTTTCCTCCCCCTCCTCCAGCCTCTACCTCCCCTCCTGCTAACCAGTGTGAGGAGCACTGCCCTACTTCTGCACCCTGCCACCCTCCTTTAAGGTATGCACATGAACTCTGCCTGACTGTCTGTTCCTGAACCAGTTCATTTCCTATTCCACTCCTCACAGTAGATTTGTCAAGTGCTGACATTAGTCCGTTTATCCTGCTTGATGAAAAGTAGCCATGTCCTTATCCTCTCGGCCTCAGTTCAGGTCAAATAACAGCATTAAAAGGACATCTGGCACACTGAATTACCTTATTAATGTTGAAGATAATTAGACTACTGGAAAGGTAGTCAACCACGCTGTTTTCTTTTTCTAACTTGAAGAATTATTTATACTCTTCTTTTTAAAAAAAGTGATAGTATGGTGGGAAGATACCATTCTCATGTCTTGATGGTAAATATGTAGCTGGGGCATGCAGGTGGTCTGCTAAGCATAAAAACTGGAAACAGGGAAACAGCTTGTCTGGCTCTTTCCAAAAGAAACACAATCTTCCTACCCACACCTCTCTAGATTATTTCTTGTGTAGTTGCAGTAACTTCCTGGACTCTACGCTGGGGTCCTGACAACTGTACCCAGGCCAATAAATAGTACGAGGCACATTATCCCCTATGAAACGAAATTAATTTACAGTTTTACACTTTTCTGTGTGGATTAAACAAACAAGATATAAGGTCTAATATTTGTGGTTGCTGGAAGGAGGCGTGTATTACTTCTGGGCAGCCAGGCTAGCTGTTTTTCCCGTTTCCACTATTCATGTTTGTGCTAAGCTAACCAGCTGTTGGCTCATGCTTCATATTTACCATACAGACAGGAGAGTGGTATCAGCCATCTCATCTAACTCTCGGCGAGAATGCAAATAAGCACATTCCCTTAAATGTTTAATTATTGCTATAAGGAATAATTTTCACAGTGGTCACCATATATAGAAACATTTCATACTACATTATTACCATCTTCTAAGTGAAATACAGTCTGCTATTTCAGCCACCCGTCTTAAAACCTCATGAAATTACAGATTAGCTTTGCCATGCACGTCTACCACACTAACTCGTTGGAAACAGGATTTGTATGAACTTAGTGGTCATGGAAACTCAAATGTATACTGTGTAATTGTGGCTTGTTAATAGTGGATATATCAAAAGCATGAAATGTTTATATGTGGCTCTTTTAAACACTACAGGATAAAACAGAGCACTTACACACCACACTTTTTCACAATAAGCCCCGTAATAATAACCACTTAACATATTATGGCTCATTTCTTGCCATTTAGGCTGCTTGTGTAGCGCCCCAGTCATGGCACAAAGCTACAGAACACAATGATTTTTTATTCATAACACCGATGCTGATTACATTTAAATGCTCCTATTATCACGGCTGATAATCCTCTACAATCATTCTTGGCTTTGCAATTTATTTCATAGACTTACTTTTATAAGAGGGGATGACTCAGCCACTTTCACAGTGCACTGTCATTTACAACCAGCAGAGGTCGTTTTCCCCCTTCACAGAGTCCAGTGTTTATGTTTTACTGCCAGCCTGTGTCTGCACTCTGCTGTCTGAATGCGGCAGGTATATTAAAGCAACACGGGGAGACACACCAGCTCTCATATATGCATCAGTGTTGAATGGGAAAAGACTCAATGTTTTTTGGGTAGAATTATACACATTTACTTTAGACTCAATTCTATTTGTCTTCCTAAATGCCTCCCTTTCTCTTAAGAAGAGCAGAATTTTGAGAAGGCGAGGCTGGTGTTGTTATATTATTTATGATATCTGAGAGGATTGTTACTGTAGGTAGTAAAAGCACATGAAGGGATTATTCTTTTTGGATGTCACAGATTGTTCAGTGTGTCTGCAGGCAAACACACAGAACAGAACAATCCTGACTATTCCAACATATGTGTGGGTTTTACTGGGCGATATATCAATATTATATTGATTGATCTGAGATATTGAGACATAGACATAGATATTGTTATAGATTTTGGATATCGTTATATGACACAAGGGTGTTCATTTCCTTGTTTTTTAAGCCTGGAGTAAAGTGTTGTAATTTTCTGAATTTAGACTGTTCTAGCTGGGGTATTATTTGCCTTTACCCACTTGATACTGATTATCTATTATTATCTTCCAAATATCTCATTGTGTAACTATTTTGTGAAATAGTCAAATCTACAATATAATTGAAATATCAATGTATTTGGTCAAAAGAAATCATCATGGTTCTGCTCGACATTTATTATATTGCATGTTATTATAACATCTTGTTGAAAGGCACTTGAGTTAAATTGGCCAAATGCTTTCCTCCTCCAATTGAGAATTGGCCTCCTTCAGAATGTGATAATCACAGTCTTAGTCATCCAAAATCAAATTTACTTTCTGTGCTTTTTCCTCAATGAATCATTGAGAATCACATGAGTAATAATTAACCCTTCTGTCAGGCTTCCTTCTTTTGAGTTAATAATTAAATTGTCAGTGACTCACACACATTTTGTACTGAAGATTGTCCCTGACAGCTAAACTGTGAGGAGTGCCTTGCTTCTTTAGTTTTTCTGGATTCCTATGAAAACCCCCAAAACCAGCCAGCTCCTTCCCTCTACTTTTAATTATTCTAAAAGCACTCTCTTTCTTCTATTTGACACTGTAGAGAGAGAATATTATAAAGCTCTGCATTTTACATTACTTGCGTCCTCATTTACTTGCAGTTAAGATAAATCTGTTGTTCCCATTGTTTTATACCCAACAACTCATGTCTGCTATTGAGATAATGAGTCGATGGATATCTAAGCCTTTCGTTTTGAGGTTTCCCATCAAAGTGCCCTGATTTTTCGCTGATTGCTTTTATATTTTACTATGATGATAAAACGAGAGAGAAAGTCTGTTAAGGAAATATACTGTAAACGCAGACAGAAGTCTGAGAGTGGATGTTTTGTAGATGCGGCCTCAGTAAATTGATCCCGCGTGTGATTGTTTATGGGAGCAATGCAGCCTTTTCTTGGCATATGGGAATCAATACTCTGGGCTCTTACTCTGTCTGATTAGCAGCTGCAGGGGGTGGGTCCATCTTTTAGGGTCCTTCCCTAGGTTTTTGCAGTTTTTCTTGCTTAGGGTTATTTGAATAATCTTGGGGCTTTGAGATTAGCATTGCCAAATTAAGGGGCATATTGTTTGTTTTTGTTTAATTTGATCCTTTGGCAACCTTTGAGACCGATACCCATGATGAAGGGACATTCTTGAACTGACTAGACAACCACAACCTGAATTTCACTTCAACACTTTTAAACATTCTTAAAATTGACCCCCTTTTTAGGTCATGTTTCTCATTTCTAAAGGTCCCATATTGTAAATAAGTGAGATACCATGTTTTTTTTTATTATAAAGCAGGCCAAGGTGCTATTTATATACTGTGTAAGTATGAAAAACACTCAATCCACAGAGAAATATCAGAAACTGTGCCTTTCTTCTGTACAGGAGGACTTCTGTACAGTTATGTCACAACTATACTACATATAGGTTGAAAGTGCCACTACAGTGCTGTTACAGTCATTCCACAGCTGCAGTGAAGGTGTAGAGACACCAAGAGCGCAGATGCTCAAGACCCAGAAAGTCTGACCAATCAGAGCAGACTGAATTCATGTACATTAAGACAGTCTGAGAATTTGTTTTAAATATTAAAGCCTGTAAAAATCTCCTAGAGTAACACAAGCTAACAATTAGAATAATATGGGACCTTTAATTCTGACTTAACTGTAAGTTTTGGATTTTTTTTTAACACAACCAAAACCCATTTGACATGTACATAGAAGTCATATTTTTTCTAATACAATCTTCTCACTTAGCTTCAAAACACACCCATGACACCACAGATTGTCCTGCACCATCACACTCTGCTTAGAAGCATACACTATTACATTCAAACCATTGCAGGCTACACATATATGGATCGTAGTGACCCTGATTCGTCTTGAGTGCCGCTATGAATCTTTCAGAAAAAACTGCCACAGCCATATCTTCCAGTGCCTGAGTTTGTTGAATTTTTAATTTCTTCGTTTTCTTCAGTCTACTGTTGAAACAGCAGTGCAAGGCCAGGCTCTTAGAGTAGCGATGCAGAGAGGATGTTCAATAGAACAGTAACTTGTACTTCATACATACATGCTTTGCTGCCCTAGATACATCTTTGAACTGGTATGGGGGTAGGGATGGCAATTGCAATCAATACTTTTGCCCCAGAAGGGGTGCATGTTGGGAGCTGTGAGTGGGCAGCATTTTTACTTGTCCCCTTGGGCTGTGAGACATCGACCAACAGGCCCATCCGAGACTAACATGGCATTGATATTGTTTGTGAACATTAGTTAATGGACTTTAAGTTTATATGCAAACACTCCCCTTTTCAAAAGTGGTGTCAGGTTCGACATGAACAGTGGGGTTTTGTGTTCAACGTGGAACTGTAGATTCTGGTGTTTTAGTCCACACAGAGGTACGACACTTGAAACCTGCGTACAGCAAATTTGTGTGACTACAACTGCTTCAGGCTGGAGTTGCTATTGTAGCGAGCCCATGTTTCCTTACTATCCCACGAGTGTACAATAGATTTATTCTTCTCATATTTCCAACGCCTCTCTTTCCCATTGCTCCTTTACAATCAATGGGAAATTTGCAGAACCCTGCCCCCGCTCTTCTATCCCACAGGACACATTATCTGTGTCTGTCACACGCACAAAGATGTTTAAGAGAAAAGAGAGATTGGAAAACACGACTAGACAAAATGTAATTATTTCTCTTCCAGTCTTTGATGTAATTCAAGTTTTGATGAGAGTGCCAGTAAATTAAATCAGCAACCCAGCCTGCTGTCCAGTGGTTTAACCTCATAGACCATATTCATTTAGACAAATTGCGTATGTCCCTGCCTCCTTAGCAAAGTACACCTCTGGATTAAGCTTCTATAATTAAAATTAACATTGACGTTTTTCAGTCTGATAATGGGTCGTCAGTGTTACTTGTCTAATGCAATATAGTATAATTTGGATTTTTGTCTCTTTTTTATCCCATAACACCTGTGCTGGTACAGAGCTGCTGGTGGAGGGACTTGATTGAAAGGGAATATAATAGTGTCTGACTTGAATAGTACGCACGCATACTTGTTTCTCAGAGTCTATTGTTTACCTTGGGCATCATTCTGGTTGGCCATGTTGAGCGCTGGAAGCTTCCATTGTGTGAAAAGGAGGCACAAATATTACGTTTTAGCTGTGCAAGTCACTGCGTGACAGAGGGGGAATCCTGGCAGGAGAAAAGCAGCAGAGGGAGGAAGAAGGTGACAGAGATGGTGAAAGAGAAAGCGTCTGTTAACCAGTGTGATATTTGGGGGGTCTGCTATTGTTTGGCTCCCCTGCATAGTCACGGTGGCGGATGAGAAAAAGCCTCTTGTCTTTTTAAAGGCACAGGAGGCTGAAGTCAGGGGAGAGAGTGGAGGAGAGAGGGGGGAGGAGGCAGCAAGAGCAGCCACACAGCTCAGCGATATCAGCAGCCAAACAGAGAAGAGGCAACTCAGACACCTCATACAAGACGGCAAGAAAGAAGGATTATTCCGTCCTGTTTTGTTTTGGATTATTGTCTTTTTAACATTTTGCTCTTGGAGATTGTATTCCTCCCAGTGTTGCATTATTTTTATCTTTTTATCAGATGAGAAGCAGGAATCTTCTCAGTCTGTAAGCAACAGAGGCTCAGGGATGCTGTGCACAAAGTGAGAAGCTCTTAAATCATCCACTGCTTTGCTCCTGATGAGAGAAGGAGTTGCTCATCCTCTGCACTGCAGCACAGTAAACTCACCTCCTGCCCGCGTCCTCTGTGAGGATCAGACCGAAAAGGAGAGAGGTGTTTTGGAAAGGGGGAGCAGGTGGATGTCGAGGGTGGCTGGAAAGCAGGAGCAGGCAGGGGGGGCAGAGCTAGCTGAGGATGGGAGCCAACGAATCCATGGAGCAAGGAGAGACCCCCTTTCCCTCTCAAGATCACATGTGAGTGTGAATCCAATGCGACCGACAGAGCACGTCATCATTGTTGTCGTTTGCTGTTGTGATGTAAATGAGGATGAAAGAGTCTGAGCACGTGCAAAGTAACATGTGCATCAGTGTGTCTGGACTGCAGTACTGTAGCCTATGTATGATATTAGTGCTTCAGGAGAGCCTGTGGGAACCAGAATTAGGCAGTGAGTACAGTAGGTGCCCCCGGGAGGCTGGTGAGGTGATGTTTTGTTCTGTATGAAGGAGGACGCGACTCACCACGCTGGGAGCAGGAGCTACTAACAGTGTTGAAATAGAACACAGTGCGTAGGGGTGGAAGAAAATAACTCAGGAACATCAGTAGATGAGAGAGTTAGAGAGGAGGAGAAATGGAGCAAGAGTGCTCCACTTTGCTGTGTTTTATTTATATCTCAGACACTGCTGCACAGGAGAAGAAGGATCAGGGGAGAAACAGCCAGGAGCCTGCGTGTGTGTGGTCTGTGTTGCAGAAATGAATGATTTATAGCATAATACATAAGTTATTATTCATCTCAAAACACAGCTAAATTCAGACCTCAGAGGACTCAATGCTTTTTAAAAAGAATATCAGCAGTACATTATAGGCTCTTTTTGTAATTTAGTTTATTTGACAAAATGTATAAGACATTGTCAGTCCATCAGTCCATCCTCGCCACAACAAGATAGAGACCGCTAATGAACGACCAAAGTGTCAGACACAACCACAACATCCCAACACAACAATCCACTTATAGTAAAATATACCAATAAAATAATATCACATTGAATATGTGTCTATCTAAAACAACTGCGGTCATGACTTTGGCCTTTTTCTGAACTTTTTCTTAACAGCTTGTGGGTTCCACACTTCCTTAACAGTACGAGGTAGTTAATTCCACTAGCACCAGCATATAAAAGATACCTTACCAATCATGGTTTTGAATCTCTGTAGTTCCAGGTCAGCTGCCCCAGCTTTGGTATTATTGAGGACGGTTAAATAAGCAGCTGTTTTCCTCCAGGTGTGCAAAACAGAAACACTGTGCCTACCTTCCCATCCACCAAAAATAAGGCTTTTACTGAGTTCACTGCCTGAGTTTCAAAAGCACTTACAGTATAGAAATCATTCACACATGAAAGCACTGCAGTGCTCTGATCTGGAAGTGTAAGGTACCAAATGGACCAAATTATGGTTATGCTCAAGGGAACTTTTATTTCTTTTCATTTTATTCAGAAATCTAAATGTGTGGCTGGTTTGTTTTTGTGTGTGCACTGATTGAAGGGGGTTGGGATTCTACTGAATGAACCTAGCATCTGATCTCATCATCAAAATGGAGATTTAAGTTTAACCCCCTCCTTGCGGGTGCACTGACTCCGAGACCTGGCCTGTTGTTGTTTAATATGCCATCTGCTTGCAGTCCAAGTCTCAGATTATGCTAGATGAGATAATCTCAGTCTGACACCCTTTGCTCTCAGTGGCTTCTTTGTTTTGACAACTGGGTGTATTTCTTACCACCAGATTTGAGGGTTTCATCAGTCTGGATGGAGATGAGAGACATCTGCTCTGTTTGTATGATCTGACTGAGTGATTCTCCATAACATTTCATTTCCTGAAGTTGAGGAAGCATTTGCAGAAGACAAGAGCAGCTTTGCACTATTTTCCCATTACACAGCCTCTTTAAATTGCTCCCTGGTCAGCACATCACATCTGTGTAGAAACTGGAGAGGCTCTTGTAAAATGAAAATAGGTTGTGGCGTTTCACAGGGTGTTCAGTGCCTATGATGTAATACTTTATATCCAGACACTCAGTCATCAGGGGGATAAAAGCACAGCAGCTCCCTCTGTTGGACTCATAGACTGTATACAGTGTAATGGGGGACAGACTCAGCATCAGTGTCACTATCTTTTTTGTATTTTACATCATTCTACTATCATTCGTCCTTTCACATTATAGAACTGTTATTATCATATATTCAAAGTACACGTTGTAAAAGATGTATTTCCCAATGCCACGTTGAAAACATTTCTGTTCAGGTACATTTTCCGATGAAATAATTTAACTGATACAGTTTATTCATTGATGATTGTTTTGTCACTCACATTTGGTAATGCAAAGTATGTGACAGTTTTAAATGTATCTGTACTGCTACTAGGGCTGCAACTATGATTATTTTCAGGATCAATCGTTTGGTCTATAAAATTTCAGAAAAAAAGTTTTGTCAGTTCAAAACCCAAACATATTGAGTTTAATGTATGAAACAGAGAAAAGTGGCAAATCTCCAAATTTGAGAGGCTGGAAACAGCATTTTTTTAATCTAAATATTTTTCAATTCTTTTTCTGTCATTCAACAAATGGATTAGTCGACTGATCGTTGCAGCTCTAACTGCCACATAGCCCATTTTATTCTAATGAAAACCTACACCTGACTAAGTTGCTGCTCTTTTCCTTTCTGTCCGACAGAAAGTCAGAGGACTCTTTAATGCCCAAAAAGCTAACAGCTGATCCAAAATCAGCCCGTTCAAAAACAGCTGAGAGGGAAGGGACCACTTAATGAGGAGAAGATAAAGGATGAAGATTAATTGTAAAGAGCAGGAGGTGAGGCAAAGTGAGAAAATGAATGGTAAATAAAGAGTGGAATGGAAAGAGTTAGTTGACAGTGAAGCCCATACAGTGAGGGTTTAGTGTTTAGAGGGAGGACAGCAGCTAATCCATTGAGGCTAATCACACAGCTGCTTAAAGACCAGCAACCAGCCTCCATTCATCCCTCCCTGCTTCTTTCTTTCTCCATGAGCTTTGATCTAATCAGTCGCCTCCATATCACTCTTAAACATACAATTTCTTTGTGTGCAAAGAGCGGCATTTGCATTGCCAACCTCTTCACATTTTTTAAGAGGAATGTGTGTAAATAGGACAGACAGGTGGTGTCAGGTTTACATGTCGGCGTAGCCCAGTTTCCCCCCAGCTGTTTGGACAGGTCGAGTTGGATTTGGCTGAAAGCAGAGACATGTCTGGCTGTCTGAAATGCAGCGTCTCCCTGCCTCACGCTGCAGAATTGCTGTCTCCAGGCAGTCATCTCAGCCTGTGAGAGGCTGCTATTAACTTCTGCTTTCTTTGTTTCTATCCCCCCCATACCCTGACTACTCACACACACGCTGCGTTTCCTCTCTTTATGTTTTGTCTGCAGCCAGATCACATAAGAGCTTCTGAAAATACACAAAAGACACTCCCAGATTGATATTTACCTGTTTTAATTACAGCACTCCTTTCAGTGTATAATTTCATGTCTATTAGATGCCATTTGTTTAAACTTGAATAACGATGATCAATATTAGCTATTCTGTAGGGAAAAAGAAGAGTAGAATAAACCAAAAAATAATGCTGCTTTTCTTTTTTTTTCCTGTGAAAAAAGCCCAGTATATCAGAAAATACACTACAGTGGACCTCTGTGGTTAGGCAATCCTCAGTTGTGTGTGTTTGTGTTGGATTGTGTAGAGTCAGCCATCTTTGTTTTTTTCTCTCCTTCCAACGTGGAACATATGGCGGCAGCAACCTCCTGTTACCATAGCAACACAGTGTTTGCAGTCACAGGAAAAATGTCCTCTGCAAGGACATAAACGGAGCAACGCAATGAGGCCTAATTACCTTATTGCTTATTTCAATTTTATTTCCATCCATCCTTAATATTATACGTTTTCATAGATTAATTTGTTTGGTGTGTGGCAAGTTTTTCTTTTTTGCATTGACACACTACACTTGGAGCAGCCTGTCAGACCATCTGACACTATGAGGCTGGTACCTAGTCATGGTTCCAGATGGATCTCCAGGCAGAAAGGTCTTATCCTGCTGGGACACACTGGGCCCCTCACAGAGATTACTGCCATGTGCTGTCTCGTTTTTACATCACACCACCCTCCAACGTAATGGAGGTGTTATTAAGGCTTTGAAACCTGATGAATTGTTTGGATTTGTCAGTAGAGCATATTGCCGTGCAATATTACCCTCCTGCCGTATTGTTGCTTTAGAGGAATATCCATATCTGCTGTGATGTGACCCCGGGGATAGTGGCCTTATTGCCCATGACAACAAAAGACATTTATTACCAGCTTCCTTCATAAACACTAACGTCTCAGTTCTAAATTTTTGTCACACCGGCTGTATTGATGGCTAGATGGTATTTCAGGCCCCCCGTGTCTTTCACACTACATACTACTACGTCTTTTATTTGACCCATGTTTTTGCACACGTGTGCGACAAAGCCCCCCGCTGAATGCTCAATGGCTTCAGCAATGCCTTGAGGTGAATCTCTATAGATTAGCTAAATCAATAGGGTGTATAGGCTTGGAGGTGTCATTTAACTCTGGAGGTCCTTGTCTCTTCTCCTCTCTATGCTCTTGTATTTGTACATGTGTGTTAAAGAGGTATCGAGGTCCATAACAATGGCACATTTTTGTCTAGCCATTGCATTTGTCGTTCCTGTTTTATGTTGTTCGCTGTAAAAAAAAATTCCATTGTATGTCCAATGATGTGTTAGAGAAGCCACCTCATGCAACTGCACATGATAATATTTTTCAGGCATCAGTAGTCAAAACAGATAGATGTCTGTCAAGTTTCAGTGTGTCTGTGAAAATGACCCAGGTATGTATGGCACAATCTGGGTGTGTCTTTGCGATGACCAAAAAAAAGTGTAAATTTCCTTAAGTAATTAAGGCAGAAAGGGTCACCATGGTATGATGGGACAGAAAATATATATCTGATGCAGTGTGATGGTATAAGTCATGAGCAAGCTTTGGGCTGCCTTTTCTTTTGTACGGATACAACAACGTGGTTCAGGAGCAAGAGACAGAGAGGTAGAGGGAGGGAAGAAAGAGGAGCGAGGAGGGCTGTGAGAGAGAGAGAGAGAGGCAGAGGGTAGAGAGAGAGAATATACAGTATGCAGTCGGTGGGCTTCTGCAGCCAGTCTCATTCAGATTGGGAAGCATCATTTTCTACTGGGGAGAACTGGAGACAGACTGATGGCTACAGGAGCAGCGTGAAAGGACTCAGATTGTAATTTAGAAACAAAGAGATATTAGACTTTTGAAAAAAAGAGATCAGTCAGAGGGAAGGTCTCGGTGGTCTTAAGTCATCATCTTAGAAAGAGGCGTTGGGTCTCTACCTGTGTGTGTCAGGCATTAGCATTGTGGTGTAGCCCACCGGCAGCCATGGCAGTGACTACGTGGCAGGCTCTGTCTCCACTGCAGTGGGCTCGCTGGGGCTGGGACACACTGCTGGGAGGGGCAGGAGACGGGGACAGCCCGGGCTCGGATCCGGCTCTCGGGCTCCTCCGGAGTCTCTCCTGGGGCTCACGTCATGACAGCATGATCAGTGCTGCCGTGGTCAGACAGAGGTGAGACAGGACGGGAGGCTGAGCTCACATACCGCCAGATGATACATTGATCAACGGACCTTGGTTGTGTGTGTGTGTGTGTGTGTGTGTGTGTGTGTGTGTGTGTGTGTGTGTGTGTGTGTGTGTGTGTGTGTGTGTGTGTGTGTGTGTGTGTGTGTGTGTGTGTGTGTGTGTGTGTGTGTGTGTGTGTGTGTGTGTGTGTGTGTGTGTGTGTGTGTGTGTGTGTGTGTGTGTGTGTGTGTGTGTGTGTGTGTGTGTGTGTGTGTGTGTGTGATGCAGGACTTCGTAAATGTCTCTGTTTTTGGGCTCAGTGTTACCCTCCTTATGTATTTCATATCTGTGATAAAGATCTTGAGGTGGTCTTGTATGTGTATGGGTGTTTCATGTGTGTGTGTTAAGGTCGGGTAATCCTTTGTCTCAGATGTGTCGTTATCTGTCACCTTACTGCAGATTCAGCAATTTCATTTGTAGCCATAAAAGTCTACAGGAAATGAAAACAGAAACACATACTAGCCTGGGGACTATTTTTAACACATACAGGGAAAGCACTTGCTGCCCTTCGTTCCTGATACACATAACAAAATACTGTCCTTACTGTATCCGTATGATGACATATTCACACCGTATATTGCACTGAAGATAATATTGAAGCTGCTTTCTTGGAAATAAGCGTATCCTTTGTGACGTCCTGTGTCTGAAGGAGAGAAGTTTAGCACACCCTCATATGACGTCTGTCGTTCTGTTACAGTCACTCAAGTCATTACAGTTCAAGTCTGATGTATGCTCATGTTCTGTTATAGGAGTTCAGACTCTGATGGAGCGTTTGAGACCCCTGAATCCACAACTCCAGTGAAGGCTCTTTCTCCTGTAGATACCCCAACCCAGCAACTAACGTCAGATGACAAAGGTAGAGTAAGAAAATTATGGCATGATAGCTCTTATTTATACAGTATGACGCTCATTTCACCGCCATAAGAAAGCAGGTGTAGGAAAGTCTTGTTGCACCACCTAGTGGAATAAAGCAGTATTTCCCACCTGGCTTTGTTTGCTGAGACATCTTCCCTACGCCAAACTGGCTAATCGGTTCAGTCTCTCTCTGTTGTGTGGTTATTTCCAACTGAGAGACTCCTAT
The DNA here is from genome assembly GCF_963691815.1 of Echiichthys vipera. Classification (NCBI taxonomy): domain Eukaryota; kingdom Metazoa; phylum Chordata; class Actinopteri; order Perciformes; family Trachinidae; genus Echiichthys; species Echiichthys vipera. The sequence goes on from NC_139836.1 coordinate 13,506,322, forward strand.
TGAATTATTTATAGCACATTCATCTCTATAATTGGATGTGTCAGAAGCTCCATGCAAGCTTCCTTGTTCACACCTGCATCTCACCCAAACCAGTTAAAATATATGATGATCCCAATTTCATTTCATTTAGATTTTATGCCTTCTTTTTAGCAGCTACCTCTTTATGTTGCGTGTCTCCATCTTTTGCAGTAGCAGTAAACTCAGTCAGTGATCCTGCCTCTGAATTGACTTCAACTGATGCACCATGCCGTTCCCCGTCCATTGTTTTTGATGAAGACAGACCCATCGCAGCCAGTGGCCAATACAACATCGAGTTTGCTGGAGATTCAACAAGTCACACTCTGACCCGTTCACTCAGCCTCCAGGGAGGAGAACTAGACAGCGCTGGACTGTTGGACGGATCAACAGTGGGAGACTTCCGTCCACATTCTGAATCCTTCAGCGTAGACACTGGGAGTGCCCCGGGGACGCTACACAGGCCCAAGAAAGTCCGTCCTGGGTCTGTGAAGAAGAAGCCTATTCTCAGACAGAACTCCAACCCAGAGACTCCAAAGCCTGCCTCATCCAGCAGCACCCCAGAGATCAAGAAGCGGGCAAAGTCTCGAACTGCCAGCCCTCTCCAGCCTCAGGAGGAAGCAGAGGGGGGATCTGCAACCCCAAGCCCCGGAGGAACCCTCCGCAGGACTAGGAAAAGCCGTGTGGAAACTCCTCCTCCTCTGCCGGAGGAGACCAATCATACCAGCCAAGAGGAGAGTTTTGTCATCCCAGCCTTACCCTTGTGCCAGGAGGAGACCCCTCTCCAGGCTAGTCCAGCGGGCATAGAAGAATCCCCCATACCCCCTACTACCTTCTACAAATGGGATCCAGAAAATTTTGAGAACATCGACCCTTTTAAGACTGGAGGTAGTAAAATTGCCAATTCCCCTGTACTGGGTCGCAAAGGTCCAGTTTGTGCCCCCATCGCCACCCCTCCAGAGAGTCCCTCTGTCTCTGCTGTGGAGCCGAGTCCCCTAGCTCCTCTTAAAGAGCCAGTTACCAACCCTGAAGAGCAACCCATCATCCCCAAACGTCAGCCAGTAAGGCTGGAGTTTGACTACTCTGAGGAGGGCAGTGAGGCATCACACCAGGCCCCTCCCCCACCCAAGAAATTGGGCAAGAAACTTGGTGCAAAGATGCCTCTGAGGAAACCAAAGCTGGGGCTGAAGAAGGCCCCTCCAGCGCAGACAGAGCAGCTGGACAATGATCGTCCACCAACCCAGAACGGCAACGAAGAGGACATCCCTGTTCCCGCAGTCTCTTACAAGTTTGACCCTGACAAGTGGGACGATCCAAACTACAATCCATTTACTCCTAAGAAAGGCATCAGCAACTCCCCCAAACTATCCAGGCCGTCTTATTCCATTGACACTGATAACTTTGATAACTCTGTCGACCCTTTCAAATCCTCCAATAAGATGGCCAATTCCCCTCCCAAAGCCTCCGCCTCCTTTGAACTGTCATCTAATGACTATGACAATGAAAATGACAACATTGGGGAGCTGGAGGACCAAAATCAAAACAAACCTGCCAAGAAGAAGAAAACTCCTATCAAATCGTAAGTTCACAGTCTATTATCACAGGGTCATACACACAGAGTCCACACTCACTTACAGAACATTATTATATTATATGTTTATGTGTATGTCTGCATCTGTGTTGTTGAAGTTAGTCTGTGTCTGTACGTGGTCCTCTTGTCTATTACTATATGCCAGTGTCCTCTGTCTGTCTCTCTGTCACCTGTGTCTGTGTATTCTCATATGTCACAGGAAGTCCAGGGGTGGGTCTTCTCTATGTTGTCTGTTGTAAGTACAGGGACAACACAACCATCCATCCCTTTTTGATCCTTAATTCCATTTGGCTCCTTTCAAAGCAGCATGTTACCTTGTTGTCCCTCTTCCTATTAACAGAAACATCACAATCCATTGTGCCCACTATTCAACAATTCCATTTAACGTTTTTTAACCTTGCCCATTGTAAAAGGACCTACCAGTATTCAGCTTTGTTCTAACTCCTGTATTATGCTCCGTATAATCCTGCTTATGAAAGTGGCAGTTGAAAACCCTCATAGTACAAATAGTGAAGTCAAACTTGGTATATTATCTCAAATGTGGCCTAAATATGTGTAAGAATGTACAAGGAGCATTGAAACATAATTTTAAAGAGAACCCCCCCCCCCCCCACACACACACACACACAAACACACACAGACACGCACACACACACACACACACACACACACACACACACACACACACACACACACACACACACACACACACACACACACACACACACACACACACGTGTTTTTAAAATATTTAGAACATGTTATAATCATTTTTATCAGCACTTCCTCCAAAACAAGAGTGGAAATATTGAAACAAATTTTAGAACAAACAAGTTTTATGGTTAAATGTCCCATTAAATTTTTCTACTGAAGCTGACAAGATATTACTGACATCACATTGTGTCCTGTCTGTGTGGTGCTCCCTCTAGTGTTCATTGTTGAATAGGCTAAAACTATATAATAGTGATTACAGTATACTGATAATACAGTATATATATATATATATATATATATATATATATATATATATATATATATATATATGAAATAGGATGATGCATCTTGATAGCTGCTGTAAATTGCAATCAGAGATGGGGACTTGGATTTAAGACTTGAGTCGGACTTAAGATTTGGGAAACAATATTTATTATTTATTGTTTTGTTATTATATTTTTTTGACTCCTTGCAATATCCTGTTTAAAGTGATCATATGCCAAATAATTAGTCAATGCTGACTCTGTGTGATAATAGATAAAGGAGAGATGATACAGTACATGTTTAGATATGCAGTACATTTCTTAGATGTGCAGTTCTAAGCAGATGAAATAATGCTCATGTCAATCACACTTGAGACTTGGAAATGTCAGGACTTGAGCATATCTGCTTTCTATCCAAGGACTTCTAGTCTTCCCTTTACAAACCCTCTGAGAATCTATTTGAAAACGGAGGTAACAAAAGTAAAATAAAACTTCCACTAACAATTACTCTTCAGTAATAGATTAACTAACCTGCTACATGACCAAATTCATCCCAGGATCTGTGTTTTTTGTCAATTTGTGTGAAAAGTAAACTATTCATAACAGCCACTGTAGCATTCATTTACCACTACTACTGTGCAGTTACTAACTATAGATTAGCACAACGGAACTCACTGTTCACTGTGTTCATTTCATCCACACATAGACTACAGTAAGTGACACTGTTATACATATTGTAATGCTGCTCACTGCAAATTATGTTGTCATTTATGCAAAAGCAGATGTACCCAGCCAGTTTTTTCTTATTAGTATTTGCGATTATACACACATTTGAGATATTTAGCAAATACACAGTACTTTGTGTTAGACAGTGACTGTTGGAGCTAATAAAGAGTTGTGTACTGAAGACGCTGAGTGAGTCTGGAAATGTATCTTTGTTTTTTCTTCTTAGTAATACTTTCAGAGTGAAGAGGTCACCCAAGAAATCCCCGCTGTCTGACTCCTCCCAGGTGTGTACCTAATTCTCCTGTACAACTGTAACTGTACATCCCTCTGTAAACTTGGCTGTCTTACTGTTTTCTGCCTGTATTTCTGACTCTGTCACTTCAGTATTGCACTCTTTTGTGTTGCAGGATCCTACACCCACAGATGAAACTCCCCCCCTCCACCCGCAGGACGACCACGCCACAGACGAGGAGAAGCTGGCCTCCTCCACCAGTCACAAGTGGGCAGCCCTGCATGACATGGATGCAGATTTGATCTCTGACCAGCAAGACTTCCCTCAGCCATCTGACCTTACTTCCTTTGTTAATGAGAACAGTCTTCCTCATCAGGCTCCAGGTGAGGCTTAGCAGTCTGACTCTCTTGGATCCCTCTTTGTACCTCCAGTCACCTGTGTCCAAATAAATACTGACAGATAAAAGCAAAGGAAATTCAAAGCTTATGTTTGGATAAACCGTCATGTACAGTACAGCCACTTTACTCTTCATTCATCCGGCAACGTTATTGATTTTCTTTTTTTTGTGGCAGTGTAATAAGCCCAATGGCCCAGTTCTCTACTGCCCTCTGACCTCCAGAAGAGTCACCTCTTCCCGGAGGCTGTGTGGCTCTACCCATCTGGGTCAGAGATGAAATATAGTAACAAACAGACTGACAGTCGTGCCTCAGCTTCTGAGCTCATCAGAGGCTGGTTGAAACACTGGCTGAAATGTCTCACCATTTATTTTGCTGCATCTAAAACTGTGTTTTGTCTTTCCCTGTCTATGTGCAAGACTATGAAATTGAGTACATGGAGAAGCTTGGCTCCGCTTCGCCTGTGAGTATTTAATGTTATTTAAAGAATATAAAGTGTATGCTGGTATGTTTTATATGTCACATGTTATTTAAAGGTCCCATATTGTAAAAAGTGAGATTTGTCTTTTTTTAATTATAAAGCAGGTTTAGTGCAGGTGCTATATAAATACTGCGGAAGTATCCAAACGCTTAATCCATAGAGAAAGACCTAGGAATTCTGACCAATCAGAGAAGACTGTTTTTTTTTTGGGAGGGGGGCTTAAAGAGATAGGGGCTTGTTTAGATAGACTTCTTTTAACATTAAAGCATGTAAACATGTTCTAGTAAAAAACAAGTTTGAACCTGAACATGAGCATAATATGGGACCTTTTAAAATTTGAATTCAGACTTGGAAAGTTTACGTTTTATTCTCTTGTGTGTCATGTAGCCACTGTCTGTGAAGAAGCCATCTTTGTACCTGAAGTTAGACTCAGTATCTGACAACTTAACCAAGAATACGTGTGCACATGGATCTGAGCCCAGCTCCCCCTGCACAGGGTACATCACACTCCACTACTATTTTACTGCATCCTTTTTCTCTAGTATGTGTAGTTACTTTCCAGTATTTCACTGTATATTGTAGAGAGTCTCACAATGCAATTACCAGTGCTTTACTGGTATATCTTACCTGGTGTATTAGTTTGCTAATTGTAACCCATAATGATTTGTATTGCATAATGCACGCAGATCAGCTGCTCCAGCAACGTTTTTCATTAACACTCCCATTCATCATGTACAGTACATTACATGCAATGTCCGTCTTATTCACTCTCTGCACAGGAGTTTTGAGGAGATGGAGGCCCAGATAACAGCGGGTATAAAGACACCGGTGCTGAGTTCCCGGCCTGGTCCTGAGGGCTCTACTGGGGACAAGGGCAGGAAAAGAGAAAGTGAGGCACTCAGCCGAACACAGAGCACGGAGAGGGATGAGCAGGTGAGCTGAATGCTTTTGTAAAGAAAAGAGCAGTTATGTGGTGAAAAAGAAATCACTGTCATTTCTTCGTGTTGTCATGTACGGAGAATCTGTTAGTTTTGATTTTGTAACATTAACACCATGTCATTGTTTAGTAACATGGGGGAGAGTGCCACACTGCACATGCTTTGTTGTAAGCTGTGACTTGGCCCTCAAACACGAGCCCCATCACTCATAGTGATTCTCATTAAAGCCATGTCACTGAGATAACACATAGCCAAGCTGCCACACTAGCTTCCAAGCTTGAACTCAGTGACTCCCAATGCTGCCACTCAAACACTCAGCGCTTGCTTTGCCATGCTGACCCCTGCCCTCCTCCCTGCCCTCTGCTTACTGCTCCTGGTGCCCCTGTAGCCCCCTAGCCAGAGTCCCGTGGAGGCCCCTGCTCCAGTCCTGGCCATGCCCCTGTTAGACAGGCTTTCGGAGTGTGACGACCTCTTGCAGTACCTGGAGCCTGACCTGGCTGAGACCAACCCCACTGCTTTCGCCCAAAAACTACAGGTGTGTTGACAGACCACACATGTTGACAGACCCCTCCTGAACCTTATAGGCCTTACCTCTAGTGGCCCCTGATGTGTGATTGTGTTTATTTTCATTTCCATTTTTTTAACCTCCTCTGTTGCAGTTTCAAGCTTACTGTGTGAAATAGATTGATGGTGTGTAAAATGTAGACAGCAACAAGTATGTGCGCTCAACTCAAGTTTTATGATGTGTTTTCCCTTTTGCACCCTCATCCTTGGGCCGCAAACCCCCTTCCCCTCCCCCCAAAACCCATCAATCAACACCCACCCCCCATGTGTGCGGCCCAGGAGGAGCTGGTGCTCGCTGCTCTGAGGATAGAGGCTCTGCAGGTAGCCAAACACATCTCTCAGTGCCCTTCCCTCTCCACTGTAATCCCCCAGGTACTGCGCTGAGTCCTGCACCCGGTGTGTGTGTGTGTGTGTGTGTGTGTGTGTGTGTGTGTGTGTGTGTGTGTGTGTGTGTGTGTGTGTGTGTGTGTGTGTGTGTGTGTGTGTGTGTGTGTGTGTGTGTGTGTGTGTGTGTGTGTGTGTGTGTGTGTGTGTGTGTGTGTGTGTGTGTGTGTGTGTGTGTGTGTGTGTGTGTGTGTGTGTGTGTGTGTGTGTGTGTGTGTGTGTGTGTGTGTGTGTGTGTGCATCTTAAACGAGTGGTTTTGGAAAAGCAGTGTGTGAAATGCATGTGAGCGTGCATGAGTGTGCCTATCCTGCCCCCTAAACACACCATGACTGTGAAATCATGGCCTTACATGGTGGCTGCACCACTACATCTACAGTCCTCTTCAGTCCCCACACATGAAATGTCTAACATGGCTTAACGCGTCCAGCTCCCACCCTGACTAGCAGTGAACTCTTGCAGGTTGTTTCCTCCGGAACAGAGTGCTGTGCCTTCTTAGTCCCTCGCCTTTATTGTGCATGTTGGGCAACATGCATGTTGCCTGTTCATGAGGCTTACATGAGCATGAATGTGACTGGGAATGTCTCGCACTAGACACACTAGAAGCTGAGGAGTGATATATTTGACTCTCCCAGATGGATTTGTTGATGCTTTGCTATCATCACCCCAAATCCCAGTCACATTCTTGTTTTGTGATTTGGTCCTTTACCCAGACTAACAGCACTAACAAACAGGTACACTAGGTAGGTGTCAGTATTCAGTTTGGCTGGAATTTTAGGTAGAATATGCTGGTTGGAGGGCTTGTGTTGAAGCAGCACATACAGTGTTTATAAGAATAGTGACTTTTTTTTTTTGCTTTGCTTGGTGATAAGTAGTTATTCTACTTTTTATGACCAGTGGAAAAACTTGCGCTTCCTGGTCCTCTTTTCCAACATGTTTCATGCTGTTGTCCCGCACATTTTCCAGTCTCGACTCAAGAAACCCAGCACTCGGCGTTGGAATATCAACGGTTCACCCTTACTCAAAGTAAGAGTAACATTATAACCCTGTGATCTGTCCTCATCTTATCCCAACTATAGTGCAGTCGAAGTATTTGGTCATAAAAACATTTTGGTTTTGGCTCAGTGCACCAGCAAACTGGATAAAAAAATAACTATGAGATTAATGTTCTGAAGATGATTGAAGTTGTTGACATCTACACTGGTTAAGAGTGTAGGAATCATAGCCATTAAATAGATACTGCCAATTGTTACAGTGCACCAAATAATAGGGCTACAGTTCCTGTGTTGTTTACCCATATGGCTGTAGATGCCCTCTAATTAATGCTGAGATTTAGCCCTTTATCCTCCAAGTGCTGGAGTACAGACCCAAAACAGTTGTTCAAATACATACAGATTGCACTGTTAACTCTTAACTCCTGTAGACCTCAGAAGTCCAGAAGTCTGAGAATTTTCTTTTAGTCCCCCGACATGTTAACCTACCATAGCCGTACCTTGTTCCTGTGAGCAAATTAGTTATGTAATCTGCAGTTATATCCAGTCTTTATAAACCTACTACTGGGGTGCTTTTCTGTTTGACATAGTGTTTATCCTGTGGATGGACCTCTTATCTTAAACTGTCTGTTTCTTGTTCACATTAAGTAGTTTGTCCCTCTGTAGTGTGTGAACTTTGCCTATAGCACTCCTGTGAGAGACACTTAAACATTTGCAATTTACTTAACATGTGATCAGGATGACCTGGTAAAGGTGCTTTGTTTACAATACTGGATTACCAACAGGGCACGTCTCTTATATCTTATTGTCTTATAGCCCTGTCTTAAAGACTGGCTTTGAGTTTAAGTATAGTTTTCCACTGCAGAAATGGTCATTTGTTTCTGGGACTCTGGGCAAAATGGATTGGTTCCCTAGCCCCCTAAAGCAGCAGCAAGCGTGCATTCAGTAAGTTTCTGTTTAAACCTCACTGAAGTGGGAAGGTAATCCCAATCAGTACCTGCCTAAAAGCAAAAGAGGTCCATGGTTACTTAAACTTGAGTGGTCTTCACTGTACCTTCAGTGGAATAATGGAATTACTGCTCCAGGCAGACCAAACACTTTACTCTCTTTTCCACGTATTATTATAAGTGGATCTCAGTCTCCTTGTCCCCTGTGAGCAACCACCATATAATCAAATCCACCCATAATCCACCTCTCCCAAGGATAACTAAATCCCTTTCAGAGTTTTAGAGGACCAAAAATTGTGCTAGAACAAGCATTGTTTTTGCCTTTTGATATGTTTTGTGTGAGGATTAAGTGTTGATAGAGCACTGTCATATATATCTATATATTGCAATGGTCACATGAACACATGCATATAGACTTTGGTTTGTAGTTTCTGTATCCAAAATCAAAGTCGTTGTAAGGATAAATCCTGTGAATCCTCTGGTTCATCATAGTCTTTGTAATCAGAAAAGAATTGGGCACATGCTGTAGAAGGTTGCACTCTCTGATTCTAGACACAAACAGGTAAGGCCACTATGTTATAATATGCTTTAACATGAGACTAACATCTATTTCCCATGCTGCCCAGTCCGCTACCCTATCCTCCCTCTCCTGTAAATGATGCAGTCCTTACTGTATCTACTGCTGCCCTTTTTCCTGTGTGCTTTGCCTGGGCCCAATCACATTCAAGCTACTGCGATGAGCAAGTGATCATGACCGCTCAGCTGGGGGCAGCATCAGCCAAATCACTTGGCTAATACTGTGGCAATGAAGACTGTTTCATCCAATCATGTGGCAGCTGACCAAGTCTTCAGGAACATCACCAACCTGCCTCATTTACATATTAATTTTGCTCTGTGGTACATTTTGATGTAGTTTGATGCTGCCTTGCGGTTTGGTTCATGTGTGTTGGTCTGAGGGTGAGGCTGTCCCATCTGTAGCCCAGTCTGTTTGTAACTGGTCATGTTTCCTTTCCTCTCCCGCTCCACCTTTGGTTCCTGGAAGCAGCACAGAGACCTGTCATCCCCAGTAGAGAGTAGCGTGTCCAAGAACTCACTATACACCAGGACCACCACCAGCTACATCGAAGGGGACAGTCCCCACCTTCCCAGAGAACTGGACCACTCATTGGGAATTGCAAGAGAGGAGGTGCGCCCCAAAACTTTTCTTTTTATTCTCTACGTAATAAATACTGTATATGCTGTTCTTCTTTTGAGTTCAACTCACACTTAACATTGGTGTCACCCCCCTCAGATCGTGGTAAAGGAGAAAGAAGTGCTGGAGTGGCAGAAGAAGTATGAAAATAGCCGACAGGAAGTGGTGGAGATGAGGTAAGATGTAGCGTCTTTTGTTGTCATCACTTACATCACAGTGAGGTCCCTCCCATGCACTAAAGCATGGATTTAACACCACCCTGTATTTCTTTTAAATGTGACACAATAGGCCCATTTCCACTGCAATGTTTGGCTCGACTCGATTCGACTCAATTCACTTTTGATACCAGTTGCTTTTCTCCATTTTGTTTTTCACTGTGGATAGTGCTCCTTCGGTGTAGGTGGTGTTCTCATCTGACCACGGTAGAAACTCTGCGTGAAAACCGCTGTGACATCAGTGTGACACTTACTGGAGACTTTCATCGGCAATGATCATCAAGTGTATAGCACAGTTTTATGGGCTGAAAATCTGGGGCAAAGTGAATACCAAATTGCTGTGGTATTGACGGTATCTTGGCGGGTTTGTGCAGGATATCCCATGTCGTGTTAGTGATGATTCTTGCTGACCAGTCACTGGTCTGTAGTGTTTTAACTCCAACTTCTACTATTGGTTCAGGCCACTTGGCACCTCCACCGAAGTGGTACAAAGAACGTACCAGGTGCTATCCTCAATTTTTGCTAATGGCAAACCAAAAAAGAGTCAATGGAGTTGAGTAGAGCCGTAAACTAGGATGTCTATGCAGTAAATGGCACAAAATATTTTTGAATTGGTGCCATATGACCCGAGAAAACAAACCAGAGGGGCTGTGATTTGATTTGTTTGGGTCTTTTGGTGTCATCTGGATTATACACCACAAACTGCCTGACAACAGCTCAAAACAAGATTAACTGTACCCATATTTACGTCTACAGATCAATGTGGGTTAAAGGAGATAGGGATATGCAGTACTGAGACCTTGTTCTCTGTCAGCAGGTGGCGGATATGCGTCCAGCTGGCCACAGATCAGTTAGTGTCGATAAAACAGAGCTTACTTCATTTGACTGATTGGGCTCAGGATAAGGAAGGGCTAAGAGGCTAAGGAGGAGGCATGGCTAATCAATCCTCTTACCGCTGGCAACCTGCTTTTCAGAAAACCAGGCTTCCTATTGGGCCCTGCTGCTCCTTGACTTGGAGTGTGGTGGGACTTCCAGCAGCAAGACTCAAAAACTACACACACAGTCCATAAATAAATAAAAAATAAAAAGGAGTAGTTCAGGGCTGCTACAAATCTATAACCCTTTTATCTGAAGTTGTAGAACATAATATAATATTTTAAAATAGCACATTTGTCATTTAACTTGCAGCAGATGGATGCAATATCAATGTTATGACCAAAAACAAATCACAAGTGCCAGATCCACAGACGCCAGACAAATCCACCCAGTTCTGGTTATATGTTTTTATTTAACCATCTTTCTAACAAACAAGCAGACAGACCGGTGCATAAATGAAACCTGTATCTTCATTGGTGGAGAAAAGTGTATAAGTTGCATAAAATTAAACTGTTTTACATGACAAGACATGTATACTTTGAAATCATTTGATCATTCTGATATAACCTTATCCATGATCTACAATTTTTCATCCATAGGAGGATTGTTTCTGAGTATGAGAAGACAATTGCACAGATGATAGGTGAGTCATTTCTTACAAACTCCAGAGCATTGGTCCTAAGTTACTGGACCCTCTGTCTTTTCAGTACACCTGCATTTTATTTTTAAACCAATTACGTTTGTTCCCCAACCTTTGCCACCACGTTTTGCTGCCCTTGTTTATTTGCAAACTGAGCAAACTATTCCGTATTTGTGTGCCTTATTCCATTGCCACTGATTTCAGAGAGTTGAGTGTTCTTTTTACTCTCTGACACAAGGTAGATTTGCTATATGCTTGCTTTCATGTTTGATTGATATGAAGTGAATCCTGATGTCATTGGAGGGGGGAGGTCCACACAGTCCAGCTTCTCTGGACTAAATTAAATGCTCCTAAATCCTGCTGCAGGTTCACTCTCCTCCAGCTCTCACCTACATCTTCTTCACCACCTGGAGATTTGATTTTTGCTGCTGTCTTATTTCATTTCTTACTCTCATCGAAGCACTGTCACAAAAAGCAACGATCTAACACTCGGCTCTCACGTGTCTTGCCCTCCCAGCTTGACTTAACACAGTCCCTTCTTTTCTGTTCTGCTCCCATCTTTGCTCCCCTTACTATTTGATAACCCTGACAGGCATGCCAGGTGAGTAACGCGGAATTGTCCTTCACTTTGTTTGTGTCAGCTCACATCCTTCCATTCGTCCGTCAGAGAGGGGAGCAGATGTGCTCACTTTCTTCATCTCATCCAGTGATATTTGTTTGTCCATTTTGTTGCTTTTCATCCTGTATTTAAATGAAATTTCCATGTCTTTTCTTTATTATACAGCAGATCAAGGTGCTATATAAATATGGTGAAAGTATCAAAATGCTCAATCGACAAGGAAATGCACACAGCCCTTCTTCAGGAACTGTGCCTTTTAAAAAAGCCGTCAGGACTTCTGTACAGTTGTGAAGTCACATCTATACTATTTATATATAGGTAGAAAGTGCTGCTACAGTGGTGTTGCAGTCATTGCCTGGCTGCAATGATGGAGCAGAGACACAGAAAGCGCAGATTTGGAAGACCTGGAAAAGCTGACCAATCAGAGCAGACTGGGCTTTTTTGGGAGGAAGGGGTTAAAGACAGGCGCTAAAACAAGGTTATTCAGACAGAGGATAAATACAGGTATATTTAGACTGACATTATTCGAGAAATAATGTTTTTTTTAAAACATTAAAGCATGTAAACATGTTGTCGTAAAAAACCCCAAATACAAGTATGGACCTGAAAATTAGCCCCCTTTGAAGAATCATTTGGCATTTACTTTACGTAACCTTGGTTGCAGAACTAACTCATGCAGACTTAGGGAGTTAAGCAGGATAGTCATCTTAGCTTTGGACACGAAAGGAAAGGGAAAGCTGGGAGGGAGCTGAAATACTGCGTTAGCTTTGTCATTTAATTCTGACGTGTCCAGAAGCCCCCCAAAGCAAACCAGCTGCCAGCTCTGTTTCTATGGTATACAGGTCTCTTTGATTTTCCCATTGTTAAGTGTTTTTGTCTGCATGCTGCAGAAATACTCATATAGTGTAGTATAACATGTTGTTAAATCATACTAACCCACAAATTCATTTATATATATTGTCAAAAATAACAGTGTGTGTTTGTCCGTGATGTGTGTTGGTATATGTACCCAGTACAGCCGATGCTTCAGAACAAAACAGGTGATCTGATCTACAGTATATTTGTGTGTGTCCAACAGAGGATGACCAGAAAGAGAAGTCTCTCTCCCACCACACCATCCAGCAGCTGATCATGGAAAAGGACCAGGCCTTGGCTGACCTCAACTCTGTGGAAAAGTCTCTGGCCGACCTCTTCCGACGTTACGAGAAGATGAAAGATGTCCTGGAGGGCTTCCGCAAGGTGTCTAACATACAAGTTATTCACAGCTAATTAGTTTTTTCAGCATAACCGACCCTGTAAGTCATCTAAAATTGAGCTTTCAAATCATTACAGAAAATGATTAAAATATTTCTCACTCCGTTCAGAATGAAGAGGTTCTAAAGAAATGTGCTCAGGAGTATCTGTCCAGGGTCCGCAAGGAGGAACAGCGCTATCAAGCCCTGAAGATTCATGCAGAGGAGAAACTAGACAAGTGAGTCTCATTATCTCAAGTTATCCCTCCATGACTGTTTTATTTTCCCCAATGGGAAAACACTTCAATACAATCACTACACAATAACTCAGTGCCCAATTAGCTGTTCTTATAGATTATTTATAATCCATCTCTATACAGTTTCTAAAAATCAATTCTGTATTGGCTTTGCATGACTTTCCAGGCTTATGGAGGTTATGGAGAGTTGACTTGATTATCACTGACTAAGTTTACATGCATATAGTGTAATATAGACATATATTATGCCGTAGAACAGAATGTTAAAATCTATTAAGCTTGTGTTAACCACATACCTTATTTATGGCATCTAACTAAAAACCCATTGACTTCAGGACGAGGGAACTGGCCATCGAAAATTATAAATAATTTCGCTGCCTTAGTATTCATTCCTGCAACACTCTCCGCAAAGCTCACATTTCAAGGCTGCATATAAAACAGAATATCCTTGGAATATTCTGTTGCATTAGCCATGAAAACAGCTTAGTAGGAATATTGTCTTTTTCGGAATAAGGGCAACACCCAGAATATTTAGTGCAAGTAAACATTGTACCACTTTGGTATTTCCAGGGCTAATTCAGACATAGCTCAGGTGCGGGCCAAGGCCAAGCAGGAGCAGGCCGCCCACCAGGCCAGTTTAAGGAAGGAGCAGATGAGGGTGGACTCTCTGGAACGTACTTTGGAGCAAAAGGTCAGTCAAAATTCCTCAGTCTTTGGATGTAAAAGGATGTAAAATAATAAAAGAAATAAAAGATAATATAGGTTTATAAATGTTAGTCCAACATTTGTCTTACAGAACAAAGAGATCGAGGAGTTGACAAAGATCTGTGATGAGCTGATCGCCAAGATGGGGAAGAGTTAGCAACCACACCTCACCAGGCCAAACCCCACAGAGAAGGAGGAGTGGTTGGGGAAAATGATGGAAAAGGAAACGCATCAGTGATATTATCCACTCTTCCAAGGACTGATGGACATTTAAAGCCAAAATGGTGTTGTGGTGAAATTTCCTACTGACTTTGTGTATACAGGATCCACAGGAAAGGCTTCCCCCTAATCACTCTGTATATTTTTGATGTGTCAGTGTATCGTACTGTATCAGGGGTCGGGTTTAAAGTTTTAGAAGATGTATCATATCATAACAGTGTGTCTGTGCGTGTGAGTGCATGTATGATAATGAGAAAGCGAGAGCATTTTTTGTTGGTTAAATTATCTATAATGACGTTGCCATGACAGCCCCTGAGGGAGAAGACTGTTTACCCGTTCCTGTTGTTGTCTCCTCTTGACACAAGAGAAAGATTAACTAAAGCTTAAAGAGTAACAGATTTAGATTCATTCATAAAATGTTGGTACACCACTCAGAGAACACAAATTATCACAGTAGCTTACTGCATGTGGGAGAGGAAGTAGAACTTGTAATGTTATATGTTTGTATATACTGTAGGAAATTCCAAGTATGAAAAAGATTCCTCTGCATTTTTGATAATTATTCTGTCATCCTCAGCCCGCTTCCCTCATGTAACCTTGTAGATATTTGTCATACTTGTCATAGCTTTCTCTATGAAATTGTGCTACTATTTTTTGGGATTTTATTTTGATATAAAGCAAACTAATCGTGACCTTATTCAGTCGTGACCAGGAGTAATTTAATTTTGGACGGCTATGTCCTAGTTCTGCTATGGTCGTCGTGTCACACTGAGGGATACCTTCTCTGCACAGCTGCTGTACAGCATCTGCTTACAAAGTGCAATAAAAGATGGCAATACAGCACACTGATGACATGCTTTCTCATGACTTTAGTTGATCCGGCATGACCAATGATAAATCATGGTTTAGGATTTGATTATGATTATTTAACATTGTGATGCACTGATGCATTATAGACAATTTTTTTTAGAGATTTCCAAACGGGTATGTCTAACAAAGGTGGTACACAGTTGCCATTGGGTAACAAATAATTATCTGGTGAATATGTATCTACATATTTGTGTTTAGGAGGAAAATAAACACACAAATAGAATTAGAGACTGCTGAGAGGCTGATCTTTAGAATATTTATTGCCACAATAGCCGGCCTTAATAACCCAACTGCACAGAACGTGTCTTCCCACCATGTAGGGCAATTATTGAGTTGAGAGAGATTGAAATAGATCAGTGAAAGTAATGAAAAAATGGCTGGGAGTGCCAGGATCTCACTGTTTTGTTTGAAAAGAATACTATACAGCTTATCCATCCATCATCTGCAGCTGCTTTTCCCTGACAGGGTTATGGGGTTCTGGAGCCGATCCCAGGTGACATTGGGCATAAGGCGGGGTACACCCTGGACAGTCTGTCGCAGGGCACATAGAGACAAACAGAAACAGACAACCATTCAAACTCACATCGGCATTCACACGTACGGGCAATTTAGCTTCATCAATTTACCCAACACCTGCATGTCACACCACCGCAAGGTGCCCACCATACAGCTTATACCGTTAATAACATAGTGTTAAATATTATGCAGTTTAAAATGCATTTGGAAGAGCGTATTTAGAACATGACTGTTGAAGGAGGCAAATATAATGAACATATGAACTCTCAGCCCCCAGCTCTCTCACTATCTCTCTAATCTAATCCCTTAGCAAGTTCAGAGCTAGCTTGGGTTAATAAAGTCAGTATACATAGTCTTCCTATATACTTTTGTGCTCACTATATATATATACTTATATTCTTATTATTTCACCAGTATAATAATTATCCTACTTTGTATTCAGTTTTTACATATACTTTTTATTTTTCATGTACATTGTACTTCTTCTGTTGCATTATGCTGCTTCTAAACCTTTGAGCAGTCTGTGTGTCAGTACACAGAAAATATGAAATGGTTTAATGAAGAGGGGTGTAAGGGCCTTTCCAAAACGCTCATGCAAGATGCCATAAACGCATTTGTGTGAATCCTCCTGCTGTGTATCTGACACACAAGCAGGCACATTTTCATCCCTTTTGCCTCCAACAAATTAATCTGACGGCTGTGCAATGTTTAATAAACAAGTATAGCATAGCAACACTGCTGAGACAGATCACAACCAAGCTGAAATGCTTTACAGCAATTCTTGAAACTGTATATGCAGAATATCTGATTTATAACTCTAAATACAGCTACAGAGTTAATCTTCAATATCTAGCTGAACAAGTAGGGGCAACATTTACACCAAGTACATCCCTATGTAATTAAGGCATCTATATATACTAATCTCACACGGGAAAACTTAAATCACATGACAACACGTGTCCTGTGGCAAAAACTACACGGACAATTAAAGTTAAGAGATCAGTTTCTTCGTGCAGCAGGGTGAAGTGAGGACTGGAGCTGAGCAGGTGTTGAAAGGGACAAAAAAAAGGGAAGAGCTAGACTCAGGATGGGTGTGGCTAGAGCACAGTGGTGAGGTATCTTTTGTCCATCCAGGCAGAAGAAGCAACTATTGACACTCAACACTGAGCCGTGGGCCCCAGTGGAGGGGATGCTAATCTCCTGGTCAGTAGAGGAGAGGATATACGGTCTTCTGAAAGATCACGTTAAGCTTGGGGGGCTTTAAGAGCAAACAGCCTGCTTTTCATTGTATGACCAGGTCGACCAAGGACCACAAGCGCCATGAAAGCTGTCCAGTACTGCCCGATGCTCCTGCTTTCTCTCGTCCTGCTAGCAACCAACAGTAAGGACTAGGTTTTTATTATTTTTTTAAGTTTACCTCATTCTTTACTCCATTTAGATCTCTGATCTATCTTCTGTCCTCATGTCGTTTGGACTTGTATCTCCCTTCAGGTACTTTTCTCCCATGCCACTTTTGAATTTCCAGGAATAGTTTATTTTTTTTATATTTCAGGCTTTTAAGACCTTCTAATGACACTTTATATTCTGTCAGCTTTGCTCATTGCTTTTCATTTCTCCGGTCATTTTTGTGTGTCATCCTCCTCTTTAACTAGTATGCAATCTCAGCAGCTAATCTCTTAATAGGCCTGGAGGCCAGGTCTTACAGCTTGTGTGTGGAGTGATTGTGCTGTGGGGATAGATTGGGGTCAACTCCAAACAGCAGGGGGTATTTATAAGTCATATTAACACACAAGAGGCAAAGACATTAGACCAACTGCTCAATTCAATACAAGAAAGGTTGCATTTCTGTTGTTTTCATTGTTTTAGTGTTAAAGTTGTGCTTTTTATCAGGAAAAGAGCTGAAATTTCCATTTTTTTCATACTTTGCCTATTATGTTCACCATCACCATTTTCCGTCTCTGGTCTATACCTGAATGGACACTTTGTGTGTCAGATCAACTTTTCTGTCCTCCTGCACATCATGGCTGGATGGAAAAGACAAGTCTGGCTTATTTTGACGACCAAGACAAGAGATGTGCTGCTACAAAATATGTTTGAAACTTTCAGCCATTCCTATAAGTCCAGCTTTGATCCGCTTAGGAAGACGCATTAAAGGCTCTGTCTGAAGATCCGTTTCAGAATTTTGGAGACCGATGGAGGTTTTCAAAAGAAAGCGTTAAAGTGATATATTTCAAAGGTCAGCTACTTCTCAAATAAGCTGTCCTTCCTCCGGAGAGCTTTAGAAAGACATTTGAGTGTTTTATGTGCTGAAGTGGGCCCCCGAAGCTTTAGCTGAATGTTCAAAATGTGTTTTTAAATCTGAGTTTAATTCTTTGCTTGATTTAGGGAAGACATGTGAAGGAAGTGATTAATTAGTTCTCTCTCTCACTGTGCCTGTGGGACACAATGCCATCAATCAGTCAGCCAGCAAGTGTGTACACACTCATCAAACCCATAGATCCAGTGTTAATAAAGAGTCAAATATCCAGAGCTCAGCCCCTTGTAGATTCTAATGATTTTAAACAATGGACCGATAATTGTGAGTTAGTTTGCACGTGCCACAATGTAATGCAGGCTTTACTGTACCAGAGCAGCTGCGGCTCTTGAAAACTACTTGCAACAATGTCTAAAATTGGATTTGTAAAGGACAAACATGGCAGCAGTAACATTAAGAAGCTTATTAGTGCCTTGAAAAAAGTCAATACATCTGACAGGGCATTTTCTTTTATTTATTTGAGATATTTGCTAGAAAAGCCTACATTAGCCTCATAAACCGTTTCAAACCAGGTCAGTCTAAGAATAACACAAGGCTGGCATTTAAAATCTGTAGTGTATTTTTCTGTATAACTGTACCTCAGTAGCAACCTAGTCTATTTTAATAACGTTTCTGTATTGCTTCCCTGCCGATAACTTGCTGTTATATAAAGTGTATGTATGAGTACATTGTTTTCATGCAGTGACATCTTTGACGCATATGACACCGAGATAAAACTATTCTTTTAAGATGACTGAACTTTTTTTGTCAACATGATGCTTTGCACTGAATCAGTATTTCTTCTCTGTTTCGTTCAGGTGTAGCTCTGCAATGTTATACCTGTATGGGCTCAAATAACGAGGACTGCAACAGGCAAGGCTCCAAATCTTGTCCCAGCTACTCCGATGCCTGTGCTACGGTGGTGGGCTATGACAGTGAGTCCAACACTGACAGTGTAGTAGCCTTTCTAACTTAGCTCTGTATCTGTATGTGAGGCTGTGTGCGTGTGTGTATAAGTGTGCCTATGGACAGGCTGCTGTCTGGAGACACATCCCATTCAGCAGGGGGTCCAAGGCTTTTAAGAAAATCAAGAGCTTTGCTGTTCCTACAAGATCAATATCCTTAATTAGGACAACATGTGTTCTGGGATCCGAGACAATTCCCCTTCACAAAGTTAAAGGAGTGTTCTTCCCAAAATGGAAGTATTTTTTTTTCCTCTTACCTGTAGCGCTATTTATCAATCTAGCATTTTATCACGTAAGCTGCCAAGTGTTGGAGATATCTGCAATAGAGTTGTCTGCCTTCTCTCGAATTTAATGGAACTAGTTGGCACTCAGCTCAACGTATTCTCATTAGTAGGTTCGTTTGATATCTTACCAAATATGAAGAGAACAGATTTATTTTATATCAAATGACATTCTATTTAATGCAGTGAAAACGGACCGCAGCTTTTAAGTTTATGCAACAAAAGGTGACAGTTACGGAAAACGGGAAAATATGTTGCCGTTTGGCTTTATACTTCCAGGTAACAAACACCGCCGGGACACGAACACCTGTGCCCCAGGTAAAAGTCCTGGGTTTTGGGAGTTTGGTTGCTTTAAATTACATCAGCTGATTTCCTTTTTTGCTACAGACATAATTTATATCATAATAAGTTTGTAGCTTTCATACAAAATTACGGTGCATTTCTTTTTGTAGTTACGTATATGAACGAACAGTGAATGAGAACAGCCTGGTCAAATTGTGGTCCTCAAAGACCAGTTTCTCAAATTAAAGTTGGGTTTATTTCACGTAGTGTATACACCACACAGAAAAGGTGACCCATTTAAGAATGAAAAACAAGACTAAAACTTTATAGCCTGGCTGAATCAGCAGCAATTTTTATCAAACGTATATTAGTTGTTCTGTGTGAGACGGGCTACACCTGTGTGACTAATTTGTAGTTCTATCTGTTTTGTCAGGTGGGGTGATGAAGTCTTGCTCCTACAAGTCTTTCTGCAGTCAGGCCAACAGCCAGGGCTACAGAGCACCCGGGGTCAGAGTTCACTGCTGCTACAACGATGACTGCAATGTGACGGGCTTTGCCTGCCGGCTGCCAGGACTCAACTACCTGCTGCTGTTTCTACCTCTGTTGTTCCACTGCTTTTTCAAGTAAACATACTGTCCAACTTTACCATGCAAACAAGTATCCATCTACTACTGTTTTTCTTATTCAACCTATTACAAAAAGGCAACAAGAAAACCTGCCTAATCTTACACTACATGCTGTACTACCATTCCACTCAGTTTGATTTCCCTTATTTATCAAAACAGCAGTCTAGACATCAAGGAGCTTGTGGTGCTAGGTGTGCATTACACACCGTGTTGAATTGACTCCATTAAGCAGTAGCTGCATCTTTCAATGGATTTCACTCAGCCAATACTGGCTGGGTACTGGAATAACAGGCAGAGATAAAATATAATTTGCTTACTACATTAAAGAGGAAGAGATGTTGTTCATCAGTTTCCCCACCCTGGTTTGATGCACACCACACAAGGTGTGATACTACAGGATAATGGGAACAAGACTATCTTTTTGAGTTTTCAATCACCTTTCAAGTTCTATTGGACGGCTTCTGTCTTCTTTTTTTACTTACATACATGTACGCTCGAGGATCTCAGCATAGCTCCTGTGGCAGCTGATGTTACTGTGGCTAAATATGGCACTGAGAGTTCAATCAGCTGATGCGTCATTACACCATTAGCCTTCTACCCGTCAATCTGACACCTGGCGAGCTGTGAGATATTTTAGAAGGTGGTGAGAAAACACTTACACAGGACAAATCCACATAAGCCTTTAACATGAGCGAGGCAAGGTGCGTTACACCAATGAGGTTAATACAGTGTGTTAAAAGTCACTTAAAGAATTAGTATGAGCACGCCTCACTGGATGATGGCCTTCAAAGAGAGGCTACTGTATATATTGTATAGAAAATGTAATTAAAAAAATGTCCATTTGATGATAAATACTGTTTATTGTGTAATTTTCTTGAAACTAATGTCAGGAAATGTTTGAAAGACCACGCTTCTGGTGTGATGTATATTAAATACAAAACCTGCTGCTGCTGGTATCTTTATACATTTTTAGTTGAAATGTTAATTTAAAAAAATGTTACAATATATCATAATAAGTAGCAAACTGCACACTCAAATCTTTTGTGGATTGTTTTACTTATTTTCTATACATTTCTCATTGTATTTGGAAATAAAATGTATTTTAGTCTAAAGAAACTACGAATGTCTATTCTTTGTCAGCTGTATATACACTATTGTAAGGAAATGCACGGGAAGCGGAGCTAATACTTGATGTACAGACCAAATGATAAAATGAATGATTCTATACAAATACAACCAATGTAAAAGTATGTTTGTTGCCTCTGTGTGTATCTAATCATTGCGGTCCTAAAATGAAAATGTTCAAATACCTGCAAAAGTAGTGACCTACCCATCAGCCTCATCTTAACTTTGCTTTCTGTGTAAATGTTAGCATGCTAACACACTAGACTAATATGTTTTTATATTTCTAATGAAGCTTTTTAAACAAGGGACACTCCCCTGGAGTATTTCAACCCCACTGGCAGAATTTATTTGTCATAAAAATAAGTCGATGATAAAATTACTTCCTGTATGATTTTATCATTCAGTTACTAATCAGTGGTGCACTTAAACTAGTAGAAGAAGAAACCCATAGTAGCCCATAAAATGTATCAAACTAATCACAATAATGAACAGTTATTATATTATAGTAAGATTTTCAAAATGGCTGCCTAGCTGAAAGTGTATATTGGCAGTTTATAGTGTTTAATATGGTGCTTATAGAGGTTACTAATCCAACTAAAAGTCAGTTCTTTTTTTAATAAATGCATTGTTTTTATTTTAGTGTCTTGTAAACCCATTTGGGCTGGGCACCTTTTAGTGCTTAACACTTAGAAAAATGCTCACCTACAATTACATGAACATTTGTATATTGTAACACAGACAAGTTCAGAAATGGGTTTGAGCCGAAAAAGCCCCCCCCCCCCCCCCCCCCAAAAAAAAAAAAAAAACAAAACTTTACGGCCCTGGCCCACAAACCATGTAAGGTACAATCACGACACATTCAAGCAGGAGGCTATTTAAATGTGCCTTGACACTATCTCAATATTTGAAAACACAAGTATAACAGCTGGATACAACAGCTGCTCTCGGGCGGATGTTAACATATTATGACTTGTAGAATATGTAAGACTCACATCTGTTGCACTGATGATGTGTAGATACTTAATCCTAGACTGAAAAGACTCACAGCATATTAAACAAACACTGTAAATAAGATGGAATAGGAATAGCCCACTCATTTGATGACAACAATGTCCAAATCCTGGACAGAGAGGACAGATGTTTGAAAGAGGAGTAAAAGAAGCCATCTGTGTAAAAGTAGAGAAACCATCGCTGAACAGAGGAGGAGGGCTGAGATACCACTTATCTCCAATTTACAATGCGGCCCTTTCATCCCTTCCCAGGAGATTCAACAATCTAACCTCAAAGAACAGCTGTTTACAAATGGCCTCCTGTGACTCCAACGACTGTCATTAGACTCAATAGAGCACTAACAAAGTCGAAACCAACTTCCCACCAACGACTGTCACTCCAACGACACTTGGAGCACAAAGGGTTCCAGTGACATCATCGGCCTTGTAAAAGGTTAAATACCTGGATCTCCACACCAGATAGTTGGACCAGTCCCAGCCTGGTCAGATGTGTACATGAACTGATGAAGCCTCTTGGATGAGAGGTGAAACGTCTTCCAGTTGCTTTTGACTGAAATTGCTTTGGGGATAACGATGACCTGGACAAATGAGAATATTCACAGGCTTATGGAATAGGTTGTGTAAATAAAGCTACACACAATAAGCACGGTTTATATAATTATGTACAAAAAGTGGGTTCTTAGAAATATAAGGGTTATAAAAATCTAATGGATGAGAATTCACATGTTATGGCACAACATAACACTGCTGTGTGTGTGTGTGTAGCATCTTCTTCCGTGCATGTCTGCTCTTGTAGTTCCCATAACCTCCACCGCATGGCAGTCTAGCCACATTTTTGACTTCAGTGGACGCTGTCAACGCTACAAGACTGTTACAATTCACATTGACCAACCACGCCTCAAGGGTACTGCTGAGATTGACTTGAGTCAATAGTGATAATAATTGCACTGTTTTATTGCTGTCTGCTGGGGTTTGTACTTTATTTAAAAATGTGAAAACACTCTCCCCCTGCTTCGTGGTTTGACTGACTCCCTTGCTTTCTTTCTGTTCCCTCTTCCTCTTACTGCTCTCTCCTTTGACAGGCAGGTGTGAGGGTGTGAAGGGACTGCCCTGGAGGGGGATAGGCAGTGACCCCAAACCGTGATTCTCCAGGCCCGTTCAACCAGCGCCTGTTCCCGGTACTCAAATCCTCAGACAGCCAAGAGATTGGCCTCACGTTGGCCCTTATAAGCTTTATTTGAAAGGCTTCTTTCACCTTAATTGGGGTGGTAGGGGAGTGTTTGCATAAAAGAGCTGATGGAGGGTCGACGGGTCAAGGTGTTGCTGAGGTCTAGGTTGGGGATGTCTGAAGTTTGTCTTTTGGGGCTTGTAGCTCAGTGTTTGGTCATGATTTACTGTCAAGTTGGACTATTTGTGCACTGTGCAATTTCCCTGCTGCATGACTATTTGAAATGTCACCTGCCCCTTTCATCAGTTGACATATTGTAGGACAAAGTTTATAATTTGATGGAGGATTTGAAAGTGCAATCATAGCTAAAGCTCCCGCTGAATTGGAGCATCTCTGGACAATAAAACCAGTGACTGCATTCCCCCCCAAAGTACTTCATCTGAGCTAAAACTGAAGGTCATCACCATGGCAACTTGCTGTTTAAATTGGAGTATGTTTAATCCCAATCCTCTGGCACCTGAAGACATTATCACAGCACAAATCCCTCCATCAGTCATCAAAGAGATGAGCCAACTGCCCTTTAAGGGAGACTGTAAAAGCAACAAGGCTGTAGAAAACTTGTGTCTACAGTGTTTTCTAAAGTAAAGCAGACAGGTTTCACTTCTTGTGAATGCCACGGAATGTCCCACATTCTGACATGTGTGATTATTTTGCTGTGTGTGTTTTGCTGTTATCAGAGAGGATTTTTGAGTGTGCCCTGCAAAGATTGACATTTTTTCTGAGAAACTCCCCTGCTGTCACAAAGCATCAGCCTTTCACAGTTTTTCTGTAAGACTTTGTGTTCAGGCCTTCGTAGTTGCATTTTTCTCATGATATTTATTTGTCTGGGGTATGGATTGCATTTGTAAAGAAAACCAGCTGATTAGACTGTTCAATACAAGAGGTAAAAAATACATACACTTGTATTTTAGGAAGGCTTTTGTGTTTTTCAGTAATGATCAATTTTTGGTTGTGCTTAAATCACCTCTGATTAGATTAGATTAGATATATTAGATTATAAGTAAATTGGGACAATGACATCAGGCAGAAGACTGCAGAAATGAACTTGTGAACCATCGGTGGAATCCAGGTCCAGCCCACACAAGCAAACCCACCCCCAAAGAAAAAGCAGTTTTCAGTTGTCCCGGGACAACTCCCAGCTAAAATGTAGTTCCTCAAAATAACCACCAGTGAAAAAAACCCCGACATAATGAGTTGGTCCAGGACAACAAACTACCTTTAAATCATGACCAGTGGTAGCAAAAACAAACAAACACAACCGAGCTAAAAGAACACACTCTGCTCAACATCAGATGCTTCATCAAGTGCCATTGTGGGGAGGGAACAAAAGCACTCGGGGGAAATGAGAGCATGTGAGACGTTGGCTGTGTTTACAAGCACCCGGGTCCTGGCTGGTTGGCCCGAGTTCAACCAGCGGTCATCGGTTCTGAGGTCTCCGGGTCTCGGGTCTTTTTGAAAAAGATCTGTGAAGCAGAATTAAAGTGATCTACCTCCGGACTCCGGACCGTAAGGGCTTTTAGTCTTTGAAACAGGGAGGAGGAAAGATACAGAAAGCGAGGGGGGGCTAAAGAGGGAGCTAGGGGGGAAAGAGGAGAAGAAGAATTATGTGTAATGAGTGTGTTCCCCTGCCTGAGCTACTTTGAAATGTGACTAAATGGCCCACCTTCTGTGAGGCCGGTCCCTGGCTTGAGGGCAGCGAGGAGCCCACCGACAGAACCTAAAGCTGGCAGAAAACACAGTGAGCGAGTCAACAGTGAGTGCATAGACAGTGTTCAGTGTGCACATTTGGATAATAATTGCTCACTAAACAATGTCAAGAAATGTAAAACAAAGTGATTAGCATGGAAGTAATGTGCTTAAGATAAAAAATACTATACCCTATACTGTTAGTGAATATCAGTCAGTGTAATAATTTCTCTGTTTCCTGTTTCTCCAATTAACTCAAGTTGAACCATTTACTTTTCTAATGTCTGACATAGTGGTAAGATGTCTAAAGTGTGATAATTATGCACAGCTTTTTATACTTCCTTTTAAAGACCTATTTTAATTAAAGGGAAAACAGGTTTCATGAACTATATGAGCAATTTTCCTCATAAACAACATATTTCAGATGTCATAGCTATTAATTAGTGGATAAATTCCACGTAAACATGCTTTGAGCCAATATACAGCATCTCCCGTCAGCACCATATGTTCTGCAGTTTTCACCTCCTTCCTTCCCTGTTTCCCCTCTTGAGAAGTTTTTGCACCATTTCTGTGTTCAGCTATAGCTGTGCATGCTGTCTATTTTTGCTATCCCCACAGGATGAACAAAGGAGCAAGATTATATATAGAGAGAGGGCTTCTGTGATGAGCTTTTTGTAGAATTATCACAGTTCTGCTAATTCTATGTGCCTTACAGGAAGTTCTGCATATGCACCATATGCTGAGTTTTTAAAGGGATAGTTCAGATTTGTTAAATGGGGTTAGATGAGGTACTTATCCATAGTCAGTGTTTTACCTAAAGTAGGTGGTGGTTGGTAAGTCCCCAGTCAGGAGGACAAGCACGGAAGCTAAGAAATGTCCTGCTCTTGATGGGGGCAGCAGCTAAATTTATTTTAGCCACTTTTGTTTGTGTTATTGTGTGACTTTGGTGTTTAAAAGTGTTAAAACTCAATGCAGCAGTAGACCATACTCCCATTGTTCTACGAGGTTAAATTACGTTTTTTGTCGGTGGAGTCTGGTGGAGTCTGGGGGCTTTGACGAGAGCATAGATAACAGCTTTGGTTGCCTTTGGTTTAATTAAAACAGGGCTGTGTGACAGTAAGGTAAAATGGTGAAAATATTAAAAATGTATTGTATATCTTTTTTTACAGTTTTAAATATATTTTGCTTTGTAGCGCCATCCACAGCAGCACATTTTTTAGAGGCGTGCCGACAGCCATCTACTGTTGGTAATACACTGACTGTGGATACCTCATACAACCCCACTTCAAAAACACCTGAACTATTTCTTTAATGGGAATAATGCAAGCATAACTTTAATAACAACTTTTATATATGCACATATCATGGAGAACTGTGGAGAGCAAAGGGGTTATACTGAGATGGGAGGGATGACAGTGTTGAATCAATGTAGAGGGAAAAGAGGATAACAAAAGAGAGGAGAGGAAAGCAGACCTTGGAGCCAAAACCAAATCACATCAGTAACCACTGCGCCCCAGGGTGAGGGCAGGCTCAGTCAGCCGTACCATGCAACTGGGATAATTAGTTTTGGAAAGGAATATCAACTGATATAATTGAGCATTCTCCGCTAATGAAGATCCTCTGTGTTGTCACTGGTGAGGCGCTAATTGATGGGAGAGGGAGGGGTGGGTGCAGTGAGGGGGGTGAAGGGCTGTGGAGGATATGATGGTGGAAGTGCTGCCCACGCTGGCAAAAAAAGTGTTTAAGGTTTGTTGATCTATATTAGACAGGTTTTATTTAGTAGTCAGTGGCTCACTGTCTGCTTTCGTGCGTGTAACGGTGTCATTCACCACCGTTTGCTGTGTTCCCTCTGAAGGTTTGCAAGGAGATGAAAGAAAACTCACCACAGCATTTAGACAGATAAGAGTGGTACAGAGGAGGCTGGGGGCTAAAGAATAAAAAAAACAATCACAGGAGTCCATAGGGTGGGGGTGGAGGGAGTTTAGAGGTTGGACAGGTCATGTTGAGAGTTTCTATCGAGGGAAGCAAAGGGTCCAGGATTTGTGGAGGGAGGGCTGTAAGGAGGGGTCACGGTGGAATCAGTTGAGGGAATAATAGGAAAGCAAATTGGTTTTGACAAGTTTGGGGAGCTGGAAGCAATGCGGTTCTTTTAAAGGGGAGATGAGGGAATATCCAGCTAAACTATGAGATAATCAGGGGTACCATTCAGGAGCAGGGCGAGGGGTTGGACCCGAGCCAGAACACAGGGCCTGCTGGTGACCCTGAAGGGCCTGCGGAACAGGATCAGCGATTCTGTGCGGCCTACAGGGGGCGACCGGCTGAAAGCAGAGTTGAACGTTTACAGAAAAGTGAAAGTTGTGTTGAAAGCGTTCACAGTTTGTGTAATCTTTACCACATGACACACTTGGATATCCTTTAGTCTTCTAAGAGACAGTCATCAAAACTTTCAGGGTTTAAGTATATTTTCATATCATGAAAAAATCATGCAAAGACAAGCTTGCCAAATGAATAATGATTTTTATCAAGACATTTTAAGATATCCTTCTTAACTCGGAGACCAAAAGGCAGGCAGACAGATGGAGAGACAGGAAAGTAGACGTGCACAGTAACACACGGGCAGATATTCAGACAGACAGAAAGGCGGGCAGGAGGGCAAACCAACAAAAGCGAGCCCCTATCTGCTGTCACACATCTCTGGATTCAAGCATCGTCCCCAACAGCAGGCTGCCTGCCAGATCAGCTCTACCCGCAGCCAGCTACACAGACTGCTCACAGCAGCCAGCACGGAGACAGCCTGACGCAGAGCAACCAGCTAAGGTGTTTGAACACAAACAGAGGATTAACAGAGTTCTGGGCACGGAGGTGATGGCAAATAAAACACCAAACAGGCCCATTCCTCAGGACAGCAGGTCCAAACAGACACACGATTTTTACACTCATTTCAAATTAACAGTGATGGGTAACAGTGTTGGGGTTCAGCTCTACTGTCCAGTTTGCCAGATCTGATTTAATATATAATAGATAGCATGAAGGAATTCATCCAGTTAAGATTGTGCCATTCAAACAGGAATATCGTACTTTCCTAAGCAAAAAAGGGAAAGTCGGCGGATGATCTTTTGTTGGGCTGAAATTGAAATTTCTGATGGTGTCAACATAGAAGTAAACTGTTGAGATAAAGTCAAATATTCTCCCCGCGCCTGCTGACACCTGCAAGGCTTGATCTCTTTTTTTTTAGATAACATATAGTACAGCAAGAGAAACACACACAGGTCTGTTGCAAGAATGTTGCCTCAACCCTTCAACCCTTCAACCCCTACGTGTCTGATTCAGAATGCAATTTGCTTTTGTTGTCAATTTCTGTATACAAATAAAACACACATAATCACACACACACACACCCACAAATACACACACACACACCCACACACACACACACACACACACACACGTGCACATACACACACACACACACACACACACACACACACACACACACACACACACACACACACACACACACACACACACACATTCCTGTATGTCCCCCTTGCACTCTTCCTTTACATCTTCCAGTATCTTCTGCCAGATCACAGTTATGAATTGTGTTTGTTATAACCTGTGTGGACCACCAGATTTATGAGGTCTGCAGCATAAACCATTAACCAAATAGTAATCTCTACAGACAGATACTGTATCTACATTTGAATGTAGAATTGATGGCACCAGTACAATATTTTAGTATTGGAAGCGTACTGGTTCCCGTTTGTAGTCCGAGTAGAATGGAGAGTGAAAGAGGTGGAGTGCATGGGAAAAACCCATCAGCTATCGTCCAATGAAGACTTAACTTTTTTGTTAGCTTTTAAAATGTTATTGTTCTAATCATATGCAAATATGTCTTAAAAAGATTAGCTAAACTGTTTTCTGTGCCCAAAATACCTACAAAAAGTAGGACTGTAAACAATGGCCTGTGCATGGAAGAGGAAGTCTTGGGCCAGATATGTATTGTTTGTTATCTGGATATCAGCTGGCTACACCTGAACCCCAGAAATATTGGCCGTTGCCCCAGAGGAAAAATCGTTGTCAGACGGATAGCCGAGGGGTTTTGTGATTGACCAAGAAGGGCCACATTTGATTTCATACATTTCATACATTGGGGTAAGCCCTCATTCAACAGTCAAATATGACCCAGGCCAGTATCTCAGGCTGCTACAAAAAGCTTTGGTCACAGCCAAGACAATTATTTTATCTTTAGTAGGAACAACCTGACCAAGAATGTAGTGATGTAACTGCTAGGCAATTCTGAGAAATAATACATTTCCGTTGCTACAGTGCATAGTTAAAATGCGATATAGTAAGGAGCAGTGATAGCTTGACTCAACAGTCAGGAGATGTTTGTTCCTCACTTTCAGTGCACCGGCCTCCTTCTCCATGTTTTCCATGTGACTCCATATCCCTTCCCATTAGTGCAGTCCGCTGCAAAGTAGCTGCAAGAATCAGCACGCGGTCAACTGTGGCAGGGAAAAAAGAAGGGAAGAAAGAGAAAATATTTAAGGCCTTGCTCCCTCTTGTCAGCTTTCACCTCCTTTCCCTTCTTGTTCTTGTTTTCACAGCCCTTAATCCTGGCGGCTCCAACGCGGAGCGGTCACAGGTTTTGACAGCAGACTGTAATGACCTAAGCTGTTCTCTGTGGGGGGTGAGGAGAGGAGTTGGGGTGGGTGGCTGGGGAGGGATGGAGTAATGTTTAATGAGAGGTTACTTGGCATTTATTTTGAGGTGTTATGCAGTTTCTCGTCTTGGCCACAAGGGGCTGAGCAGATATACGAAACCTGTTTGGAAATATTTTTTCCTGGGAATACTCTCAATAAATCAAACAGTCCACCAGAGAGTACAGAACTCATGTTCAATGATGTACAAGTCTTCATGAACTCATGACCTCAAGTCCACACTGATGTTTACTTGGCAAATGAGACAATTTAATGCTACTGTTCAAATAAAAGATGAGAAATATATGTTATGTGACTGTTCTGTATCACCTCCTTACAATGTGTGATGAAAAATAATTTAAAATGTATATATATGTTATCATACATTGACTAGCACCATTTTAATGCATGGCCTCTCTAATGAATAATAACCTTTTTTTATGAACTGTAATTTATTGTGAACCTATCGAGAATAAAAGACACAGTGATAGACGGATGAATGGATTATACCTTTCAGAAAACAAATGCACATTTTCAGCAGACTTTTGGGAGTCAATTTGCTGAGATATTTTTGGCCACCTGATGAGTATAAATCCAATATTAATTTACTTTTCAGCTCTCATTCTCAAGGCTGGGGGGGGGGTATAATGTGCTACTAGCTACTATCCACACTGGACACCATATGCAGAAGCTAAAAGTCCTCACAGTTGGGCTTTGATTCTGACCTGCGGCCCTTGCTGCATGTCATCCCCTCTCTCTATCCCTTGTTTCCTGTCAATCTTCAGCTGTACTTATCAATAAAGGCATGAAAGGGCCACAAAAATATCATTTAAAAAAAGTTGCTGCTGTGATGTTCTCTATGGTTTTGAAAAAACGTTTTACCTCTGGCCACACTTCAATCAATGATGTGACAGCAGGTGTTTTCCATCAGCTGTAATTGCAGAACACCTACTGTAAGGTGTAGTTAGTAAGACGAGCACGTTTAAAACCTACAGAGAGCAGCACATTTTGCTATATGGGATTTATTGTTGGTTTAACCTTTAAATTACTACACAGGAAAATAGGTACAGTATTTTTTTTTCCATGTGATACTGAAGAAGTGTCATTGTGGACAAAATTCAAAAAGTCCCAATGTTTTGAGCAGCGTGTCATGACCAAACAATTTAAACGTTTAAAAGACGTAAAAGTATCCAAAAATGCATGTTATGTAGTCCGAACCTAATTCAACAATACACTTGACAACGAGTACTTTATATTTTCAGATTTGAGTAGTAGTGGTAAAGTGAACTAAAGGGACGGATATTTCCTTCAGGAGTTGAAAACAAGACTTAAAAGTTGTCATGATCAGTGAAAGTGGAACACATATAAATGTACATTGCTGCTGGATGGGCAAATGGGCAACTGTTTGCTAACACCATTTGATATAACCTGTGTTGTGTTTACAGCTGGTTGTGCCTTCCTCAAGGACCCAAAAAGTCCATTAATGCAGGTTTTGGTAAATTTATTTTTTAAGGTATATTATTCAGTTATAGAATTGATACTTAGCAAATAAAGTAGAAAACTTATTTGACCACTGACTAACTAATAAGCTGAATCACTAATCTCTCTGCTGCTGTCGGTTTTTGTTTATGCAGTCGGTTTGGCGTGGTGAGGTGGTTCGAGCATCTAGTAAGGATGCCCCCTGGGCGCCTCCCTAGGGAGGTGTTCCAGGCACGTCCAGCTGGGAGGAGGCCTCGGGGAAGACCCAGGACCAGGTGGAGAGATTATATCTCCACACTGGCCTGGAAACGCCTCGAGATCCCCCTGTTAGAGCTGGTTAATGTGGCCCGGGAAAGGGAAGTTTTGGGGTCCCCTACTAGAGCTGCTGCGACTGCGACCCGACCCCGGATAAGCGGTTTAGTGATGAGTGAGTGGGTTTGGCCAGTTTCTGTAATAGATTTACCTTCTCCTGTGATGTCTGAGACAAGCTGTTACCAACTACTGATGGTCAAGCTAAAATAAATTTGTCAAACTGGGGCGCAGCAATGTGTGAAAACCAGTGACAATCTGCATATCTGTGTGACCCGACCCAACAACAACATGCTGAGAACTGAACCACCAATAAGTGGTGACGTTTGATAAATGTTTCATAGTACTAAATCGAGTACTAAAAGTTCTAAATGAAAAAAGCGTCACTAACTCCTGAGTGCTGAACAAATATTTCAAAAGATTTGAAATTTAGTGTTGTTCACCTTCAAAAGATTTGTTCTTCCCTGCTGTTAATGTAATTGCTTTCTGCCCCAAAGCCCCACTGAAATAAAATGTAATGGTACAGTAATAAGGCTTGCTTTTCTACCTTAGTGCGATGGTTTGAAGGCACCAGGATTCAGCCGCAGACAGGTGCATTTTTGCATTATTTCATCCAGTGGGTAAAAAATATGAGAATCTTTATCAGGTCTGAATGACTCTGTTTAGTTTATCATTTTCATTCCACTTTCTATTCCTGAGTTCAATCTTCACTCCCTCCTCTGTTTCACAAACCCCACCTCATTAGTTTCCATCCCTCTGCAGTACGACTGTCTGTCTCACCTCCTTATTATTAAGCCCCTATATTGTTCCTATGCAAACTATAGCAATCCCGATGCTGGAATTATAAAGACCTATTCCCTCAGGGATGAAACCAGTCAAGTCCCTATATATAATAGAGAATGGAGACTTAACCCTGCCCCCTTGTATATACCAATCAAGTAGATAAATAAAGGTTTAATTAAGAAATGGGGTTATGGGGCTTTGGGTTGGTGACTGAATGGGGGATGGGGGATATGAAAAGCACAAGCGGCAATACTTGAACTACACCTATGGAATAAAGCACAATAAAGGGATATTTATTAAATATCTGAGCCCACAGGCAACGGAGAACATAGGTCACCCATGATGGAAAAAAACTCCATTAAAAAGAGAAAGCCATTACAGCTTAGTCATTACAAAAATATATTAAATAATCAACTCAATTATTAAGCATTTTATCACCAATCCCAAAGTGCAGAATACATCTTATAGGTGAGGCATCAAGATTAATTGTGGTGGAAATTAATTTGGAGAGTAATTCTCATCATAAACAAAATTACGTTTTTGCTTTATCAGGATGAGTCAGAGCAGCGGTGTTTGTTGTGTGAATATCCTCTTTCCGCTGCTGCTGCTACTACTCTGTCGGCAGAAAGACAGAATCCAATCTGTTATAAGCTTGCTATTAATTTGGATGTTTTGAAATGCCTGGATGAAAAAAGTAATCTAAGTCAGTCATGCATATTTAATGAAAAATGCAGAAATGCAAACAAACTAAAACAAGTTTGCAAGTGGTAAAAACAAGACACCAAAATGTAAGAAACAAATAACTGGCATGTTATAAATCCTTAAAGCCCCCCTCCACTCAAAAATGTGTGCTCTTATGTCCCCTAAAATGTCTGACCTGGACAATACTGACTTGTATCTTGTCTACTGGAGTAATCTGAGATTCAAAGGTACACTGGGAAAGCTAGATTTGGTACATCACAACTTTGAAAGCCAATCAATAGCCATAAAATTAAACTTGAAACCTTCAGTGCAGAGTGGACTGCAGAGAGAGAGAAAAAAAACACTGTTATCGTAGATGTCAGCCACTACCATTTACAAGCTAACAAGCTAAAAAACGCTAACTACAAAGTAACCATTCTTCTTGCCATTTTTTTTGTGTGGTGCTCAACAGACTCCTCATCTGAGGATCAAACTTGTATGGATAAATATCTCCGATATTTCATCTTACAGAGAAAAAAGAACCTGACGCAAAACTACCCCTGCAGTCAACAGATTGCAAGCACTGTTCTTTCCCCGGTTAAACTGCTTGAGTGGCGGTTTTGGGCGGGGCTTGAGGCCAGATTCAGAATTTCTCAACGAGGGAGAAAGAACGTTTTTTTCCTTTATGTGGGAAAACCATGTTAAACTAAATGTTAATTACAGCAGTAGTATTCATACATACTTAAAAATGAAGGGACTTTAAAGGGATAATTGGGCTTTTTTTGCATTGTAGTTGCATGAAGTACTTTTTTATAGTCAGTGTGTTACCAAGAGTAGATGACGGTTAGCATGGCATAAGCAGACTGCTGATTTTCATCGCTTTATCTTGCCATCAAACAGCCCTTTCATTTGGCATTACATTTTCTCAACATATTCCTACGCATAATCGCAACTGTGCAGTGGAGCATCAGACTTTCTGCGGTTGATGGAATAAATAAAGAAAATAACCAGAGACCATCTCGTGATGGGATCACACCAGCCGCAACGGCAATGGCCCCTTTCCTTAATTCCTAACCTCTTATTTCTGCCGCCCGTGCTCAGACCACTCACACCTTTGAACGCTGCCTTCATTTTGATTTTAACTACAAACCTGTGAAATTTCTTGACTGTATCTTGCAGGGTTGCTACACTATCATGGTGGCAAAATCTGACAGACAGACAGCAAAATTGGCGGTATTTTCCACTGCAGTCATTGTCCCCAGGACCACATTTTTCTTTGGTGACACACACAGACTCACAAACTGAAAATATTAGCAGCGTCGCGGTCACAGCTGGTAAAAATGATTGATTATAACAGCAATGATGAAATGTCGTCCACTGTGGAGACTAGAGGATCCCCTTAGTGAGCCGGAGTTCACAATAGAACTTCTGCAGAAACTTTTGTGGAAAGAATTGTCTGACAACAATGTCAATATAGCATGCTCATAAACTGAAATTCATTTTTTTAGGTGTCCCTTTTTTCGGTGGCTAAAATATGTTTGGATTGCTGTCCCTTCAGTTTATTGCTTAGCTTCCATGTCAGGACTCCTTCCTGCTTCTCCAAACTGACGCCACACTGTCCATGGATAGTTACTTCATAGAACCCCACATCAAAATATGCAAACTATCCCTTTATCATCCAGCTGATGATGATCCAACTAGAGATGGTTGTTAAAAGTAAACCACTTTACCAAAAATATATAGTGACGTTTAAGTTTGCATGGTTACATGAAGTGTTGTTGAGACATAAGAACATCTCCAGATATCTTCTACAAAACATTATCCAACATATGAGTATAGTAGAGAAGGAGACGGACACACTGCGGGTGTTTAAGGTGTGAGGTCATATATATAATATATATAACAATACCTACTCTTATTTTGAATAAAATTACTTATTCAGACCTAATAGCTATTTCAGGGTAGTGTGACAGAAGGGTTAGCATGGAAACCATCTTTTCAAAACTTAATGGTACACTTCATCAACCTCTCATAAGTAAAGGCTTTCTGCTCTAATGTGCGCAGTGATTACAGTGCCTCTGAGTTGACAAGATGTAGTTGTTTTCTCCTGATATAAGTATTGACTTCAGCCCTGAATTTCAACAGAAAAAAACTGTGCTGTGTTTTTCCCCCTCAGATTACAAAGGGCGTCTGATCTGCCATGGATTTGTCTATCTACCGTATGTATCCAAGGTGAGAATAACTTTTCTTGCATCATCACACATCCAAGCGTTCTCGCCTATTTCCAATCTGAGATATACTCTGAGCAAACCCAGAGCTGACAATACAAAGCATGTCAAATGGTGTATCCACGCTGGCAAATGCACTCACACCTTATACACCCGCAGTGTGTCCGTCTCTCCCTTCATATCTCACACACACACACACACACAAACACAACCCTGTGTATTCAGTTACTGAAATGAGTATTGTGTGGTCAGAACCCACTGCTGTGTGTCACACAGTTTATGGGCCTGCTAGCTTTTAAGTGGCCTTTTAAGATGTTCTGCTGAGCCATTAGTAGCACTTCACCATAAAACTACATCATTTAGGGAGCTGAGTCGCTGTGCCTTTGCCCTGAAAGACTGAGGTTACTAGTAGCACTAAAAGTAGGTCTCTCCTTTTTTCTGAAGTGAGTTTGTGCCTGTGCACTTATTTGTATATGCACTGTGTGTCTATGCCTGTGATTGTGCAATGTGTAGATAGATACAATGGAATATTTTTTATTTATATATTTAGGAGTAGAGGATGTGAACAAATGGCCTGGCCGGCCTTTGCCTGAGGTAACTGTGGACCTCCATATGTAGCATGGCCATCTCCTGGCCCTCAGTCCCCGCATCATCTCAACCAGGGGCCCCTGGGGACCAAGTGACCCACCTCCATTCGCCATTCTCTGTCCCTCCATCTCCTTCCACAACCACGCTACGAGTAGCACACTACGCCTGAGGCCACCGCTGACTTTCTCTGCAGTTTGCCATGATACAGCAGGCAGAGCAGACAAGCCCTTTCCTCCGTCCCCTCAGAGAGGGGAGTGTGCTAAGGTTGACCGATTTAACAGCTGCTGGGTAATACACAGAAAGTCATTTGTTAAAATCTAATTGATCGCTCCATTTCCACCTCTACACTCTGTGGATGTTCTATCCGCTGTATGAGCGCGGCTGAACAACAGATGCTGTCTGTCCTATAAAGGCAGGGAAAAAAGAGCATGGTAGGGAAGCACAATGAGATTAGACACTTCATTGTAATCTTGTGTGGCTTAATAACATTAATAACACAAATCTTGTTTTTATGGAAGCAATCACATAGCTGATGTTGAACAGCTTGCAACATAAGACCTGAAGAACCAAGTCACTGTTAAAAACAACCAAAAATAAAACAAAAAAAACAACAGACTAAGATTTTGCTTACCTCTGAAATATGTTGTTTTACCTCACACTGTGCATTCCCTCCCACAGAGACCTTTTCTCCCTCTTTTCATTTTCACCTCCTGGCCAGGACCATGCCCTTTTATCTCAAGGCATTACCTGGAGATGCAACCTGCAGCTGAGTTCTCACTCTCCATAACACACGTATGTACCAACAGCTACATCTGCCCCCGGCCCTCTGGACCCTCAGGGAGCATTGCCCAACCAAAGCCTGACTGACCATGTGACAGCAAGATCAGGGCCATGCCTGTGGTCTGCGCATCTCAGAGCCACGTGAAACGCAATAATTTCACATCAAAGCAATCAGCCACTGGCCACAGGCACAATTCTCACCCGTTGAGCAGTAATTCTAGTCACACAGTCTATCGCCTCATTCGAGCCTGTCACTGGGACCTCAGTCGGCATATAGCAGCATACACCCACATATTATCATCAGCGTGGATTGTACATGTTGAGTGCCTGCTAACCATACACACTCAGAGGGAGGCTCTTGCTCCATGTACATTAGTGGCAGAGAGCAAGTAGCTAATTATAAAACCACTCTAGGTGCCTGGTTGTTCCTAGGCAATGCTGCTGTGTTGCTCCATGCAGAGTGGAGAAAATGAGCCTGTCAACCCAGTCCCAAGTTGCCATGATGAGTGCAAATGAGGTAAGGCTCTGGAAGCCTCTTGGGGAGCTTCATGCGGGGAGGTGGCGCTGGAGGGTGTGTAAATACACACACACACATAGACATACACCACACACGGACTGAAGGCTCTGATTTGTAAGCTGTCAAAGGCAAAGTGGGTCAATATGTGACAAACAAGGTACTTTCAGATCCTCGTGCCAGCTTGCACAGTGTGATTGAACAACAGGTCTATGGCACACTGGTGCTGGACACCCACATTCCCACAAGGCGTCAAGTAGTTTTGGGTTGTAAATGGATTTTGTCCCTATTTATATGGAATATGAGATATGAACATGTCTTCTGAATGCCTCTGTTATTCTACTGTGGTAAAAAAAAGACCATCTGACGTTCCTGATAATTGCAACAATAAAGCAATATGAGTTCCTGTTAACAGTACTGTGAAATGATTGTCGGCCGCGTGCAACCTGTCATTATGGAAACACAGGAAGTCACAACACTGTCTGAAGAGACCATATGGGAAAGTAGCTAAGTACGTCCACTCAAGTACTGTACAGGACCAGTCAAACATTTGGACACACTTTCTCAGTCACATAAATGGGAAAGCGTGTCCAAACCTTTGACTGGCACTGTACGTCAGTACAATTTTGAGGTGCTTGTGTTATACTTGAGTACTTCAACTCCACTACATTTCAGAGGCATATATAATATGATGTACCATTTTACTTTTTCAGATTAACACAACATAATCAAATAATAAATCATGATGCATATCTGGGGGATATGGCCAAAATTTCTTATACCAATATAGGGGAAATTATATATCATAGCTCTATAATGATATCACAATTTGCTGGTAATTCAATAAATTAATAGTCTATATGAAATAGCCACATGGTAAAACCTATTTTTATACTGATGTGTGAGTGAAATACTTGACTTGTATTTTTCTCATTTTATTAACTGCCCTGAGAGACACAACACCACAGTCTGGGATGTGCTGATCAACCTGCACAGTGAGGACATAGAGGGGATGACACACTGTCTGACCGAGTACCTGAACTTCTGCGCAGACGGGTTCTCCACTTTCAAGACTGTCCGCTGTTACCCTAATAA
The DNA here is from genome assembly GCF_963691815.1 of Echiichthys vipera. Taxonomy (NCBI): domain Eukaryota; kingdom Metazoa; phylum Chordata; class Actinopteri; order Perciformes; family Trachinidae; genus Echiichthys; species Echiichthys vipera. Next base: position 13,544,559 of record NC_139836.1, read on the forward strand.
CAAGCCATGGGTATAGCGGGAAGTGAAGGCTGTCCTCAACAAGATGAAGGCCGCCTTCAGGAGCAGGGACAGGGAGGCCATGAAGGCGGCACAGCAGGAGGTGAAACACTGTGTGAGGGAAGCTAAGGACAGCTTTAGGAGAAAGGTGGAGCAGAAGCTGAGGGAGAACAACATGAGGGAGGTCTGGGAAAGTGTGAGAACCATCACAGGTCACAACACAAAGACCAGAGCTACAGGGGGGGGCAATGGAGAGGGCGAACGAGCCCCCCCACCCCCGACCTCACTGCAGCTGTCTCTCCTTCTTCCCTCACCTCCCCCTGACACCACAAACCCCCCCTCCTCCGCCTCCACCTCAACACAATCCCTGCTTCACATCACCACAGACCAGTCAGAGGACAGCTGAGGAAGCTCCGACCCAGGAAAGCAGCAGGCCTGGATCAAGTGTGTCCGAGACTACTGAAGACCTGCGCTGCAGAACTGGGGGAACCCCTACAACGGATCTTCAACCTTAGCTTGCAGCTAGGGAGAGTGCCTACCCTCTGGAAGACATCCTGCATCGTTCCGGTTCCCAAGAAGAGCAGGCCTCGCAAGCTGAATGACCTCCGACCGGTGTCACTCACTTCACACCTGATGAAGACGTTGGAGCGGCTCTTCCTCAGCCTTCTCAGACCCTAGGTACAACCCGCCCAGGACCATTTGCGTACCAGCCAGTTGTTGGTGTGGAAGATGCCATCCTCTACATACTGCACTGAGTCCACTCCGAACTGGATAAGGGAAGCTCTACAGCGAGGATTCTCTTCTTGGACTTCTCCAGTGCCTTTAACACCATCCAGTCCTCTATACTTCAGGACAAACTGAACAGGATGGGAGTGGACCCCTATCTGGTGGACTGGGTCAGAGATTACCTCACTGACGGGCCACAGTATGTCAGGCTGAAGGCAGCATATCAAAGAACTCCTTTGTCCCTTAGGCCATCATCCTCTACAACTCCTCACTAGGGGGAAGGAGGAAATAAAGAGTGAGAGCAAATCACTGTGCAATGAATTAATAATCTACTCATACATACCTGGACACTTATCTTTCTTTTTTTGTGCAATAACTAAATCCATCACTTAAGTGCAATAATTTAATCTTACTGCTCATTTCTGTCATATACAGTCATACACTTTTTATCGCATACATTTTATCTACATTTAACTTATCTGATTTCATTTTCTGTGAATTTTTATTTTACCTGTATTCTTACATCTACTTCATATATATTTAACTTTATAACTTACTGTTGTTTTCTGTTTCTATTTTCTGCTGCTGGAAATTCAATTTTCTTCTAGGAGTCATCCCAAAGGGATCAATAAAGAGAAGTCTAAGTCTAAGTCTTATTCTAAGTCTATTAGTCTAAGTTTAAAGCATCGTCCAAATGACAGAAATATTGATATGGATTTTAGACATTGCAATATAAATTATGTAGATAATTATATTCAATAGACACTTTATACGATTTTGATGATATACGTAAGTCATCATATCATGCAGCCCTATTACGATCTATTAATACACATTATTCTGAAATAAGTAATTCTGCTAATAAGTACATTTACTGTTGGTGTTTCTACACTGTGGTATGGCTACATTTACTAAAGTAAAAGATCTGAGTACTTCTTCCATTAGTGTAGGAGACAAACTCGTGACAGCAGACAGCAAACGCCTGTGATGATGAGGAGTGTCCTGGCATCCAATCCCTTCCTGTCATTAACTCACGACGGTGTCTGAGCTCATTTCACACAGGCTGCCTCAACGCCTGCGATGATCACAGCCTCACATGTGTGCAGGCCATCCAGCTTTGATTCCACACAGCTTTCATTTATCCTCTCTATACTTCCCTTTTCCTCTGTCTCTCTTCATCTGCAATCATCCACTCCCACCCTCCGGTGAGGTAGTGGCCACACATCATTTTTTTCCCCCTCATTTTGGTGATTGACAGTTAAGGTGATACCTTCCCTTCATTTGCATAGTATACCGTTTGCTCTCTATAGCGGTCACTAATAGTGACGATTCCCAGTTTGCTGTTCCTGAATTAGCATGCTCCAGCCTGTGAGTCAGGGCTGCTAATCAGAGGTTGTGGTGAGAGGGGGATGGCTTCAAATTACATCCTTCACAGTCAACAGGAGGCGCACATGAAAGTGCGACGTCCTGTCGTTTTTATCCGAGCTGAGGAAGTTTGCAGACTGACAGTGACAGCACCCTGCTTATCTCTGAGACACTGACTAGAGAATCTCCAATTAAAAGCTTCCTATGATTTCCTCCATTAATAATAAATGCTTCTGAGCTCACTGGAGCTGTTGCATGTGTCTGTGAGGCATTTCAGTACACATACACATTAATGTGAGCAATATAGCCCATTTGCTCACAGTTGTGGTTGTAAGTGTTGGCATGCATTTTTTTTTTTTGTTACAGGAAAGCGCCCATGTGCTGTCCCTTTTTCATGCTGTACAATCACTGCAGTGTTACGTTTCCTGTGGTCTCCACCTCCTCTCTGTGGTGGTGGTTACCTCCTAATCATGACTGAAAAGCCATAACGCGCCTCTCTGGAAACTGAAGACGCCACATTGGATTTCAGCAGGAAATCCGAAGAGGTGTCTCTCTCTTCACTGCTGGGGTAGATGCTGGGAAGCCAGAGACAGTTTTCCTGGAAAAGTGTGTTGCTGCAAACACTGTCTGTCCCTGTGACTTCTGCACAAACATTGGTCCAGTTCCAGAACACCTGGAGTGTCGCAGCTCTTTATTAAAGGCATGACTTCGCCATTGTCACCATGATTACAGATTATGGGCTTCATAACCACCTCAGACTTAAATAAAAAGGGCATCATACAGTGGGTGGAAGCGTACCGATAGCCGCAGCACAGTTCACCTCATCATAATAACAATAATTGAAGAGACACGACATCTAAGTGGAGGGCAGGCCTCTTTTCAGGGTAATTTGCAAAATTGAAGCGAGCCAATGAAGTGTGTAGAAACCTTCCCATAAATAAGTCTAGAAAATGTTTTCACAGAGGACAATGAGGCCGTCTGGTGAGGGCATGACTTCAAAATGACTCATCCACCTGGTTTGCTCTGTTACTCATTTAACAAACACAGTCGCTCACAGTGGTGTATCGCTGCTACTCAGGCTGAAGCTAATGCATCCTGATTGCTAATTTTTTTTTCTTTTACATCTCTTATCACTACAGCACAGCCCTTTTTATTAAAATGTATTTGTATGTCTTTCACTTACTGTTGCAGCGTTCATCCCACCTCTCCACTCTGCTTTTGCTAATGCACCCAGGACTTAATCAATATGCATGACTTAAGGTGTCAGTTATCAACACACAAGTGGTTTTTCAGGAAACATCATCCTTCTCCGGCTGCTGCTTTGTACCTGAATAATGTCGTCTATGGATCGGTGGTGAGTGCACGTGGCGGTTAATCAACAGATATTCTTTGTGATGTGTCATGTTAAGGGAGAAACTCAGAGGCACAGAGGGCATGATCATCATAGCATGCTTTAGTACATGGGGGACCGTTGTGACAAACACTAGTGATGAATGGAGAGTATGTGACCTTGGAGGAGGTCTTTTTCTCTTTGCCCTTCTCCTCCCTCCAACGGTCACTTTTCTCTCAACCGACCGGTAGAAAAATATCCTTTCCTTATATTCCATCTATAGTTCCCATTTATTTGACCTAAATCAGATGAACACCATACTTACACACTTGACACCTGCACAAGAAACAGCCACCGATCAGTGCTGTGCACACTGACACACTTTTCATCATGAACACAAACAAATCTCTAACACAGAAAAAAAAGACTTCCTTTTTGCCAACATCCACCCGCAGTTTTTCTTAGAGATGCAGAAATGTGACTTCCCAGACCTCAATTACAGACTGGCAATTTGAGCGGAGGTGGATATGAGCAGAGAAGTGTATATAGACCATGGACAGATTTAATCCCGAGTGTCTCGTTGGTCTGTGTTAACAGGAAAACACTCTCAGCCGTGTGATGCCACAATCAGCTGAGACATTTGTTTGTGTTGGGCCAGACCTGGCTGGTCAAACTGTTATATATGGACGGTGGACATTAGAGATAGTTGGATTGCAAAATGGATTGCACACTGAAGCACCTGCACAGAAACAATATGGGGGACGTTGCTGTTTGCTTGGTAGACATTAGGGCTGTGACCAAAAATATTATTCAATAGTTTGAATAGATTCAAATATTCGGTCCAATCCTGGCCGTCCCATTGAACATTGCCTGGCTCCACCACACTGGCCGTGGTTACATCAGCCAACACAATTGAATGCATTTACCATGAATGACAGTATGAGTATGAATGTTTTTTATTTTCCTTTTTTAAATATTCAAATAAATATTCAAATTTAGAATATTTGTTGACAGCATATGAAACATGCTTTGACTTAAAGTTTTGAGACTGACTATCTTGGAATGATCAAAATATTGAATGCAACTTAATGGTTATGCTTACAGAAACATGACATACATTTCTGATTAAGGCTGCATTATTCATTTATGTCACTCCTCAAAATCTCCGTTTCACTGATGTCCCATTGCAGCTATCAATGACTTCCTAATGATGCCCTACTTAAATGACCAGTTTGTAGGACTTAGGGGGATCTACTGGCAGAAATGGAATATTATATTAATAATTTTGTTTTTATTTGAGTATACTTTTGCTTTCTTCAGCTTAAGCATTTCATCAGCTTTTCGGATTATTTTCTAATTTACCTTTGCAATGAAGGGGGAAAAAAAGTATTTATTACTGTATTAAATGTCCACTTCCTATGTGCTTTGACCTATAAATATTTATTTAGAATAGAAAAGAACAGAAATACTTTATTGATCTTTTGTAATTTTTACATTTTTTAATTTTTAAGGATTGTGACATTTCTGTACATTATAGCTTATAAATGAAAACAAACACATTAATACAGTAGCCTTAGTGTAATGCCCCTACAGAACAGGAGCGTCATATCCGAGTAATATTTTGAGTGATATGCACAGTGTGGTGTCATGATGATTTAAGCACGCTCTAAATGACTCGTTGACCAATCAGATTGTGGCCATATCTCCTTATTGTATAATTGTACTTTGAACTTGGTTTGAAAAGCAGTGTTCCTGACAAAGTAAACATTTGTTGTAGGTGTAACATAAGATGAAGATATTTTCAGAAATCCACTTGATAACTGTGCCTGAGAATTAAATGCCACTGTAATTTTGAACAAATTTTCTACAATCATATTGAAGAAGGCAGAGACATTTTCTGAGCTGAAAGAGTCTCAGTAGACCAGAAACAGCGCAGCCTAAGGACATGGGTAAGGGCCAAAGTTCTCACTGCTGCTCTTACGGTAAAAAAAACATCCACTTTCCACCTGCAGTATACGTGCTTAATGCTTCAGGTCCACACTCCTTGGTCGGAGGTTCAGTGAACATACTTTGTCTACCATTAGTTTTAGGCAAAGAAAGTACTTCAGATCATAATTCCTGGAATGTACTGAACCTAAGAAATGGAAAATGAGGATAGTATCCACAGGAAGACTTATCATGTAAGGCTTTCCTAACATTTTCCCGAACTCCCATTTTTGCATCTTCATGGTATTAAAAGAGATTCAATATACACTATAAAGACATAACACACATAAACCACTCTTAATCAAACAATTAAACACATTCTTAATTAGTTACATTTTTCTCCCGCCCTGATACAATAAAATGTAAATGTCAAAAATTAAAAGTGTTCAGATTAATCTCGGGGGTAAATATATAGTGGAGTAAAAAATGTCCAGAGTAAGGAAATGAACAAAGAAAGTCAATCTCCCTGTGTGTTGGAGGCTAATCCAATCTTCTCTGTTCTTTGTCTTGGTAGCCAGGCCAGTCGCGAGTACATTTTAGAGCATGTGAGTCCCTTGCTTTGAAACTGTTTGCCCTCCCCGTTTCTTTTTATAAATGCACGCTGTCCCCAAGCATCTCAAAGTACAACAAAGTTTTCCTGCATGCCTCTTAGACATTAGAACATTGGACAGCCATCACCAACATATTAAAGTATGCTGCATGATATTTGGCTCACTGACATTGATGGGATTTGGTATTGAATGACCTTTCAATATTTGATACTAAGCAGGCATCTCTGTCAGTGCTTAAAGTATTGGGGTTCGGTACTGAGTCCTACCAAATAGTAGAGTCATCTCTACGGCAAGAAGTGAGAACCTCTGAATGCCATAGCCCCTTTGAAAAAGTGGCAGAAGAATAGCAGCTTCCCCTTCTTGATTTATATCTCAAGTCTAGGCTTTCAATTAAAAAAAAACAACAACATGTATTCGCAAAGCACTTAAAAAACAAATTAAATACGAGTGTTGAAAAGAAGTAGTTTGAGCTGTATTTTGTCTTTTGTGGTGAAAATGTTTACCCTGCTTTACTCTTAAAACATGAATCATCATTTAGAAAGAAAGAAAAAATATATAAAATTCACTCAACTAAGCTACTGAGGATCATTGCAGCTCTAAACATGACATACATGGTGTACCAGTGCTAACAGTATCTTCTAATTGACAGGGATTGAAAAACAAAAACAGCATCATTTATTTTCATTATATATTAACTCTCTGGTAAGATTTAGAGGTGTGCAGATTGTGATAATTTATTGAAACACTATACAGCATTTCAGAGCTAACTCTTGAGCTGCAGTGAATTTAATCATTTCAGTAAGTGTCCGACAAACCTTTATATCTGCAGTGTTGAGAGAGCTTGCTGTGAGTTTGGTATAACATCTTGGAGCCTTTTTTTGTCTGCAGGAGAGTAGTATGTTGTGACCTTTAATGTCTGGCAGGCCAGAGAAGAGCACAGGACTTATAAGAAATGACAGATCTGCAGCTGACCTTTAAGAATCCCTCATATTGTATTAAGACCCTTTGATCACCTGGATTATCCACTACAGCCTGGGACCTCAGTGGATCATTTTGATTAGCCAGTCTGTGACAAGGTACTAAGAAAAAGGAAATTACACACACCCTAAAAAGGACAAACATGTTTGGTTAACAGCCTAATTTGTATTGGGTATGATATGTACAGTAGTCTTCTAAAAATTACATTCCCGTACAACAAAATTGTATTCTGAATTTCGCTTCAAAGGAAACGTATCGATTAGAACCTCAAACAACCCCTACTTAAAAAAGCTGAACTATTCCTTTAACATGTTTAAAACGTGTGCATTTTCTGGAAAATATGTTTCCTTAAAGATGCAATTGGGAATGCAGTTTGTTGTGTGAGAAACTCATTTTCTATGAGACAGGGTTGGTTTCAGGGAGTGTATATATAAAGATTTTGTTTATTTTAAACATACAGTCACCAAGACAAGGCAACATTGGGCACATCTTAAATATATGTATAATGACAATTATAAACAAAACAGTTATTAGGAATAAAGCTGGCAATTTCAAAATGTTTTTGTGCATATTTGTTCTTATGAGTCAGTTGAAGTTGTGACGGTCGGCTGATGATCTGGTCTGATCAAACTATAAACTAGAGACCATCCTGTGTTGGGATCACGCCGGCAGCGACACCAAGTCGAGCCAGGATCCTACTTATTCGGACCACACCCATCTCCAACCTCAACTTTAATTTTGATCTCAACTAAACAACTGTAATATTTTGTGGCTGTATCTTGGGCTAGTTTACATTTACAGTCTATTGGCCGAGCAGTATTGACTAATCACGTTTGAGAGGGCCTTGGTTGCAAGTAAACAGTCTATGTACAGAGCAAAAGAGGCATGACACATTGACTGAATTATTATTATTATTATTTTAAATCATCTGTATCCATATGCAGATATATGTTTATATAGACATTGTCTCTCAACTCTAACTCAATTCCAGCATCTCAAGTTGAATATTGGACCCAGTGCACAGAAAAGGAAGTCTTGGCGCGGAGTTATCTGAATATCAGCTTGCTACATGGAATCCATGTGGCTGTTGCCACCAAAGGCTAAGTTGTTAGCATTCATTTGGAGTTTTTGTCTTTGTTCCCCTGGTGAATTTGGGTCCAATATTATCTCTATTTTGGTCTCCACCAACTGGCTTTTTAGGTGCTAAATGTTCCAATATGCTCAACAGCTAGATGCTGGGTGTTGATCTCCCTTCCCAGAGATCCAAACAGTGTCGCCTTTCTGATGTCAGTTGTTGGACTTAGACTTAGACTTCTCTTTATTGACCCCTTTGGGGTGACTCCCGCAAGGAAATTGAATTTCCAGCAGCAGGAATAAAAAAATACAGTATAGGATAACCAATAAACTCTTACCTAAATAGATACAGAAAGTATACAGTATATATAGTAAACAATAAACTCTTAGTCAAATATATATGTGGTAGATGTAAGAATACAAACATGGCTTCAAACAATAACGAGTTGAAAAGTAAGTCTGTTGTGTAAGCTCTGCCTACCCTCTCTGTCTAACCACTGACTTACCACTGTTGGGTAACAGAAAACATTGTGTCGAGAACTATGCGCCGCTTGTGATTTTCCCCAGGAATGTTGCCACAGATACCCAGCTCATAATACTACAAATGTAAGGGCTTTTATCAGTGGACCATAGGCTCAATCACCTTTGTGTTACCTCATTAGACAATAGATATGGCATGTATTTAAATCAGAAATACTTTAATAATCCCTGGGGGAAATTATTTAAAACAGCTGTTTCCTGACCAGGAATCAAACCCAGACCGTACTGGTGAGAGCGCTGAATCCTAACCACTAGACCACCAGGGACATGAAATGAAAATCTTTACAGAGTTCATTCTTGTACATTGTGTCATATGATCAAAAAAGTATTTTCCAGCCAGAGCTTTTTCAGCAGTTGATTTCTAAAACTTAAAATAAAATATACATGCACTCTTTACATCATATTGTATCTTACTTTAAAAAGACCCTGCAACATTTGACACTACAGCATGTGAATATATGTTTTAAAACATTAACTGTAGGTGGTGTTTGAATGACAGGTAAACTGTGTTTTCTGGGGTGCTATGGTGTGAATCTAATGCTAATTATGAGAATCCCTGGAGAGGTTGGTGGTTGTTGTTGGACCAGGTGCAACAGCTTCCATCTCATCTCAAAATGCTCTTGCTGCCAAAGCTATCGCAACCAGCGCAGCCCCCGAATCAGAGTCAGTCAGGTGTTCATAAGTACAGCGTTAAGGGACACAATATAGCTTGGGGTGACGCCTTTGATACAGCCCCTTCACTCTCAACTCCGCCCGTCTTTAATATCCAAATCACTGCTGTCCCATATGGACGAGGTAATTGACTCGGTGATTTAAAGGCAACCTGACCACCTCAATTCTCTGCATGTGTCTCAGAGATAAAACATAAAAGATTGTTCTGTTAATCTGTTCACAGACCTCTTCCGTCACACCGTAGAAATCCAGCGACCCGTCAGCAATTCTAGATTACGGTAATATGAAAATCTTCCCATCTGCCATAATTACCATGTTACAAAGGACTGTCTTAAATTACACCAGGGATAATGGCTTTGCACAATGGGAGTTAGAGCCAGCTACCTGTGTGTGTGTGGTCACATACATATGAGAGCACACAATAAAGATTTGGCCAAGATTGGTTTAAAATACACACAAAAAACACAAGCCCGTTGGCTACTAAGGGAATTTCTTTTTAAAATAACACTTCTTAAAAACTTGTCAAAGTCCAGTTAATGGCATCCAGCCAAGTTATGTGTGATGGACAGATAGACAGATGGATGAACTTACGGTTGGTTGATTCACACTTGTCCTTTTCATTATGGGGGACAATAAGGTTTGTCAAACATGATGTGCAAAAAGACATACTTCAGACAAAAAAAATCCCACGTCGCATTATTAGCCTATGTCTTTTTGACTGAGAAGAGCGACATCCGTCACACACTGAATGCCTGAATGCCTGCTATTAGAAAGTCCCTGTCCATCATTCATCCTCGTCCAATGATTTATGTGCTCCCAGATTAATTGCAGGTTTGGGAAATACCCAGTGCATATTCTGGCAATACTCTCACATATTGTGGCCTGGACAGAAATTACAGCCATTCAAAAGCAGGAATTTCAATCACCTTTCTTGTCCGATGTTGGCTCTGTCAGAATGTCATTAGGATTACGCAAACATTTCACAAAATGGATGGGTGTTGACATCATTCATGTGAATTCATTCAATCAATCATTTAATAACACAAGGTAAAATAGAACAGGAGCACAGATACAAGTATGGAAATGAATTTACTTTGAGACACACACACTAACATGGGTATGCTTGTATGTGCATGTGTGCCTACATACATGTAATTAATACACACATGTAGCATATGTATTTTACCATTTAGAGGTTTGGACTCACCTGTTATACTGATGTTTTTTTCTTCTTTCCTTCAATAATGGCCAGTTTACCAAAAAACAGTATAATTTAGACAACAACTGTATTGTTTTCATTTGAAATAGTTTTGGCCCCAAAAGCAGTGGAATTAAAGGATTAAAACATCCATCTATGTTCCAATAGTGCTGCATGACAGGGGATAATACTGTTGGATTTGTTTTACATTCCAGAAAAGCATAAGTGACCTGGTGCTTAGGCCTCTAAATATTCTGGGAAGCTGTCTTTTTTTGGGCCCTCTGTAGTCGACTTAAGGGTTCGATTGAATAGGTAAAACTGTGATTTGTCTGTCAGTTTGTTCAGCTGATATTCCTCAATCCAGTTCCAATAGTGACAAGCCCACTTTTTATTTCTATTATGAAGTTTTAAGAATACCTTTGCTTAAATAACATTATTAACTCCAGCTTATAGGCACTATAGTGCACGTTTTGATGCACAGCTTCTAATTTCTTTCACCTTGACTGGTAAATTTCTTCTATTCCTATTTAACTGCTCAGAGGTCTCTTTCTTCACTTTCAGTTGTCAGTCAGGTTGAGCCATTGTACAGTGTTTTATTATCCCTGTACAAAACAAACTTTCTTATAAAATAACATTTAAAGAAAAACCCAACCTAGCACTACAACCTAAAAGCATGAAAGACCATTAAAAAATATACTGTAGAGTTGTTCACTCAACCTTCTTACTGTACCCAATCACGGTTTTGTAGCTTTTCTGAAACAAGATAATGCACAATGCTGTAAGAAGGAAAACATGTTTAGCCTTGTGTATCAATATAATGTTTACAATCACAGAACAGCTCGTATAGTCCGTATTTCTATCAATAACCACAAATTATTATTTTTTTTAAATATAATGATAGATACATTTTTGCTACTCAACTGAACATACATTTTCTTTCTTTCAGGTGTTTATGCTTCTTGCATTGTTTAATCTCCCAAACAACCAAATTCCAGAGAATTTGCAATGTGGGATCTTTTTTTCATGAAAATGTGCTTTAGATCATTTACACCAGCATTTATCCAGGCTTGATCTGATCCTTTGATTTGGAAAAGGAGGAAAGGAAAGCAGGATAGTGCCTGAGCATCACAACAGGCAGTTTAGCCATGACGTTTTCACAAACGACTTGCTCCAAAATGATCGATTTTATTCTCTACATCTGTCACTGGTTTTCTGATTATTCAAATGTAACATTGTGCTGATCTTGTGTAAGTTGTTTGATGTCCGATAGTGATAGTGATAAAATATACATGCACTTTTTACATTACTGTATCTTACTTTAAATGACCCTGCAACATTTGACACTACAGCATGTGAATATATGTTTTAAAACATTAACTGTAGGTGGTGTTTGAATGCCAGGTATACTGTGTTTTCTGGGGTGCTATGGTGTGAATCTAATGCTAATTATGAGAATCCCTGGAGAGGTTGGTGGTTGTTGTTGGACCAGGTGCAACAGCTTCCATCTCATCTCAAAATGCTCTTGCTGCCAAAGCTATCGCAACCAGCGCAGCCCCCGAATCAGAGTCAGTCAGGTGTTCATAAGTACAGCGTTAAGGGACACAATATAGCTTGGGGTGACGCCTTTGATACAGCCCCTTCACTCTCAACTCCGCCCGTCTTTAATATCCAAATCACTGCTGTCCCATATGGACGAGGTAATTGACTCGGTGATTTAAAGGCAACCTGACCACCTCAATTCCACCTTATTCTCTACATCTGTCACTGGTTTTCTGATGATTCAAATGTAACATTGTGCTGATCTTGTGTAAGTTGTTTGATGTCCGATAGTGATCTTCCCTCAATCAGACTTATTTTAAGAGATTTGACTGTCAGGAACTGGTGTCAGCTCCATGTTGTGGTTGCCTCCCACCATAACTCTCACATCAAGTTTACATTGTCACCCATAAAAAAACTAAAGGAGAAGTTTAATGGTGAGGGGATCTGCGCTGCGAGTTGTATCTATTCCTGCATAGACTGAATAAGCTGCATCCGCAACCCATTAATGAGTGTGTATTTGGACATGTCCCGTCCTATCCCCGTAAATTGGCGAGTCCGTCTTTACTCACCTGGGTCAGTCTCAGCTTGGCACTAATCAGTTTGGCGGATAATATCTGCATCGCAGTCTTAGCTAATAGTCAATTTTATTGCAGAAAATCCATTTTTGGTACTCATTTACCACATAATTGTAATCATAGAATGAAAATAATGAATAAATACAATGAATTAAAAATGAATTAAGTTTGATGTAGAGCAGAAGGGGTGGAGTGCTTTTTGTGCTTCATTAGAATGTGCACCAGTTAATACAGGTGCTGTTGTCTTTTTAACATTGTTTTCAGCTCCTTTATCTTCTCTGCTCATAAGCAGCTACCCGCCGAAAAATCCTGTGAATGAGATGAGACACACACTTGTCATTCACATTAGTGAAAAAAAATCTGTTTTCCATTCCTCATGAGTGTGTGTATGTTTCTTTCTTCTTACTGGCCTGGCTGTTTTTGACAGTCATTGTCATATGTGCCTATGTTGCTAATAATCGGCTAATGTAACACGGTGTCAGAGCGTCATTGACGTAACCGAATAGGCATCAGCGTAACATGTTTAATTGACAGCTTATTGGCAAAAATTAATTTTGTAATGGAAGGGGGTGGGATGCCTTTGAATTTGATTAGATAGAAATGATAAAAGGTCTACCATGTGACATTATGTACATAGTCTTTGAACCCGTGGCAAGCCATTCAAGCCGCTTTTATGTTGGAGACCCCATATTGTCTCCAGCCATAGTAGCAGCCCTGTTAGGCTAGGCATAGTGTGCTTTGAGCTATATAATAACATTGGCCGTCTGATATGTTCACAATGATAATGCTTATGTGTTAATGTAAAGCAGGTGTAATGTTTAGCATGGTCACCATCGTAGTTTAGCATGTAGGCATGCTTACATGTGCTTATTAGCACAAAACATAAAGTAGAGCTGAGGGTCATTAGTTATGTAGGTATTTTGTTATGAAAACTTTACTGTAGGAAGTCAAGGGGTCAGGGGGTCCTGAGACATTAGGAATTCTAATCTGGGAACCCTGAATGTCCGGACCAAATTCCATGACAATCTATCGAATGTTTGTTAAAATATTTCACTAAAAGCCAAAAATGTGTCACTTGTGGTGGCACTAGAGGAAAAGTCAACAGATCAGCAAAGTCATTCATCCTCTTTCATTGCAATTTACCGTTATGCTATGCAACTGTGGTTATGGCAAAACCGGTTAATCCCATCATCCCAAATTGCCAATGAATTCATAAAGACTGAAGAAGTTAATACTGTAGCTGTTAGGATAAGTGATGTAAAGAAAATGTTGGTATTTTTTCCAATTTCTAGCCAATTGCATAGAAGGTCATGCCTAGATGGTAAACCAAGATTTGTGAAAGAAGGTTAGGGTTAGAAAAAGATCTTGAATGGTTAAGGTTAGTATCGGTCATCTGGAAGCGCATTTTCAGAAATTAAGGATTACCATCTAGAGAAAACTTAATTTCACTTCAGAGTATTAAATGATAACAACAGCATGCAGACAAAAGACATGCTTTGTTTTTATTAGAGAGGGAATCTTGAGTTCTGACCAAGCCCCCACCACAGCGACATCCTGGTTGATCCAATAAGGAAGTGCCAAAGACTGCAGTTCTCTGAGTGTCCACTAGAAGTAGTTTGCACAATAGAGCAGTGTCTAATTGACCCCCATGTTAAACAGGCCGTTTTAACAGCACAATTAAACCTATTAAGGCCTGGTACAAAAAAAACATTCTAGTCTATATGTTCAGGTCATATCTCCATGACAACACAGAGGGAGTGAATGTTTTTGTACCAGGCTAGTTTTTATTTTATTGGAAGTTTATAGTAAATAAATAATAAGAGGTGCGGCCTCTTGAGTGACAGATAGCCTCTGGCCCTCACTTCACCTTGGAGGCTAGTTGTCAGGATTAGGATGCTAACTCCTTCATCTCGACCTGGACTGTGGTCATTTGTGTGGTGGTGTTACCATAAGTGACAAGATAGTTTGTTTTTCGCTCAACTGTACAAACAGATGGTTTAGGAACACACCGTGTCAAAGTTGGCTCTGTTATGCTAATTAAATAGCTGCAGTTGCACCATGACTTGCAATATCACTTACTATCGATGGCACATACACTCGATGCTAATCTGGAGCACCGGGAGGATTCAGACCATGAGGGGCGGTGTTTTACAGTCTATGGGCATGGTACTGTGTTGAATATCAGTTTAAATCATAGAACATAAATGCTGGCTGCCTGCACTCGACTCACTGAGCCAGTGTAATCTCCGCTAGAGACAGAGTGCCGTGTCAGTCTCTACCCCGTTCCCATTACAAAATGAAAAAAATGACTCCCATTCCCTCCCAGTCACGGAAAAAAAGCTCATCACTGACTCCCACTCCCGTTTATCAAGCAGCTTGTTCTGCTCTGCCTAGCTCCCGGCGGTGGTGCTAATGTGGCTAACTCAGTATACATCAGCTAGACAGACGTATCTCCCACCTCCCAACATCACATCAGTGCCCTTTTTTGGTAAGAGGAATTGAGAAGGAGTCAAAGTCTGACAAGATGGCTACTCTCGTAGGCGAGTACGATTGGATCAAGTTTAGAGAACGGACCCTAACGGAGAGGCTACGTCCATTTTTATACAGTCTATGGTTCTGACATCAAATACAACATGTTCCTTCAAGAACTTGGAGAGCAGGATGTGAAAAGCTGCACTCTGAATTTCCATGACAACACAATGAAATGTCTTTTTAAAGTTGTTTTTTTTAATTGCATTTCATGTATTGTATTTATCTTTGCTTTTTTTTCAGCATCTTGCATTTGCATATAGCAAATACTCCAAGGCAACTGAGAGCTCTTTCAACACTCATAGCTGTAAATTGTTGTCTGTTGTGCATCCACTCATGTGGATGTCAAGCCTCAGGAAGCAAAAGATAGTCTAGCAGCTTCTGACTTGTGTTGTTTATGCTGACCCCCCACCTTTGAGATTCTGACAAACACGGCCGAATAAAGCTTCCTGTAAGCTCCTAATATATGTCCCTCCTGCTCACAGATCTGTCTGGAAAGAATGACCCTCGGTGTACAGTGGGCAGTAAAGCCAGGGGGAAATCTCTGCCTCGACTGTTAATGACACTGCTTAGATAAGTCCCCTACGAAGCTCCGTATTTTCTCCTTCACTCTCTCATTCGATGTTCCTCTCTGTCTATCTCCTTTTTCTTTCTCTCCCTCTGCTGATTCCTTGTCTATGTGCAGTACACTACAAAAATGTGTTCCAAAACTGAAAATGTCCTGTTGATCCGCACCATGCTTTTAGTTGTTCGCAGTTCCTTACAATTACACTGTCTCCAGACAAATCGAATGGACCAGCTTGTCTCTCTGACTGTGTGCAGTGTTGGCCGATCGATGGGCATCACATTTAATACCCTCTCTTGTTTTTGTCGAGTTGTGGAATGTTTGTCGCTGATGGACACACCCATCGACTGCTTTTCTCTTTGCCAGATCAAGGCTTTGGTCCCCCTTGGGGACAGCTTGTCGATCCCAGGCTGTTCAAAGTGATCAGAGTCACCGTCCACAAAATCAATAGGCTTCTCCTGCTCCCTCTCATTCCCCGTATACTAGTTCCTTACAGGACTGTGCAAAGTTTTCCTCTATGTCCTAATGGAAATAACATTTGTTGGATCAATAAATCAAATAATCAGTGGGCTCAGGGGAGCAGGCAGGATAGAGTGCCAGGGAGGGACGGGAGACATGGGATAGGGACTTGAGTCAGGTTACCCTTGAGTTTTAGACTGGTAGATTAGAGTATAGATTTAATTACAATCCTTTTTTGGTTGAAACAACAGCACTACAGTTGCACTGTCCATTTTCACTTGTATACTTGACAAATCATCTTCAATAATTCAGGATTCTAATTAATGTATTGAAAGATAATACCATAGATATTATACAATAGATGGTGTCATTCTAACTTGTTGAGGGATGAAACCATATTCCAGCCATCTTACCTGGATCCAGTTTTAGAACTGCTGTAATTTGAACCTATGGTAAACAAAGCTTATCTTATCTTATCTTTAATCCTTGTATTTTTCTACCAATACACTGTTTGTATTCAAACTTATGAGTGAAAGACAACTAAGCCTCTCTAGAATGAACCAATGTATGCGTGTATGTTGATTGACTGGAACCAGCTGTTAGGCTAATATGAATAACTGTGTTAAAACTTAAACACTAATGAATGTGAGTTTAACTTCAGACAATTAAAACAATGTTTTCTGGTTATAACTTATCTTAAGCTAACAGATCAACACTGTTTAGAGCTGATAATCAGCAATAACTTAGAGTTGAGATGTTACTTGGTAACGGAAAGTTACCTAGTTCACTAATTTTTTGTAGTTTTAGTTGACCTACATATAAAAAATAAGTCTCTCACCTACTCTATACTTAGGTGTGTAAAGTGATGCCAGGATCCCTCGTCTCTTTGGTCCTTTTGGTAAAGCATTAGGTTCTGCACAGCTGATAAAACCGATTCTGCTCATAGGTGGCAATTGTACACAATACCCAGGTAATATGGGCCCATATGAGTAATGAAGCAATGTCGCATCTATTGTTTAAATGTAAATATGGATGATCCATTAACTTTTGTTATGTTGTAACAACGCAACCACACACAGAAACACACGCACGCACATTCACACACACACACACACACACACACACACACACACACACACACACACACACACACACACACACACACAGTTATCTTTTAGGAATGGAACCAGAGGGGCGAAAACTAAAATCTGGCCTGTACTTTATGAAAGTTACATCAAACGTCAATGGGCAAGGGTGGCGTGACCTTTCCTCTTCCCTGTGGCCCGCAGCAAGAGGTCTGCAGCCGCACAGCAGCCCTCACTACAAAGGCGTGAGCTTGTTCAATTACTGAGAGCCAACTGTGCTGTACTTCATCTCATTTTGTCCAATTTCTGGAACGCCTTCAGAGGTTCACACAGCTGATTTTTGAGTGGTTGTTCGGTACTATATGAAACTTGTTTTAAAGGGTTCTTGGCTTAGTTTTCTTATTGCCTTACAGTATTGTATACTATACACCAGCAGGACTCCATCACAGTGTATGTGTTGCATAGGTATTTTGCACAATGTTCTTTTTAAAATATCCATTATCAAAAGGGATCAATTCAATCATTAGTGTTGAAGAAGCTGTGCTCAAAATACTTTGAAAAAAGTGGGCTAGAATTTTTTCCACACGCCTCTCATAGACCTGTCCCCAAACAACAGAGAAACTCAGTTTACAATACAATACAATACAATACAATTGAATTAAGCATCAGGCATCTTTAGCAACAATTGATGCAACTACCGTCTTTTTAACACAAAGGATTAACAAGGCGACCTTTTCAGTTTGACTTTTTTTAATAAAGACCTAATAAAGAGCCCTGTTAGGAACTGAAAGCTTCCAAATTACAAATAGGTCCACACATTTAGGTGTTTGCTAAAACACTAAGTAGTCATCACGGGCAGCAGTGACAGCTCAACAGAGAAAAGGTAGGCTATTTTTACTCAGAGATAATAATTGTCTTAGGGAAACTGCCAACAAACCTTAAGTATATTTGAGCACTATGGCTTAGACTATAAAATGTATCTTGGCACTGGGGTGATCTCAGATCATCAAAGGTCTTGCAGATGTACTGTATAGTCATTTTATCATATGAACCCAGGACAATTTTCCTTCAACACATGTAGCAACACAGTAGATTGTGTCAGACAAGTTGTCACTTAATGGAATTACCAATACAACACCTCTGTAATGCTTGGCAAGGCATGGCGCATAATTTACACCGCGATTGGAAATTTGGTCAAAAAATAATCAAGTCTCCTGCTGTTCCTTGAATTCGTCTGACAATTTCAGTGTCAGCCTTCACTGACGGAAGTTCCAGAATCTCATTGTCTCACCAGCTAGACTTTATCGTTGCTGTCTTTGTGTAAATGACCCTTCTTCTTCACCCTCAGATGTAGGTTTTTTTCAGATTTTGCATGAGATGACTGATAAAAACCTTTTTCAACACGCCCACTCACACATGAGCTTATCGGACATTACACAGACGTTATAATATGGCGCTGGCAGGGTAAAGTCAGTTTGATGTCTGATCCAAGTGATTTAGACATTTGCATTTTCACATACAGCCCTGCCAGATAATGTTGAGATCACTTCAGATTTGCAGTGCATGTGTAAAAGGGCCTTGTGTTTAAAAAGGTCTGAAGCAACAGCCAGAGGCTTTTTAGAGTTTTGGATCATGGACAATTTTACCTTGCTGATTGATAGCTACAAAACCGATCATGTAACCATCAGAAGCAAAAGATTCTTCCTCAAATCCACTTACCCATTTAAAGTAGATACTTGTGGTCTAAGTGGAAACTTTGGCCGGATGATGATGGCAGAGGAAACTTATCCTGAGTTTATGAATATTGACAGTAAATTCCACAGATATCAGGCCATGAACCGTTGAAATATCATGAACTAATATGTTGAGTAAATGGATGGACCAAAACAAAATACCCTTTTTCAATCATATTTTCATCCTTGGTGCATATTATTGTTACCCAGTAGATGCAAAGAATTTATGGATGCATTTGTGCCTTGTGATGATTGCTTGACTTGACGGACAGATCAACAAACCAACCAAGTCAACCGATTATCCAGCAACACCTTCACTTTCACTAATGAGGCAAAAAATGGAGATAATGCTAGACACAATTGTAAACCAAATACTCAGGATGTTGTCTGCTGAGTGGATCTCATTAAAGCAATCAATATTTAGGCCATTTCCATAGGCCATAAAATAGACAGTCTCTGTCTACATGCTGCCGTGCTCTATTTCTGGCTGTGCTCCATTCTGCTGTGTGGGTTTGTCAGGGCGTGGAGATGGAGTGCAGGTGGTGGGTGTGACACACAATAATCAAACAGCAGCAGATGCTGGAGATGCTGTAGGCTAAACATTCGCAGCTTTTAAGTGTTAGAAGCCACTACAAGTCAAATGAAATATGTGTTTAGTGTTTGTGAATGTGTGCAATAATATCTAAATGTGTACTAAGGTTTAGACATTTGATTAAGATTTGTGCAAAGATGCAGGTGCACTCCAAGTAGGTGAAATAAACTGCAGTAGTGGGGTAAAAATGGCAAGATCTTTTTTTACGACAACAACCCCAAAGATTGGTTCATTTGGGCATAAAGAAGCACAGCAATAGCACTCGGATGTGGGACAAAACGAGCCAGCTGAAATTTGCATCAAAGGGAGCCTGTGAACTTCCAATCAATCTGCTCTTTTGCAGTGTGAACCTCAACTCAGCAACTAAAACAACTGACCCACAACTGTGGTTAACACTCCAATAAAGTAGGTAGCCGCCTGTCATAAAAGAGAAAGCCAACCATTTGGCTAGGGGATCAAGAAGCCAGCAAAAATGACCTGTTGGTTGATCAGAGTGTTTTTCCACAAAACCTGGACAGTGGATTAAGCCGGGATTTTCCAGTTCAGCCTTGACTCGATTTGAAAGCAATGAAAGCAATGGCTCATAAGTTACCATAGAGATTTATTCTCTTCTTATTTATTCTTATTTAGACTGCTCCAGACCAGGCTAACAGCCAGGTTGGATTAATGCTGGAGCCTTATTTCTTCAGTCAGAAGTCATTCCAAATGGAAACCATTGTGTTCTTACTTTTGTACTTTGTCTTGTTTTTATTAGACTACATTACATTACCACAGGTAGGCTAAATATTACCATTCTGGTATCTACTTTTATTATTCTAACATTTTGACAATATTATCCTTTTTAAATGATTCATGTGATAGTTAGTTGTTATTGTTATATTGTGTTTATGAAGACTGCTGTTCACATTGTTGTGAGAGCTTTGGTGAATATATTATTATTTTAAATGGCGAGAAATAGCTGATAAAGTTGCAAGGATGTTTTCTATGAAATCACCGATAAGGGCAATATATAAAGTCACACATACTGTATGTTTCTATGAAACACACATCAACACACTGGTCAGCGACCAACATGTTAATTATTTTACTGATTTTCATGGTTAGTTTTTTGAGTAAAAGCTTCCACCGCTCAGTGTTAAGGCAAAGTGTACTGTACTTGTACAAATGACAAGTAACTCCTTGAATGATAGAAATAAGATGGTTTAAGTGCAAAACAGTGGTTGGTAAATCTTTTTTTGTTTTATGTTTATAACATTGACCATCCTTTTTTTTATATAAATATACTTTCTTGTAAGCTTCCATAGCTTCTGCTCACTGGATGTAAAGTACAAGGAATGCCTGTTTTTCATTTCAGCATCAGCAAATCTGTAATCAACCTAGTGGTCTTTTGATGAAAGCTGTGAACATGCATTAATCTGAATTACTTGTCTGGCCCTGGCTGGGCCAATGTGAAACACATTTAGCTAGGATGCAATGACTAGACTAGGTCAAGCCTGGCTTTATCTGTTATCCTAGATTTCTTAAACCATTTGAAGCTGCGTTTTTTCTTGATTTG
This sequence comes from Echiichthys vipera, assembly GCF_963691815.1. Taxonomy (NCBI): domain Eukaryota; kingdom Metazoa; phylum Chordata; class Actinopteri; order Perciformes; family Trachinidae; genus Echiichthys; species Echiichthys vipera. The sequence continues at coordinate 13,565,608 of NC_139836.1, forward strand.
TTTTTCAAAAAAGAAAAGAGAAATCTGACTTAAGGGAAATTCTTCCGGTAAGATTTCTAACTAATGAGAGAGCAGTTCGCTCTTGCATGGTATTTGTTTACAGCTTTGGACTGCTGTTGAGTGTTTCCCTGTGAACACAAACAAAGCAAGAAACCATTGTAACAACTGCATAATTTTAGCCCCTGAATTGGAATAAATCAAGCAAGCTATATGTGAAACAACACCCTAACAAAACATACACAAATGTGTTAATTGTTTTCTGTAGCTTGCAGAATCTACTTTCTCACCTTTGACATCAGAATCTTCATGTTAATGATAGCGATGCTGAAAATGATGTGCCACCAGGGGCCTGTTTCACAAAGCAGGTTTAGTTAAAACTCTGAGTCTGTTAACCCTGAAATGAGGGAAACTCTGAGTTTTCCGTTTCACAATGGGAGGTGACTCAAACCAGAGACAGAGGGGTAACTCTAGCCTGTTTCACAAAGAGAGGTAACTTAACTTCTCGGTCAGTTACCATGGTAACATGCTCTCTGAAACTAACCTGGTCGGGACCAGGTTTTTCTCAGAAAACCTTGAGTTTCTCTCTGTCTCCGCCCTCTTTCAGCCACACACAGTGTTTGATTTCATCATTCATTCAGTCAGCGGGCGAGTTTTGGCAAAGTATAGTTCCGTCAGTTTTTTCAGAAAATCACTGCAAAAATCAGAAATTAGAAGTTATATTAGGTCGCAACTATTTCACTACCATGGCATGTCCTTTTGATAACGATCCCGTGGATGAAGGTGCAGAATTACTGCGCAGAGAATTAAATATTCGTCGGGAGATGATTATTAGACTATTGATTATAGATGTTCTTGCATTTCCAGGCAATTCTCTTTTTGAGCGGTACCGTTTCATATCACAGCAGATATTCTGTGTTGCGCTGCGTTTTGCGAACTGGAGTTTTTGTATACAATGTATAAAAATCATTCAGTAGGCCTATATAGAAGTTATATTAAGTGGTGAATATTTCCACTACCATGGCATGTCCTTTTGATAACGATCCCGTGGATAAAGGTGACGCATTTCGCAAAGAGAATTAAATATTCGTCGGGAGAGGATTATCAGACCGCGCATAGACGTCCTTAATATACTGCAGCCATAATTACAAAATGAATGAAATAGATCTTTTGAGCAAGTTGAATGTATTTGACTTAGCGTTACCTAAATATAATCCCAGCTTTTCTTGCAATTCATAGGTTCAAAAGTGTGTGCTTTTAGTTGGGTTACCGGTATATAAACTACTCCTGTATAGCCTTCTGATCCAGAATATCACCTATAATGCGAGGGGGTGCATTTCACGGCAGCGAAACACCGTTTCATGTCACAGTCCATCTCACCCCTCCTTACATTTCCAACATTAACAACCAGTAATGCTCTCATATCACAGCAGATATTGTGTGTTGCGCTGCGTTTTTTTGCAAATGGGAGTTTTTTATACAACATATAAAACAGCCACTTACGGTAATATTTACTTTACCATGTAAAACATCCTGAAAATGAGGTGTCACCATAAGATTGTGCCGATGTTTTACCTGTTTGAACAATGTTTTTATTTTTCATCTTAAGCTGCTGCCAAGTGCGCTTCTCCCCCGCGGGAATGCACTTAAATGAAATAAACTAATAGGCTCCCACTCAAGCAGTTTCCCCTGTGATATTACAGTGATTGCAACAGGACTACATTTAAACATACGCACTTACCCGAGCAGCAATGTTCTCCCGCACCGTCTCCCTCTCTTTTGCTGCTGCAGCGGTGTAAACCTGCTCCAACTCTCCGGATGAGCGCATTAATATTTACAGTTCCAGTTGTAGCGTAGCCCTTCGCTTCCCCGTTGCCATGGTGACTCGTCGAATCAGGGCTCCATTGATGCTGTCTTTTTTTACTTGTGGTGCACACGCTTAACTCCAGGTCAAACTACTCTGAGTTGATCAACCTAACGCAAATCTGCTGCTCTCAGAGTTTCCTATCTCAGAGTAGATCAACTCAGAGTTCAGGGTTAGACTCAGAGTTTTTTGAACCTGCTTTGTGAAACAGGCCCCAGATGTATTGAGTTGTATGAGTTATTTATTGTATGCAGTACAACAAACACCAATTATCTCCTTGCTTGTTTTGTATTGTGCATTGTAGGTTACATTAAGTGAATAGTGGTGCCATAGTGGTATAGACTGGATTTAAAAAGTCTTATAAGTCAGAGAGGGTTGATATCAACACAAGACCCCTATGTCCTTTTCAGAGACAAAGCAAGGAGTGCTAATGCATCAGATAAAAGAAACCAGTGGAGCTTGCAAATACTCCGGGATTTAGGGCACACACTGAACTTTACTCTTCAAAAATACAAACAAACAGCAAAATAACATCATCCGCATTCGTATTTACCACTGAATTTTAGTAAAAAGTAATATTGCTCATCATACTCATGCAGCTTACCTTGCCGCTACCTTTTTCCACAATAAAACATTACTCACGCTAAAAGCAGCTTAGAGAAATTAAATCACCATGTGTCTTGACAGCTCAATAGATTTGCGTCTCCACTTGGATACACAAGAAGACACGATTAATCCTCTGGTGTTTGGGCACAGTACAGAGTTCTAAATCACAGTAATTACTATCATCTATGCCAATTTGCACATGACAATAGAAATCTAAAAAAAAACAGATAAAAGTCCAGTAATTACACAACACTTCCATCATGCACACAAGTTTCCAGTGCTGTAATATTCGTTTTTTTTATAAAGGCATGGACTTGTCTTTAAACCTCTCAGCAGACCCTACAAGTGTGGGGCTGTATCAAGGTTTTGTGTGCATGTGTTTGTTTCTTGTGTGTGTGGCCAGTCACCTTCCCTTAGTGACATTCTCAGTGTCAGTGTTGTAGTCATTCTGGCTACAGTCATCCTGCCGCTGCGGTGGATTTACTGGCAACATGCCCCCCTCCCTCCCTGGCCAGCTCTTTAATTACCCTGGCCTATTGATCCACCCAGGGACACGGCACTCTGGAGCTGAAGATGGGCCTGCACCAGTTAATGACTGATTATTCCTCTGTGGGCCTTTGGGAGCAGGCAGGCAGCGTGGGGACAGAAGGAGCACTGGCCTGTTCTGTTCTCCAGCACCATTCGCACTTTACACCAGCTCACCTGATTGCTTACTGGCCCAAAAGAGCATTTTGAACTTATTGCTCTGCCAGCTTGTGGTTTTTGCCAGTGAGGACGATAGTTTGATAAAGTTTAGACAATGGTAGTAGTTTATTTGTGATTTATTTGTTTTGACACTTTATATTGTTTTTCTTTTGGTTAAGTTCATTAGAATTATAAATTAAAATAAGCATAACTAGAAGATTACTCAGAGAATGCAGACATAGACCCCTTTCACATATGCACTGCAAACCTGAAATTATCCAGACATTAATCCGGCGGGGCTGTTTGTGTGAACACAAATATCGGATTTGGTCTGACATTAAATGGAGTTTACCTTGTGAATACAGCCGCTTATTCTCAGGTGTATCCATTGAGTTGAATGGGGCGTCTTGATGACGTTTAGATTATGCATTGGCAAAAAGCGGAGCAAAACAAACCTCCGACGATTAAGAAGAAGGGTCATTCATATAAAAACTGCAATGAAAATGTTTAACTGGAGAGACAACAAGATTCAGGGACTTATGTTAGTAAGGAAATCATCAGACAAATTCATAAAGCGGCCAGAGATTTGGTTGTTCATGACCAAATTAAGAACCGGCTCCGTCGGCGCACTGCAGTCCACGTCATGTCCTACCACCTGCAAATTCTATTCCAGAGAACACATGAATACTGTATATTTCAGTGTAACCCCCTTTTGTATAGGAGAACAAGCGCTTCAATTTCTGTTCCTACAGTTCTAAAGGGAGACAAGTGAGATAAAATCATGATCTAATGATGACAGGCAAGCATGTGAGAGGATCGTGAGACAGCGAGGTGTGGAAGCAAATCTAAATAGTCCTATGAGACCATATAGCTAAGATTTTTACCGGATAATCACCTCACACAATGTGCTCGCAACCTGACACCTACATCATACTTATTTGTCTCACTCCTCAATGTACAGGGGCACAGCAAAGACTAGATTTAAAACCAGAGACAGTACTAATCGTTGGCATCCCAAATGTTCAGCACCAATAAGGGCCTTCACTTTATGCTAGCTTACCTGGCCATTTTCTCCAATCGACAACTCGTATCAGCTTGATGTCTCCAGAAATGGGGATCGGAGCCAGAGTGGTAAGATGAAAGGACTGGAGAAAACCTGGTTTGCTGTCAATTTGGATTAATGATGAGTAATTGATGGGGCTGTCCGTCACTTTGAAACATGTCTTCAGAGGAGACCGTTGTTGAATGAAATTGACGTTCTACCTTATTTTTCCCCTCTGAGGCCAACAGCCATCTGCATTCGGCAACTTAGTCTTTTTTCCCCCTCTGAGAGATTACCTAAGGGGAAATTAGGTAGTCTTCATTTAAAGAGAACTTAACCCATCATTGAGTCTCATGACTCATGAGCGATAGTTCAGAGGAGAAGAAAGAGAAAGTAACACACCAGAGGAAAGGAGGGTTGGATGAGCCTGGGCGCAGACCTGATCCCACTGTCATAACACCAGGGACTTCAGTTCTTCAATGATAAAAACCCAGGGACACATATTTCTGTGTTGCATCCACACACACACACACACACACACACACACACACACACACACACACACACACACACACACACACACACACACACACACACACATAAAATAAATAAATAAAATTGACACCTAAGACTGGCGGTGTGAGGAGCCTGCCGGAGATACCACTCAGCAGGTGTAACATCTAGAGGGAATTAGTGCTAACTTTAGCACTTTGCTGTACAAGTGAAAGCTAGGCGGAGCACAATAATTTGTGTATAATCATTTGTGTGAATTTATATACATCCGGAGTATCAAAGAAGACAAAAATCATTTAAGGTCTCTATAACTAATTTCACTTTTCATGATAACTGTAAAGGAGGTCAAATTTCATATAACTCACCCATTTATGTTATGTTAAGGCTTAAAGATCTGCATAATTAGTTTTGGCTAGCATTGGCTGCACTCGGCCCACCTTAGCAGCGTTCACGCTTGACCTCTTTGCCCATTTTTGGATTAGCCAGGAGTTAGGCGGAGTCAAGCATGGCCAAGATGGTGACAGCTGGAGTCGCCTACACTGAGCTTCACCACGGCTCTTTGGAAACCTGTGGATGATGTCACTGAGACTCCCTCCATATTTTATACAGTCTATGGTGATAGGTCAGAGGGACAGTAATAGACATCTATTGATCAATCAATCTCTTTCAATCTGATCTCTCTCTCTCGCTCTCTCTCTCTTGTAAATTGTATATACTTTAGTGGCATGAATGGAACAACCGTCAAAAGTCACAACTCTCTTGTTCTCTCTCTCTCTCTCTCTCGCTCTCTCTCTCTCTCTCTCTCTCTCTCTCTCTCTCCCACTTTCTCTCTCAATCTCATCTATCTATGTCATCAAGAAAAACTGTTTAATGCAAAGTATTTTTGTCTCCAATGGGAACATTTGAACAGTGATTTGGCTAGCTACAGTACTTGCTGACTTTGTACGATGATGCCCTTGTTTTGTTGGACCTCTACTTGCCTGTTACTAAGAAGCAAAAGTAAAGCAGCCCGGTGGCACAAACAAAAGGAGAACATTTTGCAAGCACATGCATATGATTTATGTTCCTGCACATATCATCCATCCCTGCCTCCCGCCACTGTATGCTATATTACCAAAAAAAAAACAAGGCCTCACAAGATGGAACATTGTGTAGAGGAAATACATCTTTGAGTCATACATTGAGGGAAAATCATAGGGGTAAATAATTAACATGCTTTAAATTACTTAAACGCATTCACAACTTTTTCATTTAGTCATAATGCATGAGGCTATGAAGTGCCATGTTCTTTCATCTTCCAGCAGTTTGTTACCAGTACATTGCGGCAATGTGAATTATGTGATAAGCAAACAATGGTTCACTGTGCTGTTAATTGTTGATTACACGATATATACTGCTGTGTTAATACAGTTTGTTTGCTCCCATGTCTATGAATTTGTAATTATTGTGCTCTATTCCTAATCATCATTAGTCACGAACAACAATAGAGATAAATAATTGGCTGTTTAATCTTGCTTTTCTTCTCTAACTCTTACTTTCTCTCTTTCAATCCCCTACTTTTCTACTCATGCACTCTCTTCTCTTTGCACACTAATTGTATGAAATATTAATCAAAACTACTCAACTACCATCAGCTCAGCCAACTAAGTTAGATGTTTATTCTTCCACTCACTTAACATTATACATCCTTATTTAGGTTTAAGAGCAAAGTGAAAAAAAGAGTCGCTATATTAAACAAGTTGCTGATTAACTTGTCATGACATATTAGGAAAACTGGCTCATAAAGTCATTTTTGCAAGCACAAAACAATTGCAAAGAACGGTTTCATTTCTAGACCATTTTGATGAATCTGTTTTCCATTTGACAGACGAGCAGAAAACCTGACAGATTTGTGACTGCGACATTCTGTGCAAAACATAATTAATTTACATTGAATGTGAAAATAGATCTGAAAGCATACTTAATCACCCACTGTCATAATACAGGAGAACATGCAAAACCTTTAATACAAAGTAAATGAATTCATGAAATACAGTGGAATGGCTAAAAATGTATGTAAAATGATAAAAAAGGACTGTCAATGTATCCATTGAAGACAAAAAATTGTTTTAACCTACGAGCTTTATGTTGAGCTCACACAAGAAAAACAGGACGGTTCAGTTTTAACAGTGTACTTCCCTGTGACTGCCTCTCTCTCCTTCACAATGACCCATGTGGGAAGCGATAGACATAGTCTTTGCAGATAGATGGGCTTTTAACGATGCTGTGTGTCTGCAGTCTGAGTGATGTGCAGCTTGACAGTGTGTGCAGACGACCTTACTAAGGCTGACTGGACTGGCCTGGGCCCCAATATGTGTCAGTGCTCACTGACAGCTTTCAGCCTGTAGTCGAGTACCAGGGAGTAAAGTAGAAATACCACATTACTCAAGTGGTATGTTGTTGTTGTTGTTGTTGATGATGATGGTTTATCTGATTTTATTTGTTTATACATGGAACCAGGCATGCATCATAGTACAGTCTGTGATACCTGTGTAATTTAGTGTTGTGGTTAGGGATGGAAATGACCATTGCCTCACCATCCGGGAAAAGTTTTGAGCTAGAAGCTTGTTTCAGTGAGCCATGTATTTGTCCTCAGCAAAACCCACTGGAGTGGCGGAAGTCCAACAGGCCCCGTCACAAAGAAAAAACTGAGCATTCTGGCAAATCACCACCTGCCACTGATACCTGCCACTTCTGTGCCAGCAGAGTGCCAGTTCTCCACAGCAGGACTGACCATTAACCGAATGCCTAGGAAGTTTAATTACGTTTTTGTAAGGAAACAATGTTCAAAAGTTGTGGTTGTGAAAAAAATAAATCCCTAAAGGGTAGCTGTGACTGTTTTGATTGAGAGTAAGCATTAGGTGTTGGGTAGGCTGTATTGCTGTGCATCATTATTCCTGCAGGATGATGCGCTACGTTCTAAAAATAGATTTGGAAGAACGAGTACTCAATTGACCCTCGATGAATTGATGCGATTCCTAGTAGTGGTGAAATAGCTAATATTAAGAGCGTGTACCACAGAGGGTGCAGCTGAGCTAAGGTAAGCTTTTATACCTAAAAAAAATTATTTTGGCCGAACACCCTGGAGCACACACAGGTCATGTAAGTATTTATGCAACTTTAAACAACTTTAAGAATGTTTGCTAAAGTCATTCACACTTTCATACCACAGTATTGTTACACATAGAAGTTACTGCACAAAACTCAACATAACATAATTTTAACACAAAAACACAATGACTATGTCCAGCTTAATAAGTCTGATGAAAGTTGAAGGTGTACTATGGCAGACAGAAAAGTTCTGAGGCACTGTGAATGTGAGTGAGAATAAGAGTCCTTTATTAGATCATGGATATGCCGCCTAACGTCATTTTAATTTTATCGTCGAAGCCTTATCTAGCAACAGTCTTTCTCAGCATGAATAAATAAAATAAATATCTGATACAAAATGAGCAAATATGCAATGTGTTAATAAAATGTTAGTGCAAAATACAATTATTAAAGTGCATGGTTAAGTTATTCTTTGTTACAGTTACTATAAGGCCAAGAGTATTGCTTTTTCAATATGTAAGACCCCTGTAATAAATATTCCTAGATTGAAAGATTTTAGTTCACAATTATACCGCTATCATAACTGGGTACAATCAAAGTAGCTCAAATAAGTCATCAATAAGATACATATACTAAGGAGCAGCCTGGTAGCTGGATGGGGACCTCTGTTGCATGTTATTTTTCTCTCTTACCTTATTTCCTGTATGCCTCTTCATTATCCCCGGTCACTTTCATGATATCAACTTGATTACTCTCTTTACACGTTCACAGCATAAAGTTTCACATTGCAGCATATTGATGGGTGGACTGATTATTTTCAGAGACTCGGTTCCTTCAAGTTAAACCTTTTTTTCCATCATCGCTATTGCAGGAGGATATTAAATACATTACAGTCAAGGATACATGGATTGGAGAGAAAAAGAGAAATACCACATGAATGACAAAATGATCCTTTAAAAGACTAGGGTGAGTCATTACAGGAGGTTGAATATCAGTCAGCCGTGCATGCTACTTCTAAAAAGGAATGAGTCGCTAATAAGCTGACTCATTTGTTAATTAAAAAGAGATTCAGCACAATAATTGTATGCGTCAAGGGAAAAACACGCATACATTATCTTAGATGTGGTCACACTGTGTTTGACGAGAGGAAAATGTGGGCACAGCTTTGAACTCACCAACAAAGGTAAACAGACTTAGAAACACTGCAGCACTGTAGCCCCAAATATGACCACAGTATTAAGCAAACATTTCCCAAAGATGATATTTTTGGTTAGACTGTATCCAAGGCCAACACATAAAGGTTTATAACCTGCTGTAAATCTGGACCCTGAGCAACAGCAATAACTAATATTATCTAATGAGTAATCTTTCACCCTCTTAAGATTCTGAGGAAAGCTAGGTGCTAAATGCTTTGCAACCCACAATGTCTGCTGTCGACTGTTAAACATGGCAGCAGAGCTGTAATAGTAGAGGCAGCCATCTACTGGGGCCCATTAGGTCTGATGATTGCTCTACATGATTGCATAACAGCCAAAAGAATATGAAGCTATATTACAGAACCAAGTGCACCCTGTGGTGCAAATGCTGCTTCCTCGTGATGTTCCCATATACCAAGATTATAATGTCACGACACATGCTGCTAAATAAATTAAAAAGCGGTTTCATGAACACCAGGAATAAGTCAAACATCTTTTAATTTAAAACATATAAATATCATTGCACCTTTAGGATTTCTTTTTTTAGGCACAGCATGTGAAGTAAATTTTCATGCCCTACACCTTTCCGGTCGTTGAAGAACGGTTTGATATTGCACTGTAGGTCACCGTATGATATTATTTCAGGGATGTTCATTAAAGGCTCTGAAGGCTAGCTGCCCCTCTTTAAAAGGTACTTTTATATACAGTTTGTTTCATTTATTCATTTTTGACCTTCTATGTGAAGGAGGCATGTTGTGGTTTTAGTCTGTTATTGAGTGATGGCAGCTTATTCTACAAACAACCGTCTTCCTTTGCTCCTACAGTCTGCCTCTGCCCCCCAGAGTCCTAATATGAGTAGGTACCTGTCTACTATAGGGGCATGATTTATGATGGTGAAGTCTCATTTGTGCTCTCTATGCAGAACAGGTGTGCTTTGTTTGTAGCTCTATACTTCCCTGGACTTGTCTTGTGGCAGTTCTATTCTTTCCCTTATTTTCCATTAAGCTGCCGGTCTGCCTATGGAAAGGCACTGAGGCGATTCATATATCTGTCTCTCACTGGAAGAAGCTTGAGCGTTATCATGAGCAAGACATCTCAGTTTTGTCTTAAACCTGTGCTTCATTTTATTGCCATTTCTCACTCTAAGTGATTAAAATAACTGACCACATCTGAAAGCTAAATACATGTCTCAGAAACAGCAGTAGCTCAATTCTCCTGCTGTTTTCATTTGAAAGTGAATTACGTGGAAAAACCCATCAAACCAATCAGGAGTCTACAGCAAAAGGTCTGACTATCAATCACTCTCAGACGGATGTCTTGGGGGATGGAGCCATAAGAGGTATAAGCGACGTGTGATTATGTGTCTCAGTCCGAATTTTTACTAAATTTCTGTTTTGAAAGGCTGGCATTTTTGTTATAAAACCCATGAAAAGACCAAAAGAAAAGACCATGTGTTGGTCCAAGCAAAATATGTAAGCCATGTTGAAATTGTTCAATGGCCATACCCTGCGGCTCTCAGCCTAAAGTCCATGTGTTCCTACTGAAGACCTACATCTTTAAAAATGTGTCACAAATATATTGTTTAGTCTCTAAAAATGTTTATTGATTTCCTAAAACAGCTAGTTGTTAGAAAATGTTACTCATTCTGGAGTAAATGGGGCTATTTCCAGCCGCAGATTTATATTCGGTGCTCTAGTGAGCATTTACAGCAGCAGGGGGTTTGACTGAGCCCATTTATGTTTAGTTCAGCTTAGTTAAGTTTAGTTCGAACATGTCAAAAATAAAAAACATGTTGGTAACATGTTGACTCATTGATGTGTTTTTAATAGTTTTTGGAAAACAATGGAGCTTTATGGCACAGACAAATAAGATACTATATATTAAGTTGGTTTTCTCCGGGTTCTCCGGCTTCCGCCCACAGTCAAAGGCCTGCACGTGTTAGGTTAATTGATGACTCTAAATTGCCTGTAGGTGTGAATGGTTGTCTGTCTCTGTTGTCTCTATGTGCCCTGCGATAGACTGGTGTCCTGTCCAGGGTGTACCCCGCCTCACGCCCAATGTCAGCTGGGATCGGCTCCAGCCCCCCGCGTCCCCAATAGGGACAAGCGGTTGAAGATGGATGGCGATCTTTTCATGGATTTGTTGACAACAATTAAAATATAGAGAATTCCCAGCCTTATTCTTAAAAAGGCTTGAGATTTTTTGATTCATGTAATTTATTAAAGTCCCCGCCCAGACACATTTTAAAGTATGTAGAAATACTCTGCTGTGATTCCTTTTTTGTATAACATGGTTTTACCACAGGCAAACAAAACTCTGAAAGGGGGCTGGAAGCACATCTACTCTTTCTCCCTGGTTGAAATATTCTGGATCTGGCCTAACGTCCAGACCACCACGATGCTTGCATTAGGTTGGCCGGTTAAAGATCAGTGTGCAGATAAACATCAGAGAGATTCATAGAGTGAGCCACATGCCAGATTCAGATAGGAGGCTCCCCTAAGCTCCATGCATTCTTTTGGCACCCATGCTGTTCAGACATGGTGCCCCATGGCTGGGACTTGCGCTGCCAGGGTAACTCTTCAGCCAGCTCACAAAAGTTTTGATGTCCTGAACCTGCCGTCAGTCAGACCAAGACTTGGTCACCGTACTGACAAGTCTGCTCTGCCTGAAAGAAGGTTTCAGGCTTCTTTTAGACTTTTGCATAGTAGACAGTGATTGGTTTTCAAATTTGTGTTGTTCCAACTAAAGCTTGCCCAGGATACGTTTGACTCAGATTTTAGGGAGGTGATGTATCTTGAGTGGAAGGGATTTTTAAATGAACGGAATCATATATATATATATATATATATATATATATATATATATATTATGAGATTGTATGGTTTTATAGTTTTATTCTCCTGGCAGCATTGTGGTAATTGTTACTAAACAGTGAATGCCTTGGACTGCAGAGGTTGCTTTGAAATATGGGGCTACTTTTTGGAGGTCTATTCTGCTATACAGTACTTTGCATTGGGAATGGGGCCTACCATTGCTGCTCTGCCTCTTAACAGGAACTCCATCATGTTCAGACAGTGCTGCTGACAGGCAGTTCAGGGTTTGGCAGCAGCCTTGCTGTGCCATGTCTCCCCTGGGGTATTTCATCAGTTCCTTCCATAGTCACCCAGCACCACGCAGCCGATGCCATACTCTAATGATGACACACCCTGCTCTCTGATTGGCTACAAGGAGGCTGAGGTGAGCTCGCCAAGGTCCAAGATAGAGCAGCGTGGGCACAGTGTAGAGTTTGGAGGGGGAGGGGGGTGATGTTGGGAGTGGGTATAATTAGACTGTTGGGAGCCATGGTGATAATGGCCATGCTCAGAGCAAGGGAGCACAGGGAAAGCACTTTAATTGAGATATAAAAGACTTGGTTCCAAGGGCACTTTGCAGGAAAAGAGAAGCCAGCTACAAATGCTTGCTCAGTGTAAATACTAAACAATGACGCACAGCCCTTTGGTCTGTATTTAGAAGACTGTTTACAAGGCAGTACATAATTAATTCCTAATTGATGTTAACCAAATGCTAACTTTCCGAATGTTTTGAGAGAAACCAAACAAACACGAGTCATCTGAGATTGTTTGCATAAGCTCATTTGCCTTCTTAATCCAAGTGATTGCTGACAATTGTGCATGACAAAACTCTCAAAACCTGCTCTGGATTTGACTGAGAACGTCATAAATGTGTCTTGTGAGTGAGCATGAAAGGTGCAGTAATCAATGGTTATATCACTGTGTTTTCTCTGTTGAGGTGGCAGATGGGCTGTGCCTGGGACAGCAGGACAGTGGGTGTGGGTTAAGTGTGGCACAAAGAAAGATGCATGCACTTCCTGTTCCTCTTCCTACACACACACACACACACACACACACACACACACACACACACACACGCGCGCACACACACACAGCTGCGGTCCATGACAATGAGCCATGACATGAGGGAGGACACTAAGGAACCTGAGGCAGGTATACCTGCAAGTTCAGTTCATCTGTAATTCAAAATACATCCAAATCGAATGATTCTGCAAATGCTAATGGCAAATATTTGCTTGTTTAGTTAAGATTTTTGCATTTGTCTTTAGGCTGAAAATAATCATTACTGTGTCCCTGTTTAGCATTTTTCACCAGTGCAGTTTTGTTTTTCTACATTTGCATACAAATATTGTCTTGGCCTGCATGGGAACAGTTTTCAGTAATCAAAGCCTAATATAACTTAATTCCTGAAATAAATGCATGTAGTCTAATGTTTCCAGCTGACTTCATTTGGTTATCAAAACACAGCAGACAAACGCAGCAGAATATAATGTTAGCTGACAGACAAGTACATAGAGTGCACATGTTGTTTGGATACAAACCTGGAGGTTTGGTACGTTTCCAAGCTAATATAACAAGATCAAATCTAATACTTTCTACGTCTGCCTTTCGTTCTTTCATCCTGTACATACACACACAGACGTACACACACACCCACACACACACACACACCCACACATACACACACACGTGCTAAACCTCTAAAACACATGCCCTTTAAACTCTCATTAACACATGAAATTACGAGCGCTCTCTTCCTCTCTGTCTGTCTCTCTTACACACATGCACACACACTTACCCTCACTTTCCTCTGAGTCACTTTGGTTCAGGACTTTGTTGTTCCATCGATTGAACACGGCCATCAATAGCTTTCAAATACGGCTACCTGTCTGAAGAGGAGCTATGGAGCATGAACAGCGACACCTCAAAAGATTTCCTGCTAATACTCTCCTTCCCCGGGTACCGAAGGCACCCTGCTATTATTTCCAGCCTCTTGCCTTTGGCGATTTCTCTGTGTTCTGAGGTGAGAGGGCTTTGTTGCCACATGAACACAGAGCCACCAAGACACCTCACAATGTCAAGGTAGAAATGTTTCTGTGGCAACCAGCATAAGGTCATCTAGACAACAGTATAAAATGAGCTCTCCGGAGACACGGAACCTCCTCGGACACACACACACACACACACACACACACACACACACACACAGGAGAATGGGGTTGACTGGATGGATTTTTTCCCACTTGTGCTCCAGTGGGATCTGGCTGAGCAGAAGAGTTGGCACCTGCAGGGGGAAGAGAAGAGGAGGGGTTAGTGGTGGGCAGAGTAGTCTGAAGCTTGAAGGAGAGTGGAGCAGCTTGGCAGTGGTGGATGCACGGGTCTCTCAGGTTTGGTCTAATGGCCCCACTTGGCCCAACCTACTGCTGGTGGTCAGATGGCCTGCTTCACTACTAGGCGACAAGGCCAGGGGCACGCTTTCACATTCACTCCAGCCCGTCTTTGTCAAAGACTCTCAATGACTTTCCAAAAAGAGGCCAGTGGGAATTCAACAGAGGGGGAGCAGAGTGTGCAATAGAGTGAAAAAGGGTGAAATAAAAGCCAGTCTGAAGTGCGGAGGTGCAAGAGAGCAGCATATGTTGTTTTAATGCTCTCATTACAGACCGCCTTTTCTCTGCCCAGTGCCCTCAGAAGGGTCCTTCAATTTACAACAGGCTCTGTAATGACAAAGAGGCCTGCTTTTGTGTGGGCGGCAATAGGGAACATTTACATACACCACTTTCAATGGCAGCGTCGTTGACTGGCGATGTGGCAAAGGATGCAGAATGAAACAAAAGGAGATAAGCAGTAGGGTAGTTTTAAGCCAGTCACATGAAACAAAATAGTCCACGTCATGTCTCAAACTGTGCTTCTTAACAGTGCATTTGAGACATCTGATGTTTTGCCTGGCAGGCACTGTTTATCTCAATGTGGCAGACCGGTGTTTAAGATGGAGACATTACCGTCATGACAACCATTTCCTGGCTGCACCCCTCCTCTGCCTCAGGACCCCATCAGTCCCACATCCTTGGTGTACAAGGCTGATAATTGTTAGAATTCCCAGCAGGCAATGATGGTGGTTTAATCTAGTGCGGATGTAATCCTTGTGCCCTATCTGGTTCCGAAAGGCCCTAACCACACCTGCAGCACCCCAGAGCTTTCTCTCCTGCGAAGAAACGCAGGAGGAGGAAGGCTTTCATTTGAGACGCAAATGTGGAGCCACTTTGTGTGCACATGTTTTTGAGAGAGCGAACAAGAGGATGAGAGGAAAATATTGTGATAAATGTTGTCATAACCAAAAAAGGAGGTGCTGGTGATATGTGGAATTGCTTAAAATGTGGATACATATTTTGCCTAAGGATATGGGAGATAGGAATTGACCTTTGTTAACTCCATATGCCAGCCGACTTGGAGCCAAGCCTTCCCAGTCTCTGCCCTTAGGGCTGGATAAATGTTGGCTCAGTGGATAGAATTATTTTGGATATCACCAGATAATGAATGATTTGCTAGAATAGCTGCACTTTTTCCTAATCTATGTCAAATATTCTGCACTTTTTGTGTGCGTGTTACAGTGGAGGGCCCCACGCTGTGTGGATGAATTGACTGCTGGCACGGAAATCACACAGGCTTCACTTGGATACACATGCATACACGGTCACCTCAATCAGCGTGTGTGTTCCCTTCTGCAGTCAAATTTGTTAGCGTTAACAAGCATGAGGGAACAAATCTCCACTCCCCTTAAGCTCATTCCACAACAGCACAACATATATTCTATTTAAATGGCTTTTCACAGGCCACAATTTGCTATCTATTACAACCTGTTTTTCTTGTTGACCTTCAAATCTCATATGGAGACCCTGCACCATCATTGTGTCAGTGTGAGCAGGCATTAGTTGGACTCTTTCCTGGATCCTGCTTTTCTAATGAGGGATATCAGCACTTTGGCAGAGCTTACTGGCAGCATGCATAAAAATGGATAGGGATGGGGTGCAGCTCGACAGAACTGTCCCACAGTCTAGGTCCAAGAAAATGGTGCCCAGAAGGATTGGGTTGCATTATCAAATTTAAAATATGCCCATTATTTTTGCAGTTATATTTAATCCAAAAGCACCTGCGGGATTCTGGTTATTTGTAGATAATAGGGGCCACATTGTTTGCAGAGATGTATTTTTTCCAATGTCACGGCATGCTTTAGGTATCATTTTCTGTCCTGTTTTTTTCTTGAGTTTTTTTCTCCCCAGGATAGTCGGTACAGCATATTCACAAATAACCTCTCGTGTTTTTGAACATCATCACATCTGAAATAGAAGTGCCTTTGATTAGACATCTGATCACATTGTTCATGTTGAATCTCAAAAAGAATACAGTAACACTTCTCCAAGGAAGAAATACAAAGGAATAATACACCTATGGGGGATATTTTCAGGGGTGCTATAGACTCATTATTCTGTCACGTATCATAAAAAAGGCAGAAAAGCCTGGCATCAGGGGGCTTCTGCGAGTATGTGTCCATACTCCCCTGGCTCTTTCTCAGCCAGACATGGCAGTAGCCTCCCTCACCTCGCATAACAAGAATGGCCTCTAGATGCACACCTTGGTGAGCAGTATTGATTGTCTTCCCAGCACCTTCTACCGAGAGGTCTCATTCTGTCTGTCACACTCCCACACAAACAAACCTGCACACATATAGGCACAGACACATGCATTCACATAACTTAGACAACACATGCCACCCTAGAGGGCTCTACTGTTTGACATCTCGCTCACCTGGTGCTCAATTAAAGTGTGCCGTTAATGCCTTAAACACTAGATTCTGTCAGTGACAGATCACTCTTGCGAACACCCACTTTCTGTCCTGCTTGACTTTGTGACTTTCTAGCAGGCCTCTCTGGTGACCAATCTTTGTCAACACTGAGCTGGGAGGCCGTAAAACATGGGGGCTTTACTAGGCTCTGCCACTCAGAGCAAGCGCAAAATATCCTCCCGTTAAATAGGAAAGAATGGAGATGATGGAAAGTTTACCACCCATTTTCTCTGGCTCTCATTTCATTGGTCATGGGTCCGTGCATATGCGTAGGGGTGCTCTCAACTGATGACAAGTGAATCACTGAGAATTTCTTTTTTCATTAAACCCTCATATGACCATTGAGCTTCGTTATAGCTTCCTGTCGGCAACAGTGTAACTTCTCAAATTAAGCTTTTACTGCTTTTGTGGCCTCGTAATTCCAAAGCACGTCATGCTGAATAAGTATGAAACACACGCCGCTCCCCTTCTCTGATATACTAATATCCTGCCCTGTGATTTGCATTTATCTGATGTGCACTGACAAAATCATGCAAAGGAAAGGAATCAACACCTTTCTGAACAACTATAAGGTACAATGTATACATGTGCATGCAGATCCTAACACGTGTGTGGGGGGGGAAAGTGTTAATTGACCAACCTGCCAGGCAATTATTGTCGGTTGACCTCATAACCAAAATGTGTTTCTGATTATCATGCTTCATAGAGTCTGTTGTCAAGGAAGCCGTGTTTTAAATTGTTTAGACAGCACCTTCCACAGTCCACAGGGAGCTGTTCTCAATCAGGCGAAAATGTAATCTAAACTACAAACTAATGAAAAATGAAAATGAATAATTTTTAGGCTTTTTTCGTATTTGAATTTGATTACAGAATTCTAATTATATAAGGCTTAGGGAATGAAAAGATGATTTGCATGTAACCAAATCATTCGCCTAGCAGACTGTGGGCCTCTCCAACAGTAAAAAGATATCAGATCCTTATGCAGAACATTTCCCCAACTGTGAAGCGATTATTGAATTTTTTTTCACAACACTGTGTAAATGTCTAAACAACGGTGTGATAAAAGTGAATGAGATACGACTCAATCAAGAAATGAAAGCGATGGCTCTGTCTTTATCCTGTCAGGGGTAATTTATTCCCAGTATAAAGGGTTTTGGGGCGTTGGCTCCACAGCGTGAGCAAAAATGTCAGTGGCCAGACAGGCAGGGGTTGTGCTTTGTGAGATGAAGATAGCTCCAACAGAGTAGGGAGGGGGGGTGAAGTTGCAGTGTGTTTGTCCAAGAGATTATTATCCACACACACATGCGCTTCCCAGGGATAAACACAGCCATGACAGCGTTCTAATAATGTTTCACCTTTATCAGGACAAACAAATGTGCACTTTGTGTCTGTTTGCTTCCCGAAGCAGAAGTCATACCACAAACGAGACAAACATCAAGTGGTGCAGCAAATTGGAAATTCTTTTTCCTCCGTATCTAAATCCTTTGAATTCTCCAGGTCCCCAAAGTAATTAGAGTCTCAGGCGAGTGGGGCTCATAGGGGTGCCCAGAGTCCCTCTACTCAAATAGAGGGAATGCCCTATGCCTGGCCATAAGGAAATGATGTCCCAGCCCTTTTCCATCAATTACCCACCTCACAACTCAAATTTACATCAGGTGCTACTCGCTGCAGCAAGAATGCAGTCATGCACTTGCCTTCAGGCTTTCAACCAGCTCAATAAAGTGCATAGTTGTATATTTTAATATCAACCTCACTGTGCAGGTAGTTATATTACCTATAAGCAATATTACCGTGTCTACATGCTGATGATAAGGCTCATACAGCTGTAGGCTCGGTGCGCGGGATCTGTCCTGACTGGGAAGACGGTCGCCACAACCAGGATACCCACAGGGTGAGAGTTATCTGCTGGGCAGTAGGCAGGTGTTTAACAGGAACCTGATAGCCTGTCCTCACCTGGCCCTGAGGCACAGGTTCAACTCCCTGTCAAAGGAAGATGAAGTCAACACAGGAAGTCTGGCTTGGGTTAATAGCACTATAAGTAAGGGTCAGGACTTCTATTATGGACTAGTACCTTATCAAACTCAAACCAGTCACCTGTCAATCACCTCCCTCACCTGCTATCCATCTGACTGAGTCTTCAATTAAAAATGACATGTATGTATGTACAAAGGAACACTGTATCTGTGAAGTGCAGCCGGTCATTTTTCACTTTTTTTTTAAGGCAATCAGTACAGATGCAGCAGTGCAGAGCAAAGCTGACAGATGAAATGGACAAATCTCTATCAGAGAAGTGTTAGACCAACTGTGTCTGAGAAATTTTTTTTGTTGTTGAAAAAATAACAATAACAAGTTCAAATTAAGAGTTTAAAGTGTACTTATCGCATCATTTATATTTCTCAGGAGTCAGTTCTCTATTTAGGCCTGAGCCACTTCACCCTCTCTTCAACACGTTTCTCCATAAATCACTCTGTTATTAACTCATTGTTACATCCCTTTAGTCTTTTACACCCTCATGCTTCTTATTATCCCCAGCTGCTTTTCTTTCTATAGGAAAAAGCTCAATGTACTTTCAAGTGGAACATGAGCATATTTGCTTCATTCCACCTCTTTCATCCCTCCTCCAATCTCTATATTCACCCCTTACTCCTTTGCCTCTTTGTTCTTGTTTTCAATTCTTCCCCAGCCCCATCCCTCTTTTCCTATTTTTCCTGTCAATGGACTGATTTCTTTTTATCCAGGAGCGCAGCAGATTAACAGATATTGTATCATGGCCAAGACAGGCAAAGCCCCTCTCTGTCCCTGACATCTAATTAATGGTAATCCTTTAATCTGCTGCTTGTAGTGCAGACCCCTTGGTCGCTGTCCCATTTGCAGCAACAGAAGCGAGTCTGAAGAAGGGACAGATATAGAGTGGGCAGAGAGTGGGTTTGCTCACTCAGCAGGTCAAAGTACTGGGCTGCTTTGGACAAAGACACATGAAACACAATGAGAGACAGAGACTGTCTTTTTCCTTTCTAGGGATTACACATATTTCATTCGTAATATATAACTCAGCAACTGTCTGTCCCGACTGAAGAGAGACGTTTTGCATTATATATCATGCTAAGTATATGTAATTTTACACCAATTTTTTCTAATAATGTTCTGAGAATGTAACATGCAATGTGATGCTATCAGTGCGAAGTGTTTTTTTTTTGGTTCTGAGAATGTTCTTCTTAGGTAGAATTCTCATTCTACCTTCGATATCACATTACATCACCGGGAACGTTTCATAAAAGATGTTCAATCATCTCAGGCCTCAATAATATTTAAAAGTAAACTTAAAACTTTCCTCTTTGATAAAGCTTACAGCTAGGACTTACGAGCCCTCAGCTATGTTGTTATTTTTAAAGCTGATTTTGTTCAGCTTAATGATGCTGCTATAGGCCTAGTCTGCCAGGGGATAATACTTTTCTAGATACTCTGAGCTTCTCTCCTCTCTGTCTGTATCATTCATGTCTCATCAATGCATGTTGCTAATTCAACTTCTTCCCCGGAGTTTTTTGTGTCTATAATAATCTATAATCTATAACCTTAGCTGTGCTTGTTTCTACTATTCTACTATATTAACTGCCATAATATATAAGTCATATTCACATTACTATAGATATTATTATAGTTACTGGAAGTGTGTCTGTCTCTGTCTTTGTGTCTGTCTTTGTCTGTCTCTGTCCATCTGTCCGTCTTTTCTCTCTTTCTCTCTCCTTTTCTTCCTCCCCAACGGGTCAAGACAGATGTCCGTCCTCCACAGAGACGGGTCTGTCTGACGTTCCTGCCTGTAATAGGGAAGGTTTTTGTTGCCACCGTACTCTACGGGGGAATTGTTGGGTCTATGTAAATCATAAATAAGTCATAGAGTGTGGTCTTTACCTAGTTTGTAAAGTGTCCTGAGATAACTTTTGTTATGATTTAGCACTATAAATAAAATTGAATTGAATTGAATTGAATTGAATTGAATTGAATAATATCCTCAAAGCAGAATGTTGCAGTTAAAACGTTTTGTCTTAGTTACATCATAGCAACATGATTTGAAATGATAAACAACCTTAAAATGTGCTTTGGACATGAGATTTAAATGTTTTCTGTAAAACATTCTTAGAAGTCGTAGGTAACGTTAGCCGAGTATTTTGGGAACGTTACCTGTTAGCGAGGACATTGATATTTAAACCTGTGCTTGCACACAAACATTCATTCAAACACGTGCTGAATTTAATCTCTAACTTTGGCTGTGCATAGATGACATCTGTATTTACGGCATCAACCTTGCGCTGCAGACAGCAATGTAATTAACAACAGGGGTGAGGGAAGCAAATCCCCCCATCTTAATTAACTTAATTAATAGATATAAATAATCACCTTCAGCCTGTCTTCATTTGTTAAGCAATAAAACCGGGTATTAAAACCTCATCTTGTTTCTGTCATTAACAATATGCAGCCTCTCTCTTTGACACCACAGATGGTGTTTGGATGTCATCTAACAAATTTGTAGCGTAGTCTTATTGCGGTGATGCTGTCTTTGACTTCAAAAAAGGATGCTGCAGATCCTAACAGCCACGTTCATGAGAAACCCCTATGTATAACTAGACTGCAATGAGTAATCAGCTGCAGAGCGGTCTCTTACCAAAATAAATATATAACACTTGTACCATCTGTACCACATTATTCATTTGCTCCTCCAAGATGGAAAACAGTTATCGCTTTTAGGTGTTTGTTCATTATCAGCCAGGTTTGATTAATCAATTAACAGCAAACAATAGTAGGAGAACAGCTTTTTGTATTTATGCCAAGTCCAAGCACAGTGTCATTAACTGACGGAGCTACAAAGGTGGTGGACCATATCCAAGGGCAAGCACAGTAAGGACACCTATATGCAAGCTGCATCTGTTTACCTTTAAAAATACACACACATATGCAGACAAAGAGAGCAGTCTGCAAGTGTGTTTTTCTGTATGCACAAACACACAGACACCAGGCCTGTCCACATACACACTCAGCAACAGAGAGGGTACAGAAGACACTCGTAGACGCCGGCTGTGATTAATGCATCAAGAGCAGGGCCCTGCTGTAGTAGGTGTCTGTGTCTTAATCACCCTCTCTGTGTTTCATTAGCTCCTGATGGTCTCTGATGAATTGACTTGCCCTGGGTGTCCCAGTGTCTCTGGTGTTGCTGTCACCCAACAGGGTGTCGATCGATCTCCCAGCCCCCTCCAGATTGGCAGGTGCGTCTGTCAGGTTGTTGAAGCTATGATGCTCATGAGCACAGCCTGCTCCTGAATTCATTAACCTACATTTGAAGGATAATTCAGGCATCAGTCGCCGGCCATGTGTGCTTTGATTGCTGGATTCTTTCCCACTTTTGGGATTTAGTGCAAGGCGAGGGGCAGTTTAATAACACATGCAGATGGCCTCTGGTGTTCCTTCATTCTTACTACTCGTCTCTCATCCTCATGCTGAACTTATGCTGCACTCTTAAGTTGCTGCTCTTGCTTTATGTAATACACTGTAAATCCCTACAATTGAACAGCATATCTGAGATTCCTCCACAGTTCCTGCCCATTATGTCGTTATATGATAGGAGTCAAACATGACTGCTAATCTGCTTGATGTGCATAACGTGTGAAGATAATATTTTTGAGGGGAGAAATACACATATCTCGTCACATTTCATTCCACCCGAGAAGGCTGTATCCTCGTATAATATCACCTTCCCTCCTCTACTTGATTGTAAACATGGCACCTGAGGACTGAAGAGGCTTTGTCAGCTAAAACACATATGGACCTGGTGATTCTCTGCTGGATCCTTAGCTGCAGAATGACTTAGGGTATTTTAAAATCTGGAAAGTACAGAAAGAGATGTTGATCTGATCATTCAAATGTGCCTCCATTATCTGAGCAAGTGCCACGTCAGGGTATGCTGTGGGCTATTACCTCCTGTTCTAAATGCTGTTGCAGAGATTGTTGCTGAGGCAGGCAGTGTAGTGCTGGTGCTTGGCATCGGCACATGGGCAGCACAGTTTACCAACTCTTTCTCTTTCTCTCTTACTGCTCACTGCATCGTGGAGATCACGAAGCAGCCAGAGCAGGGGTGGGGGAGAGGGGAAACCACCAGCTGGGGTTAGAGGAGGCTGTCCGCCCTCATAACCCAAACAGAATACAGCAGGGTGATACTACTGTTCTTCATCACTCTTGAACAAATGATGAAGGATGAAGTACACACATCAGTGTATACTTCATCCCCCCCCAGCACACATCTGATTAATTGTCAGTTAATCGTCCTGACCTCTGCTGGGACGTCCCGGTTTGTGTGCCGCTCCGTGCACTTCTAGTTGAAAACTATCACTGCAAAGACAGAAAAGCCAATTTGTGCACGTCAGAGATTGTGTCATAAATGCTAATGTTACTGCCTTATCTGCTGGAAGTGTACATAATGATTCCTTAGTTCCTTAGTAACTTTTCTTATGGGACAAGTGGCCATAACATCAGTCGTTGCCGATTAAACCATAACTTAGGCTGAATTTATTGACTATTGCTGCAATCGTTACCCAATATTTATTTTTAAGTTAATTAAGTTACCATGCAGAGTTGTGACATGTCTGTCTGGTAATAGTGTAAACAACACACGTAGGTCACAAAAATAATCTTACAGTGATGAATATTTGCCCACTAGTTGTGCAATGGAGTAGTGTTCTTTATCAGTGGGTCCCAGTTTTGTTTGTCTTGTGCACAAGGACATGCATGCATGTGCACGTAGGTGACATGATTCAAAGTCCTGCAAATGGTTTCACATTATCCCACAGGTAGCAGGAATGTGTCAGGAAACTCAGCAATGTGCCAACAAAGGCGATGAGGAATAAATCTGTTAGCTAGTAAACAATGCAACTTTAAACATGCTTTATGAGCAAGACAATGCATTCAATTGCATTGTTAGACCTCAAGGATACACAAAATATGTTTTGCTGAGAAACACTTGTTTCAAGGCAATACACCTTCAGAAAGCACCCTTGGCTAAGGACATAATAATTGGATGCTGTCTGATAAATACCATAATTTATAGACAAACATTTTCTAAAGTGATAGACCCCCAATGCATTTTCTTAGTATCCAGCTATGAGGTTAAAAATAATTTCAGTAGCTGTGACAGCACCTAGGGAAAACATAGGTATACACATCCCAGGTGTGTCTAGCAGTTTTAGCAAAAGTGCTTTAATTTGGCACTTGGCTTTTTTTAAACTTTTTTTTGTTTGAACTTGAACTTTATATTTCTTATTGATTACCCAAATGATGCTCATACATGTCATGCTTATGATTCTCATGTTTTTGTGTTATATTATGTGCTGTTATGCATGGTTGTTGAAGTTCTTTTTATATTCTTTGTATACTCTTAAAGGGCATTAAAGATTTAATTCATTTCGGAATACAAGTGGAAAAACTATCATTTTTGCAAAAAGTCATCATGTCATATTACTTTTGAATCCTGTCGATTACAATGCCATCAATGTCTAAATCAGCTTGAAAATATAATACATCTAATATTGCCGCGGATGGGTTCACAGTTGAAAGCCCGGTGCGTTTCAAGGTTGCCTTCTGCATCGTTATCAAACGCAGGGGGCGCGTGGAAAACATTGTTTTTGTCCCTCTGGGAATGCAGCAGGCTGACACCCAGTCATGTAAAATGCTCTACCCCACCACCTCCATGTGTCTCATCCATCTTCTCACCTCACCCCATGCATTTCATGTTCTCCCCTGTTTGCTCACCCCCATCCTCTTCGCTCGTTTACTTTCTCTTCCTCTTCCTCCCCTCCCTTCCCCCTTCCTCCCCTTCTGTTCACTCTCCGCTTCTTGGAGTCTCACCAATACCTTGTGTTGTTTCACACTGAAATCTGTGGAAAGGACTAAAATATATGCGTTTGGTGCTGGCTGTCCCTAAAGGCAACTTTATAGAGAACAAAGGAGATAGCAGGGAGGCTCAAATAACTCATGAAGAGAGAGAGAGAGGATGCTGCTCTTGGGGCTCTGTTGCCCCACTGAAGAACATTATTACTGGATTATTGATTTACAGCACAAAATGGATGGAACATAAGTAGTGTTAAGCTCATTAATCCCTCTCCCGCCTCTTTTATGAAAATGGACTTGTTATCAGTGATTATTCTAATGGATTGTTGTGATCGAACACTTACTGTGCAGTACGCCGGTTGCCTTAGAAAAAGCAGAGCGCGGGGACAGCAGAGGTGAGGTTTGGGGATGTGTAGACAGGATGAAAGAGGCAGAGAGCTGAGGCACAGAACAGAGGTATCTGCACAAATAAATGCACCAAATGAAAGCTCAAAACACAGACTTTTGAATAGCTGACATTCTGGTGACATTTGTTGCATCAGTGGCATTTCACAAGACATACGAGGTAGTTCAGTTCTAGCGTGCTCATTAATGAAAAATATAAAATTTGACTTTTTGACTTCTGTACTTCACACATAGCATTTGTACGACAAAATTATCTTCATTATCATTTGTTTTTATATGACTTATCTCTCTTAGGAAGCTCAATGAGTATCTTCATTTACAGCAATGAAAACTGTAAGACACCTCGACCTCAATCTTGGTTTTCCTGCCTCCCTCCCTCCATGTCTCTCTCCTCTCCTGGCTCCATGTACATCCATCAGGTAGTGCTCCAATGAAGCGCGGCAGGCCCGACGATTGTCCTCATAAATTGTGTGTGTGTCGGGGTGCAGGGGGGCTAAGTGAGCAGTAAATAACAAAGGGTCCTACCGCCATCCGCTCACCATAGCCACGTTTCCGGCCACGCAAGATTACCCAGGATGCCCCTGGAGGGGTGTCCTCTTCCTCTGTGTGATGAGTGGACGAGAGGAGGAGGGAGGAACACCTCCACTGCCCGGCATGTGTCAGAGAAAAGGTTAGATCCAAGAAGCCCGCCGATTTAAATTGATGAGTGTCTTTATTTCGCTGTAAAAAGAGAAAGAAGCTGTTTGTCTCTCTCCTTCTGTAATAACAGATCGCTCGGTAGATACCTTTAACTGCCGCCATTCTTCACTGTCAGTCCCTTTTCTCTCTTTCCCACTCACTTTCTCTTGCTCTTGTGTGCCCTTTTCGATTTTTCCTCTTCTGCCTATTCTGTCTCTCTATTGACTGTGCATTCATAACTGCCTCTGGTCACTTATTTCTACTCCGTCGCCCTGTACTTTTCTCCACACACCCGAACTTTCCATTCCTGCTCCCTCCTGTGATGTTCCTCTTAACTTCTGCTATAATGGTCCAAGAAGCTATCAAAAACACCATTAAACCTGCGAGTGCCACTCACAGCTTTCTTATTCGCCATTCATGGTTCTAAAGCTAAAACTCCTCTTTCTTCACCTTTGATTGATGCAACCATAACACCGGTTCCATTATTGGACATATTTGTTTTCGCCCATTATCATCAAGCTTTATTTTATTCCATAGTAATAACACTTTATTCTGCTACATCTGTGACCGCCAGCTGATGTTTTCTGGCTCCTGATTCTTGACTTTCTGCATCGCCTTGCATTTTCCTCTGTGCATCTACAGGCTGTTCCATTCACCTTGATACTCAATATCCCTCCATTCATCTATCTTGGTCACCCTTTCGTCACCGCTACTCTTTCTTTTTCCAGATTTTCACCTGGCAAACTACAGTCCATCCATCCTCAACAGCACCTGCTTTTGTCTTTTATTTCACATTTACCTAATAGTACAGATTGCGACATGTTTATTGTACATTCTGTGATTTTGGTGCATCTGCTCTATTTAGTTCAATGACATAAAAAAGAAGAAAAAAGAAGGTAATATTTGGTTTTGAGATAGCTGGGTTGACGAGAGATGCTCTATGACTGCCTCTGTCTCTCAGCTGGAAGAGTTTTCTCTCCAAACGTTGACAGCTGTAAGAAAGAAGACGAATAGGTTTGAATTGGGATGTTCAGCCTGTTTTCTGAGATATTCTTAACATAGCTTATGTAAGGGCTGACTTACTAGTAGCCCTGTTAAATGTCCCCTTCCCTCTTTCTGTATTTGTATGAGAGAGAACATCATGTCAACATGCGTGCCGGAAACGTTAGCCTGTCAAATTTTGGCATTGAGTTCTGTCAGGATATCCTCAAAAGAGAAAAAGCAGCATTTATCAAGGCATGTGGCCAACTGAGAATTATTTGCACACACCTACTTGGCCGTGTAATACTGTAAGAAATCAAAATAATGAGACTACAATTATGACAACTCTTCTGTGCCAGTGGATGGGGATAACGTATCCATAGATTACGATATAAGCACTACATATCGCAGATGGATCAATAAAGTATTTTAATAGTTTGACGTGTAACCTTTTTAAGAATATTGATTTGTGCAGTGTTCTGCATGAGGGCTCAATTTGGAGCGTATTGACTGTGGTGTTGTTGTGACATGGTGAGGGAGGGCCTAGGGCTCCGGGCAGACGCTCTCATGCCCCAGTTATTGACCCTCTTGACCTTCCCCCTACAAAGACAATATAGGCTTGTCTATAGTGGTACCAGTATATTGTATCAACACTGCGGTGATATAAACAGAACCAGTCAGTCTACACTTATTAGAACCAAGAAAACTTCAGATGTTTCTACTCTTGAGCACACGAAAAGTGTTCCCAATAGAGCTGTGTATTGAACCAACCTCAATACTTTTTGAATATGATATTCTGTTCCTGTTAGTATCTAAAACTGTCAAGCAAGTACCATTTCAATGAATGCTAGATCGGTGTCTTCTTTCTTACTGTATTCTGTGAGGCTGTATTCTACTGTATTCTACAGCCTCACAATTTTTCTTTTTCCTCAAAAAAAGAGTCACAATTTTTATTAAGTTGAAGTGTTTGTTGGCTAAATTGGCACAAATCTTTAATCCAGATGCAAACCAATGGGTCATTCCACGGCCCAAATATCATAACACGTCAGGTTAGAACCTGAATTCACTTTCAAATTATCACTCAGTTATCATTCCCAAATCTTATAACACACTAGCTAACACTGCAGACGAAGCTTAATCTAAGAGGATTTTTTCTGAAGGTGTTTAATGTGTTAAACTGTGCTTTCTTGTCAAGAGTTAGACGGGAAGACACCCCTATCATGTTTGTCTGTTAAGTACCAAGCTAGAAGCAGGGGATACGATTAGCTAAGCTTAGCAGAAAAACCCAGGATCGCAGCGTCATGACGTGCTCTACTCTGCTTCTGATTTGCTAGATGCTGCCTTTATTGGTTCGCTAGATTAGGTTTTTGAGGCCAGACATTGTCCTGCACCAGGAAGAACCGAGGGCCCACTGCACGCACAAGTGTAAGGTCCGAAAATCCCTCTGAGGATTTCATCATGGTCCCTACCCATCAGGAATCCTGCAATGATAGGCCTCCCCAGACCATCACTGACCCACCACCAAAACCGGTCATGATGGATCACGTTACAGGCAGCATAACTTTCATCGCGGCGATCCCAGACTCTTTCACGCCTGCCAGGTGCTCTGTGTGAACCGGCTCTCATGCAAAAATGCATAGTTTCCTGATCCTTTACATGAATGAATCTGAAAACTTTTCAAGAACCCACTGACAGAGTACCACGGACCGCACTTTGAGAATCACTTATCACATACATCTATGAATATTTTGTTTTTGGATCAGTTGAATGTAAATGAATGTGTGAATGTTCATTGAATAGCTATTCCTTTTGACTATTTTCAGTTTCTCGACAAGTCCCAATTTATTTTTTGACTATTTTTGTGCAACACGTTGAGTCATTTTGTAAATATATGAATACACTTTGTGAAAGCAGTTTGTGTTTGGACTTAGTGCCTTTCCATGGTAACATATTTAAGCTTACTCACATACTTACAGTACATACAACTTACATACTACTTACTACATATTCTGTTTAATACGCTTATTTTTAAGGCAACAGCTTTTATTAATGCTACAGTGTGATGTGATCATGATGTGAAAATGAATATGTTAGCAGAACAGACCATGATTCTCAAAAAAAATCTTTTTGAATCATCATGGTCTGTTGCTGAGGAACTAATTGTGAATTCCCCACTAAAAACTCAGCTACTTGTCATAATCATGAAGTAACAAGGGACTACCTAGTACTTCTACTTGATACTACTTATTACTTACTTAAAGGTTTGGTTATGGTAAGACAATCATGTATTGAGGGGCCACTTGGTCATGCGATGTATCACTTTGGGGTTGCACAAAAAAGCAAGTAATGATTAAGTAATTAGGAATGAGTGTCTGCTAGTTTGTGCTGCTCAGCGGCTGATTCAGAGTTAATCAGGACTGACTCATTAGCAAGTGACTCATTAACATTGGTACCTCCTAATCTGCTCTGTAGGAAGTCATCATTATTTTCTATATGAGACTTTTGAGCCAAATGTCATTTCAAATCAGACTTTCACAAGATTGGACAGACAACCTGTTAAAGTAAGGTGTCATCCAGTCAGAAAAAAATGTATACTTTAAAACGAATTACATACTGTAGGGTAAAGTAATTTTATTGAATATGCTACAAATGTATTACTGTTGCTGTCTACAGAAGATAGTGTATTTTGGTATGAAAACCCACATTTTTAATTTAACCAATTAACCTGTATCATCAGTCCACAAAGATTAAAAATCTATTGAAAATAGAGTGAGTAATCATTATTTAAATACATTGCCCTGCTTGACAGACATACATGCATTGGGAGGTGCGGCTCTTCCTGACCAATATGGCGGCTGCGTTGACATAGCGCTCCAATGTACAGCTGCTGTCAATGCAGGCTCACTAAACAGGTTCCATTTCTTTTGTGTGCACCAACAAACAAGTTAGGACATTTTAGTGAGCTTTAGCAGTGCTGTGGGCTGCAGGAATTTTTAAACTTTGAATAGAGGCAGGCTGTTTTCTCCTGCTTCCAAAGCTAATTTGAGCAAATTGTCGTCAATTTATTGAGGCTGAACTACACTCTTGTGCATATAGGGTGAAATATTCAGACCAAAGCTGACATCTTTATGACTGCAATATTATATGAAATTGAAAATTGGAGATGTCTTGTACATTACTGAAGACACATTTCCCTCTAATAAAGTTATGTGGATTTCAATAGTGCTTGTCCACACAACATAAGGTTGTAATAATGGACCCACCAAGAGGTCTGCATGGTTTAAGAGGCACATTTTTACTTTTATTTCACCTGCATACCCTGTTTAAACTGTAGAGCTGTGAAACCACATAACAATTATTTTTAAGAGATGACCAGCTGGACTAGGTGGGATGGGTGTGCAATATCATATCTCTTCAACTCTCTTATCCCCTCTCCTCCCATCTCTCTCTATGTGTTTGTCAGCCTTCATGTTCTCCCACCGCCATCCCACTGCTGACTTGGGCATCAGTGCAAAGGCAAAGCCTCTCTTGGCTAGAGGTGACCCCCTGGACCCTATTAACATCAAACACGCTTTGAGTGGCCAAAACACACTCCCTAAATGAACTTTCCTCTCCCCCTCAGCCATCGTCGTTGCCAGAGCCTACCGCTGGGTGAATTAGATTGCAGGCTTTTTAATACGGCTCTTAATGGTTTATAAATTGCACGTAATGATTCCTCCTTTCCTCTCCCTTGCGGTGCATTTTATGGTCCCACGGCTTTCCAAGGGAGTGGGTGGGATTTAATATATGGTAGAGGAGGCAGAATGAGGAAGTGAAACTAGCCCTGCATGGCTTTCTGCCTGCCTTTAACGCTTCCCCTGGCTATGGAGAAGGGAGTCTCGGAAATAATGCTGGACACTGATACTATCCGGCTGCAGCGTAACGGCTGGGACATGACAGTACTGCATGACGAAATGGTCACCAGAGAAGTGCAAATAATCAGGAGTTGTGTTTGGCGGAAGGCTTGGAGTGTGATGAGAGGTGCGATTTGTGGGAGAGGCCACACCTAAGGGAAAGACAAAAATATGCACATCCCAACCAGGTGCAGAAACAACATGTGAACAAGAATGAGTAGCACACTCAGAATATCACCCCAGTGTAAATGTTAATGTATTTTTACACCTTGCCAGTGCAGTCCAGACATTGCTTAAGCCAGAATAAAGTCTTCCAGTGGTACAAACTCATTTATCTTCGTGTTCCTAATCCTCAGCGATGTAACTAGTAAACCTGAACTCCCTCTTGTAGAGAGATGGGACAGTAGACATGCTTCACCTTCACTTTTCCACCTACATTTTCTTTGCGGTTCAATATTTTTCTATTGCAGCATTTGAAAGGTCACTCTGTGCAGTTGGTATTGTTGTAACTCCACATGAATAATAGCACCTAAAACCAAAGGCACAAAAAAAAGAAAGAAAAAAACAGCAATGCAAAATACAGCAATCACAGGGCACCTTGAAGACTCTGTCATACATTTATAGCTGTTTACACGTATAAACTTTGCCTTTCACCCATGTAGCACACAACAGGAGATTGTCGGAGCAGAAGTGTTCTCACTTACTGGAAATACTCTGTTTGGTTAAGGTGAGGGATGGTGCCTAAACAACCAAGTTTCTTGCAGTTCCTTGAATCTATCTGATGATTTCAGACAGAAGTTCCTGAAGCTCATTTTCTCCCAAATTAGACATTTTGTGTTGCTGTATGTAAATCACCCTTCTTCTTCGACTTTGGATGTCTGTTTTCTTCTAGTTTCGTACCAACTGCATGATAGACACGTCATCAACACGCCCACTTGATGGCCATGAATTCTCCACACAATGACCTGCTCTATTTGTGGGCCCAATGGGACATTACACAAGCCTTTGTACCAGGGTGCTGGCAGTGTAAATACCATTTAATGCTTGAGTCAACTTATTTCGACAGCTCCCCCGGGTAATGCTTATATAATGTCATGTTTGCAGTGCAAGTGTGAATCAATATTTGCCATGTTTATTAAAATAGACAGCTTCTTCTGATTCTAATTGTGATTCATCTCTACACTTCTTTTCTTTACTCCGTGCCTCCCAATATGTCTAGAGACTGGTAATTAGAGCAGTGTGGGAGGTTTTCAATTCCTAACGCAGCACAATATGAACAGTGGCCAGAATATACCCAGTGAGGATCTTACTTGATGGTTCATTTGCACCAAGTGAACATCCAATTAACTGACCCAAATGTCTGCAGGGATTGTTTTTCTGTGGTGAGAAGGCAATTATTGTTTTCCGTCTTGTTTTTGGACATCATCTGTGTAGTGACCAGCAGCATTGGCATTTTGTAGTAGGTCAAAGTGTTGTAAAGGTGGTTAACATTCACTTCTCTGCTCTGCCACAGTGGAGGTGTAAAATGTGTTTGTTTGTATAGGAATGTTGCATAAACCAATGCCACAGCATTTTTTTTTCTAAACTAATTTGCAATATCCGTCCCTAGAGGTGCCTTTAACGTGCATAAAAATAAACAACAAATACACAACAGCCACTAGAAAACACAAACTCAACAATAAGTATGTGCTTTAATACACAAGACTCGGATATCAACAAAATACAGACAACAATACAATACAAAATAATACAATAAAGCACCATAAAACAAGGCGCACCAGATCATTCATGATCACTCTTCAAACACTGTTTCAGTTTGAGTTTAAAATGGTCCCAGTAAGGATCCAGTTTGAGTTCTATCACTAAGGACATTTTATTTACATAATGCACCTTACAATTCCTGCTGGAGGCTCCACATGTTACTGAGCCTGAAGCTCTGAGTGCAGCCATAAGGGCCATGAGCACCTGGGGAGCCTGGGAGCCTGGTTATGTAGGCATTTACAGGTAAGTTTAAGATCAATGATCAAAACCTATTATATTTGATTTCTTAAGAACATGGCAAGGATGTGATCAGATCACTGTTCCAGATTTGTATTGCTCTATTGTAAACACACCATCCTCACAACAATAATGGACCATAATGGTCCTATATGTTGTTTTGGGAGTTATTGGCAGATTACCTTTTTTGTCTTTTATGTATGAGGATGTCTTAATTGCATATCATCATGAGAGGCTTGGCTATTGTAGATGCTGCTTGTGACCGAGAAGTTGCACAATAACTTACACATTTAAAAAAAATCATAGATTGCATAAACTATTTGCTGCAAGAAATGACAGACAGTCTCTAATGTCATTATGTGTCTCCAATGGTCCACTGGACAGCGGAACTGTGGGAGGACAAGAGAGGAATCATTTACGTTACATTTAGTGAAGCCCTTACGGAACAAGGCTCAGCCAGACTCCTTGTTACACAACCATTGTCATAGTAAGGTGCAACATTGGCAACAATGTCTTCTATCCACCTGAGAGTCTCTTAGGAAACAAAGCGCCAAGCTACTAACCTCCTCTATCCAACTGAGAACAGATGGAAAGCAATGCCCTGTAACTGCCCCACGCTGTGCTTTAAAGAATGGTTCAAACTATTTGGTTTGTTAGAAAGGGACTCCTGCTCTACTTTCCCCAGCTTTCTCTATCTGCCTCCAGACCTCCGCTGAGAGGAGAGCGGCTCCAGAGACTGAAACTTGTCTGCATAAATAAATGCCTCTGTTTTTAAATACCCTGTAGGTTGGCTGATTAGTTTAAAAGAAAAAAAATGTGAGTCTAAAACGTACACAACTGGAACCACTTGTACAGGCATGGCAGAAATGTGCAAAAATCGAAGGGAGAGGCAGAGGAGATGGATAAAGTAATAGCAACGGGGGATGTGGTTTCCTAACGGCAGACAGAGTAGGGAATAGTTAGGTAAGACATAAACACACAGGTACACACACACACACACACACACACACACACACAGAAACACAAACAGATAAGGAGTAGTGGAAAAAGTGCTGATCCATGGTCCCTGTCTGGGAAGGCAAAACAGAACATTGATTCTGCAACATCCACAAATGAAAAATCCATGGGGGTAAGGAGCTCTTCGGCCTTGTGGCAGAGACAGGGCATCGGCGGTCAGGCTCTCGTAATGCAGCTGACACAGAGCTTGGGCCTCTCACTGGGTGGCAGTGAACAGTCTTGGATCAGCTGGACAACGGCCAAAACCAACCAAACCAGCAGGACGCTTACTGAGAAGTAGATGTAAAGGGGAACATTTATTTTTCGGTTTAGAGATCATCTTTTTGTTGTAGTAAAAATTATCGCATGATACGGGCAAAATAACATCTAAAGCCACAAAGAATGTTTGAGCCTGTAATTTTCTATTTTCTAGTTTTGCATTAATCTCTAACTGCGCGTCAGAACCATTGTGCCTAAAATTGAAGGAAACACCGTCACTCCTTCTACCTGTAAGGAGTAGATAAAGAGACCTTGCGTCTCTATCTGTGGTTCCATTTGAACTCCCACTGTTAAACCAGGGGATAGAATTTGGGCTGGGGGAGGGAGGTCCTTTTTTCTCATTACCACCCCCTGTCAGTACACGTACACACCACAGAAGCACTAATCTGTACGTCTGATATGCTAATCCCCACCCCCAACTCTCTCTCTCTCTCTCTCTCACACACACACACACACAGACACACACATACACACTCTTTTTAGATGGAAGCCACACCTAAATGCAGAGAGTGGAAGGTGAGAGGAAGTCATTAGAGTATGCCTTGCAGGAGCCTGCCTGGCCTGGGCTGGGTGAGATGGGACG
Source organism: Echiichthys vipera (assembly GCF_963691815.1). NCBI lineage: Eukaryota > Metazoa > Chordata > Actinopteri > Perciformes > Trachinidae > Echiichthys > Echiichthys vipera. The sequence goes on from NC_139836.1 coordinate 13,599,977, forward strand.
GCGGCAGCACTTTGTGTGTGTATGCACTGGGGGGAAAGAAAGAGGGACTCTAGGGACTGGCTCTACCCTGGTTCCCCCTTGGGTAGTCCTGGTCCCCAACTGACACGATAGTAATCAGACATGCTGGATGTGAAGCAGAAAAAATATTATGTGTGTGTGTGTGTGTTTGTGTGTGTGTGTGTGTGCGTGCGCGCATGTGTTTATACATTTGGATTTGGGAGATTAAAGGTGACAGTCGTTGCTTTGCTTAGACCTGCTCACCTGCCTCAATCTGTCAGTAAAGCTGCTCAGCGAAGCGTACTGCACCTGTCATCAGTGAGTGTGTGTCACAGCGCGCGTACACTTTGTGTGCACACGTCTCGCTCTTTCTGTCATTTTGCCTACATATGTATTGACAGATATATATTCTCAAAAGAGGTACCTGCGGTGTTCCTGTGCAGCTCCTCCATCTGGTGCATTACAACAGCAAAAAGCAGTCCTATGCGTCTGCGCGACATCCAGCATTATCATTTCAATTGATGTTGTGTTTTGTGGTGCTACAAAAACCTACAGAATAACATGCTTTTGAAAAACATGTTCTGACTCTATGTGTGTGTTTGTGTTGTTGCACACAGAGACATTTGTATTTACATTTACAGAAGAGAGAGAACAATTGATGATATTGATTGTCGTGTTGTTTTCTCCAAACTTCAAAATCTACAGATTAAGATAATTCAAAATATACCTATCTTCTGTGTTGGAGAGGATAAAAGGAAGGGAAATAGACAGAGACAGAAAAACAGACAGAATTTCTCTGCCTGAAGCACCTTAACTGATCATATATGTCTCCTATCAAAAGCTATGAGCTGTTTAATAGTTCAAATATAACCTCTTCATTTGTCACAGGCAATAATCACATTGTAACTCAGCTTTAATGGTGATGTGCAAGACCATAATGTGAAATCATACTGATTACTGTGTGTGCATGTGTGCATGCATGCATAGGTAGGTAGGTGGATTTATGTGAGAAGAGGATCCCTGCACATCCCTTATTAAAGTTGGATATTATGACAACTCCGTTTTTAGTTTTTTTTTTTACACATATTAAAGTCTATATCTCATCTTTAAAGGCCCTTTGTGTTTTTGGATGTTTTGTCCTTGAACAAAGCAACTGTTTCTGGCAATCTTAATCTAAGAGTGGATCCTAGGCGGTTCAAAATTGCAGTCATGAAGACAAACAGGGAAAAAAAAGTGTTCAGCAATACATGCGATACATTCTAATGAGCTAACAGGAGATGAGCGCTGCATTTATATGCCCACTGCATTCACATCCGTACCTCATAACTGCATTCGTTGTAAATAAATATGAGCAATCAGCTAAGAACGGCAATAAAGCGCCCATAAAGCGCTGCAAACAGTGAGATGGGAGGAAATTGCATTTCTACACAGAAATACAGACAGGCAGTCAGGCAGACATATAGAGAAGAAGGCAGATAGAAACACAATAGAGAAGAGCTACAATCTTTTTTCGTTGACCTCTATATCTAAAGACTGGGTTGAAGGTCAGGAAAATATAAAAAAGTTCATGGTATTTAGACCGTTTCAACTCGACCCCGGTAACAAAGAGCTAACAACAGGCACTAGTAGTGGTCCTGAAAGCAGAGAAAAAAGGAGTCAGAGAGAGGTTAAAAAGAAGTGCTGTATCCTCGGCTCTCTCAGCCCTGCGGCATAGGGTCACCTCAGAGACTGGAGACTGAATTACCCAGCAGCCCCGGCCACTCAAAGGATCAGGCGGACAAGGGGAGAGGACGAGAGGAGTTAATGAAGGGAAGAGACAGTTCAGGTCCCCCGAGGGCCTCTAGGCACCTGCCTGGCAAGCTCAGCGCCCAACCTGCTCTGATTGGCTAATTATGAACACAGATTTAGCCCAGAGTCAAATCACTGATTGATTGGAGTGTTTTAAATCCGTCTTTTGCCTCTTGCTGCCTCTCCTTCCTATCTCTATCTCTCTCTATCTCTCTCTCTCTCTCTCTGGTTGGAGACTCTGTGCGCTGGAGTCCCGCTGTAGGGACTCGTGCAGCACAGTGGCAGCAGGTGACCGGTCCTTTTGCACAATGTAGACATGCGGTCTCAACTGTGGTGATTTTGTCTCTCAGTGGAAATATAATTCATTTGTTAAGTGCTCAAAAATATATAATTTGAATCTACAGATAATTACTAATTACAGCCTAAAAAGTGACAGAACATTTTTCAAATGGGAGCAAATTAAGAGAGGCCACACTCTCACTCATGTTGGGTCAACATAATTCCAGTAATAGATGTTATTTGCCGCCGCTGTTGTGGTGGAGGTGTGATTACATAAGTGTAGCTATTAATTGTTTATATTCATTTGTCAGCGATTAAGTAGCTGCAGGTCCAGTAGGAATTTTGTGCTTGGTTCATTAGACTTTACATTGAAAGCCAAAGAGAATTAATGCTGTGCATCTTATGACTGATATCATTAGTCATGAGTGTTAAATGTGACTATTTTTTTTACTATAATTTGTTTGTCTTTCTCACAAATCCAAGGCAACTTGTTAGATTCAGTTTACTCATTCTATAGCTGATATGGCTTACAGCATTTCTCCAGTTAGAATTAAAAGTTATTAGTTCCTACAACATAAGCCAACATATAATGTCAAAGAAATGTGCCAAATAGAGGTTTAAATTTAGTTTTGCATGATATTCAAATACGCTACTACGTGGGAGTGCATAAGAAAAGCTTCCCTTTTTCTTTCCTTATCTGCCTTCAGTTCAAACTTTACTGAGAGAACAAGAGCAACAGAAACAGGCTGAGCACATGTTGCTTGTAAAAGTATGCAAGTGAGTACGTCTCCCTATTTTTTTCCACACGTCAGATCAGTCAGAATCCATACTCTCTGCTCTGGGAGGAGCTGGATGTTTCTCACAGTGGGATGGAAACACTTTGCCTGTACACAAGAGCTGAGAGCTTTACTGGGGAGTTAGAATCCTGAATCCCAACCTACATTAGCTAAAATAGAAGGACAACAAGCAGATATAGCTCCATGGTTACAATCCGCACAACTGTTCAGGATGTCTTCTTCTATTCTGTTGCAGCGCATCCTGGGACAGGACATCTATAGCGGCCCCGGGAAGCCCCAGGGGAGGCTGAAGGATTAGCGTTGGCCTATCTCTTTAGAGCTGGGAATTAATTAAGTAATTATGAAAGCTGTGGCAGGGGGGTTGGGGGGGACAGGGTGAAATATGCATGAGCCCTCATTGGAACGTTTGTGATTGTGATTGTAATCTAATTTCAACCAGCAGACCGTCCCTGTGAGCCAGGTAGAACACACACACACACACACACACACACACACACACACACACACACACACACACAAACACACACATGCATGCATGTATGCACACAGGATAATAATGTTTTCAGGCTCAACAAAAACTTAACCAGAGATGACTCACTGTTGACAGAATGGGTATTTTCAGTGTCTCATTATAGTTATTAAAATGAGGTAATCAGCGTGGGTTAATCACCATAGTAATGAGGATTGAACAGCAGATTATGTCTTCCCACCTAATCCATATAATTGTATTTGTAAAATCACGAGATTAATATGCTAACATCCAATAATGATTAAGTGATTGATTAAGCACGTGTTTCCCTTTTGGAATTCTGTGTGAAAAGTGGATTTTTTTGCTTTTATCTCTAACATCATTCTCTGTTGTTGTAGGTGTTTGTGGACTCCTCTGGGCTTTTCAGTGCCTCTGCCGTTTCTTTGCTGGTCTCTCATCCTCTTTATTGATGGACTTTAAGGCCTGTTTGCAAAGAGCTCTCCCTGTTCACCTGAAAAATACTTCCTGTACAAGACTCAAACAGAGTCAATGTCACACAAAAGATCAGTAGCCATGAGACACGCCACAAGAAAGACTCAAGCTGAGTTCAAAATCGCTTACTTTTTCTGTTTACTTTCAGTATATACTGCAGCTGCCCTTATAGTACACACTGTTGCATGCAGTATGCTCTCTAGCTCATTGTGGGTCAGAATAAGCAGAAAAGCATGATGGCTTGCAAACTGCAAAATCCGACCAGATGTAATAGGACATCCTGGTATTTTTGGCATACTGCATTTGACACTACTACTATATACTATGTATTTGGACATACTATATCTTTTTCTGACATAGTATGTTAGTATAGTACTGGAATGCAGGGTCATTCTTCGTACATGTGCAGCACACAGGGCTCCCATTTCCTCTCAATCACCTACAAGTCTATCGACCGAGGTTCATCCTCCTTCCTTTCATTTATTTTGCTTTTTTTCTCATGTATTGATTCGTACATCAGTGTATTTGGAAAGCTGCATCAGATAGTGCTGGAATATCATGTTCTACGTTTGACCATTTGTGTCCTTTTGCATCCATCCAGTACTCTCCCGGTGTTAAAGCTTCACATTCACTGTAACAACACTGTCTTTAATATGCTTTAAGAAAAAGAAGACAAGGCTATATAAATGTGAGGCTAACAATCAAAAAAAGTGGGGAAATTAACAAAAATTAGCTTTTTATGTTTCCCCATATACTCTAGTTCACTGTAGCACTGCACTGGGAACCTCCAGTATTTAAACTGGTCCCCAGTGTTTGAACTCTGCTCAGAAAGCAGAACATAAAGCAGCGAGACGAGAGAACAGATACAGAGAGGGGAGCATAGATGAAAGGCTGCGGTGTGCCCTCCAAAGGGAATGTGGGAGCCCGGGAGCATGCTTACTCACAGTGTTTGATTGTTCCTTTGTCTCTTTTAGTCGCAGAAGGAGCTGCTTTAAAGCCAGAACACAGGAAACGTGACAGGAGAAGGACTGCAGGTCTCTTGTTTCAAGTATACATCTTTAGTGCTCTACACATTGTAGAATTACTTTGAACTTTGTCAGACAGCACTAAAAAGAGGTCCGAATTTACAGAGATGGAGGTGTTGTCCAACTAGCGAGATGAGAGGACCAGGTGTGTCTCAGGCATCAGGTGTCCACCTTTTCAACCCCTGTCTGTACTCTATAAGAAGGTGTGATACTTGCTCATTAATTCCATCTCGTGTTATGACCTTTCTTTCAGTATATCTGTACCCTATTTGTTCTATTCCCACCATTTATTTATTTTTTTTCTTTCTGCTACAGCATCTTCTCTTTGTGATTCTCTCTATGTGGTGTAAGAAGTGGCTCATAATTCATGTTTTTATTTTGACATTTATTTTTCAGTAAAAGTCTGTGCTATCGGCACTGTGCGGTTTAACCCTTTTGTTTAAAAGCCTACTTTGTTGCTCCTTTGTCATTAACATCAGCTACTGTAAAAGAAAAGCCGAAAACAAAGTGATTCAGTCAAATTGCTGGTAAAAAAAAAAAAAGGGTTTTAGTGACAAAAACCCTTGTTTCCTCTCATCACACCAATATGACCTTAGTGTAAGATCCCTTCCCTGATTTGTGGCTTCTGTGGATTCAACCTCAACTGACTGATTTGCGTGGATTTGAATGGTATCCGACCATAGATGCATTTGCATCCCTTGAAAAGAAAAAGCACCTCAGCTGCCAGAGCACAAAGGCCAGAGTTAAAACATATGCATGGACACACGGTAAAACTCAGGATTGTTCTTCTAGCCTCTGGTTGTTCCAACAACCTGCCAATATACTGATTATCCCCATTTACAGATGTCAAATGCAATTTGGGCTGTGCTCAGAGAAAGTACAGTATTCTCATGGAAGACTCATATTGAAGAAGAGACACTATAGAACAAGACCTTTTTCAAGCACTGCTCTAGTTTGAGATTGTTGGGCTATTTTCTTTAGCACGTCTTTCAGACTATTGTTCCAAGACTAGTTTGACATTTCTTCTAAATTCAACAAAAGTTAGCATTAAATAATACCTAATTTGCATATTTAAACATACTATTCATTTTAATACAACAAATAATAATCTTAATGTAAATTAGAAAGACAAGGGAAGTATCTCTGTGGTGTCTATTGGTTAAAATTCCCCAGTGACTAGCCTAGGGTACCAATTTACCCTAGTCACCTGTACTGTCTTGCCAAAATGTGTGTGCACTAATTTACGGTTGTTTTCTCACCATGATTTTTAATCTAAAATTAGAGAATTATTCATTTTCATACTAAGTAAATTCAAGAAAACAAATAATACATAAATGAATTGTCTTAATTTGATCGTGATATCTATCTATCTAAGTTCAAATGTTCACGCTATTAACCTGTTAAGCTGTTGAATTTAAATTTTTAATTTAAAAATAAACATGACATATATTATCATTTTTAAGTGCAATTATATTCATCAGCGATGCGACACAGTCATGTAGTGCTAGAAAAGTGCTATTATTTCCTCTCAAACCCTTTTCAATCTCTTTCCCTCCCTCTCACTTTACCTACCCCTCCCCCTCCCTGCCAGTGTTGGCTCCCCTGCAGAAACAAGGTGATATTGGTGTGATGGGAGACCAAGTCCAGGCAAACAAAGCGCCCCCACACCTGAGCTTTTTATGGGCTAATAAGATGTCCGCTGGCTGGCTGACTGGCTGGACTGTGGGGTCAACTCCTGTGTTATCCATCCCTTGTCTAAAGAAATCCAACCTATTACCTATTATAAACTTGATTGGCTGTCTAGTCAGACACCTAATAATAGTGTCCATTCAGCCAGCGTGATGAATGTGGAGAAGCTGTCACTTGGCTCTATTTGCTTTTCTCTGTCTTCATGCCTGGAAAGATAAATTGGAATATTAAATCATTTTGACTGGCTGATTTTGTGCTGTAAGCCATGATGTCACCCCGCTGTGCCGTGTTGCATCATGTGATGCCACTGAGTCTTGTTCAGGCTAGCCACATATGCATCATCATGTATTTAGAAGAAAACAATTAACAGTTTTTCTGTGATATTTGAACCGAGGGGATATTTCTTGTTTTTGTCACCATATTTTGCAGGATGTTTTATTTCGAAAGTGTGAAGCACTGCTTTTGTTTTGTTCTGCCTCACTTAAATATGTCAGGCAGAACTAAATTGTTTCATTTCATATTCACCAAGAAAGCTTTATGAATCTGAATGTTATTGAAACCAATAATCTGCTATAGGAAATCATTACATACATTTAAATCAAACCATAATTATTTGAAAATGTCACCTATTTAAATATGAAGCAGTTGCAACAAGACGACGATAGTATATCCTGCTCTGTCTTAATGTGCAATTATGTTAAGCACAAATAAGACACGTATCGTCCATCCAAATGTCGGAGGCAGGCGGAAGTGTAGTCATGGCAACTCTTGAGTATTATTTCCATCAAGAGATGTCAGCATTTCCCTCCAGATCAAGGCTGTGATTGATAAATTGGACCTCCTGGTTCCCTCCAGCTTGTTCTCACCTTCTCCCTTTACTCTGCCTTTGCAGCACATGCTTGTCTCTTTGTGTCTGCACCTCTGTCAGCTCCTCTACTTATTCTATTTCTCTCCTTCTGGATATCGCTGTTACACCCTTTCAGCCTTCCCCTCCTGCATGAACAGAGACATTCTTTCTCTATTCTTTTGCTCCCCTTTCTTTACTTCTCTCTCTTGCTGCCTCTCTTGAGCTCCTGGTAAATGATGCATGGTAGACTCACTGCCGCTGAGCAATCATTAGTGAGGTGGCACAGGTGAACAGGAGCGATGGATGATGGAGAGAGGGAGGGATGGAAGCAGTAACAGAGGACAGCAAAAGTCACGTTTCCAACCCGAGGCGTTTCCCTTTATCGTCACAGAACTAGAAGTTGTTTGTGTAAAACACTAGTCGGTGGAATTTCTAATGCCAGTGATCATTAATCTAGATACATACACACTCAGATGCACAAATGCATACATAAATGGAGCCATAATGTTGCTCTCAGAGATGAAAACCTGACTTACATACAATGTCCAAAAACCCTATGCTACCATAAAAACAAGTCTGGACTAGACTAGCATAGCAAATGTGCTGAGCAGCCAATATTATGAAGTGTACAAAATGCCTCCCTCATGAAATATCACTCAGCAATGCCCTGACGGCCCTCATTATAAACAAAATTTGGGTTTATAGTTCATATCAGGGCTAATAAACTGAGACATTACCTGACGAAGGCCCACAGTGGTTAGGAAACTCCCACACATGAAGCTTACTGGAGGCACGATCCAGCACACAGGATTTTATTCCCCCTCTGATCAACTAAATGCACCCTGTTTGATATAACAGCTGATGAAATGATTGTCAGGTTCATAGCTGTCTGTGTCTTCACTTCCAACAGATGTTATATTTAATTACTGTTCACACTGTCTTCACTGCAGTCTCACCACCTCACAACACTTCCAGCAACAACTCATACTGCATAAACAATTACCGTCTTTGAAACACTTTCCTTGCCTGTAGTGTGTTTCCAGACATTTAGGATGTGTAAAACACACACACAAACACACACACACACACACACACACACACACACACAATGGATCACATCTGGTGAAATCAGTGGTGAAAAGTAACTACACGTCATACGTATTTTCTGAGGTTGTTGTTATTTTACACTTCTGCTACTCAACTACATAGAGCCACATACATAAAATAGAATAGACTATATTGAAATATCTACAGGTGTGTATATATATATATATATATGTGTGTGTGAGTCTTCATCTCCCAAACACAAGAAACAGCAACATATGCATAAAAATCAGACAGGCCGTTAGTAAAACAAACACATAAACTAAGTCAGGCTTAAATCTCATCACTCACTTTGTTGAGTTAAGAATATTGATGCAATGTAGGATTAGGGACTTGTTAAATAGATTTTTAGTTGCCAAAGGGACTCTATGAGTTATCGCCATTGCTTCACGCTTTTTTCCTCATTCTTTCTGAAAAAAAGTTGAGTCAAGGGCTTTTGGGGGTTGCCAGCTATTTTACCTACACTAACATAATCCTAGAAAGTTACATCTGCCAAAGAGACATATCCTTTGTAAACTTCTTACATGGTTTTATTTCAATTACCTTTTGGGGGCCCAAAGAAGTAAAACTCTCAGTGTGTAGATACATCCTAGGATGCGCTGGGACACATCATCAGTGATGTTATAACCTGAGATCAATGGGCTTGTGCCCCAGCAGCATTAGCCCACTTTTTGGATCTTGACGGCTCTCCTCCTAGCAGCACCTGAGATGCCAAGAAGGCTGTAGGCCCTGCACAGGGAGCGTGCCGCGAAGCCCCGACATCCCACCTCTATTGGCTCTCAGCGGGCTTTCCAGCCTCTCCTCCGGCAGTCTTCGATGAGCTCCTGGTATTTGAGCCGCTTACGCTCATTGGCCTCCTCAATTCGGTCCTCCCAAGGGACTGTCAGTTCCAATAAGATGACTTGCTTTGAAGAGACAGATGTCAGAACCAGGTCTGGTCTCAATGAAGTTGCTGTTACACATTCTGGGAACTTGAGCTGCCTGCCCAACTCAACTCGCAGCTCCTATTCTGATACTGAGGAGAGAAGGCCGGACGATGGTGTTGGCTTTGAGCGTGGCTTTTCTCCAGCTTTCACAAATGGAATTGACTTCCGGCTGCTGGCCTGTTTGTTGTTAGCCACTGCACTGGAGATGGTCTCGGTCACTGCCTTCAGCACCTGGTCGTGTCTCCAGCGGTAACAACCTTCTCCAAGAGCTACAGGGAAGCTGCTCATGATGTGCTCCAGCGTGCCTCTTCCTGGATAGTGAGGGCAAGTTGGAGATTCGCTCTTCCCCCAAACATGCAGGTTGGCTGGGCTTGGTAGCACGTCATAGACAGCTTGGACCATGAACTTAATGCGCTGGGGCTCTGCTTTCCAGATGTCATTCCAGGTCAGCTTCCTCTCCAGCCCCCTGCTGCCGCATGTTCACCATCCTACTGGTCCTCACATCCTCAACACCTGCCCGCACCTCCTTCAAGACAAGGTTCTGCCTCTCCTTGCTCCGGGTCCTGTCGTACCGTGGCTGCGGGATGGCGCCTAATCCTGCTTCTGCTGCCCGATTGCCACCGTGCCCATCAAGGCCTTGTGTCTCAGTCGAAACACTGCCCGCTCCAGCCCCTCTTGAGCTTTGAACTTCCTGCCTGTCCGAACCACAATGCCTGCTGATGCCACTCTGGTATCGCTGGAGTCTTGGTAGACTAGTGCCTCTCTCGTACGAGAGACCCTGAATTCCTCCTCCAGGCTGCTGAAAGGAAGCTGGAGTTTGTTACTTCTGCTGTACATTGCTGCACTTGTGAGACTGCGTGGCAGACCTAGCCATCTTCTGAGGTAGGAACTGATCTTTCTCTCCAGGGTCTCTACAGTGGACATAGTCACATCGTACACCAACAAAGGCCAAAGGATACGGGGAAGAATGCCATGCTGGTACAGCCATGCCTTGAACCTGCCGGGTAGGCCAGACTTGTCTACAGTGGACAACCAAGCTTCCAGCTTCATGATGGTTGCTTAGATGGAAGCCAATATTTCACAAAAAAGCAAATACAAGAGAAAAGTCTGAAAAATCAATCTAAGTTTGTTTGACAGAACTTTATTTGTCTATATGCATGGACGTCACTTTGTTTTGAAAAGTGGTGGGGACACTTTTTGCATATAGACCTATATCAAATCATAATATACCAACCTGTATATCCTATCAAGGACTTCCCCCCAATAAGCATATCATACCATAGGCTGTCTGGCATAGAGACACAATGATACAATTGCTTGATGTTTCAAAAATATAACCACTTGGTGACAAGAACTAACCTAAGCCTACCTTATGCAATGAGAAAATATTTCACCATGCCGCTGTCGTGTCTCCCTATAACATTGTTGAAAGAGTCATCCAACATTATAAACTATACTTCGGTCCTGGTTTTATCTCCAGATAACGTAAACGGTATGTTACATAGAAGTAGCACGTCCTTCTATCCTTTTGTTTTTTCTTTAGCATGTTTAAGCTAACTTTAACGTCCCTTCTGCCCTTCTGTCACACTGCCACTATCCAATTCCCACGGTCATGTGACCATTGGAACACAAGTAATGCAACTCACATCATGTCTCATCAATAAACCACTTGTAAATTGTATTATACTTATAAAAGGTGATGGGGACAAAATTGGCCATTTCAAAAAGTGGTGGGGACGTCCTAAGCATCCCGAGCATAAATTACGTCTATATCTCTGTGAAATACAACACCTTAAAGTAGAGGCAGCGAGTCATTATTGCAAATTTGACTGAAGGGGTTTAATTCGCAATAATGACCCACTCCCACTATATTATTATTTATTACACAACTACTTGCTGAAAAAATCCATAATTCCACACAAAATATTGATTCAAAAATGGTCCTCCAGTCTGTAATCCAAACTGCATCAGAATGCCAGAATTGACCAATCAGAGTTGAGTATTGAACAATGCTGTGTAATAAGTGAATTTGTCAGATAATACTTCTGAACGTTTACTACAGCAAAGTAGGATGTTATATGAAGGAGTTTTACTCGTAACGGAGCATTTTTACGGTGTGGTATTGATACTTTTATTTAAGTAAAAGGATCGGGGTACTTCTTCCACCACGGGGTGAGATACAGCTACAGTAATGTCCTAATGATCCATGCTTTGCAATGTGCATCAGTCACTTCCTGCTGTAGGATCCCTCAGCAGTACACATAACAGTTATAGCCCTTATCTTAACAGAGTGGAGATATGAAACCGTTGTAATCTCCTCAGAGACTGGTCTCTCTTTCTACACCCTTGCCCAAGTGTTCAGTGCAAACGACCATCATGTTGCTCCTTGGTCTACTGTTTACTAATGATGTCTGTGTACAGCTGAGAGGAGAGCTCAAACTGATTGTGGCCATTAGAGAATAAGATGAGCATTAAGCTTCCAATCTTTCCTGAGTATCAACACATAAAGTTTGGATATGAAGGTAAATCCCACAGAGCAATCATATCGACTGCGGTTTAATGTCTGTGGCTGATGAATTCTCTACTTACAAATATACCATTATGAGATCTATATTCAAATCAGCTCACCTAAGTTTAAATAAACTTGGGTAAAAAGTTTTGATTTCATTCAGCAGTAATAGAGCTGGCCTTTATTTCTTTGTCATGGTGCGTTTTTCTGTAAAGTGTGGTTATTGATGCACAATAAAGATGAGAATGAGGAAAGTATTTTGCCATTGGTGAAGTCAACATATTTTAAAGTTATAATCTGTAATATTAATTCATTGTCTGTTAAGTTACTACCTATTAAAGAGTGAATTAAAACAATGGTGATTGATCATATCACCCACCAAGGAAGGTTAGTGACACTTTTTATGTCAGTCAGCAGCAGTTGATCTGCAGGTGGAGCTGGTCACTGCTGATCATGCTGCGTTTCATTGTACTCAGAAATCTGAAACTTCCAACCTCTGACAAGTAGAAGGACAATTAAACGTAACTTTCAAGTTTGAATTCCGCATCCGCTCTAATGTGTCTAACTGGCGCAGTAACATTTCATTACTGCTGACTCAAAAAGGCGGATCAACAGACATATGGAGCATATGAAGGCACCAAGGAGGTGAGAGCTGCCAATCTAATGACTTACAGTCAACACTGTTCGGTTTCCAAAGGAACTCTGGGAGATGAGTTCCCAGAGGCTCACCTGATGTTACATCTTTCCACCAAAGTTGCCGCTATGAACAACGTATCTCAATTCTTATGGATTACCACTTTAAAGGGGTTAGAGAAGCCATGAGTAGTGTGGGATACCCCAAAATAGGGTCTATACACTAGTGGTGATGCAGATGAATGAAGGCGAGGCTGAGATCTGGGTAGATGAAATGAGGAGCAGGCTTCTGGTGAGCTCAGACCTGGGTGCTGCGATTGATGAACTGGAGGTGAAAGTGGAGGGGGGTTGCAACGATTCACACTGAAACGACAGCTGACAGCAACAGAGAGGAGAACAGACTGACTGATAGAGATCATGGCCAAGGGTACATCCACACGATCGAAAATTACCTTTTTTTCTCCATCATTCAAGTTTTCCGTCCACACGGACTGGGCTCAAGAAATATCTGCGTCCACACAAAACCAGTGAAACCGGCTAAAAACGCTATAACACACATGCCAGGACTGGGTGTGGCGCTGTAACTTCCACAGAAATACACCAACATAGAAGAAGAGAGGGAGAGCTGCTGTTGTGTAGAATCATAATTCAAACACTGGACACTTTCTTGCCAAATCTGGCGACTTTCCAAATCATCATCCATCTTATAGAGAAATCTGTCGACTGTTTCTGGTGTTAGTGGAGTCTTTGTGGTGTTTTGGACTTGATGCACAAATCACTCTGTAGTTAGTGTCCTCAACGAGCAGTGGGCGCTGCTTTCCCGACCCAAAGCACTCAAAGGCGGGCACTGTCTCGCTACTTTTTGCGACCTTTTTGGCAACTTTATTTCTAAAAAAGCTACTAGCGACTTATTCAGACCATAAGTGAAAAGGGACTAATGTATGGTCGGCCTCATTCATTCACATGTCTCTCGCTCAGTGTACAGTACAATCTATAGGTCTGTGTCTCTCTCCACGTAGGAGCACTGTTATCGTTAACAAAGTATGTGGTTTCGCCCTCCAGACGACAACGCCACGGGGCATTCTCAAATATTCCCACTCTGGGACATAGTAAAAAAAAAGACCGCTTTCAGGCTCTGATAACGCCGGCTGCATGTGGATGGTCGGCCTAACCGATACTAAAAATGTGCGGTTACAGGAAAACGTGTTCTCGTGTGGACGGGCCCTAAATCGGGTTGGTTTAATTAAAAGACTAAATGCCCCTACTTAGGTTATAGGAAGCAGGAAAAGAGGGAGACAGCGAAGGGAATAAGAATGAGTGAGCAACATAAAATGTTCTTCCTGGTTGATCTTATGCTAAGTTTCATATCAAAAGCAGCTTGCAGACAGATTCTCTCATTTCCCACATTGTTCCGTCACCTTTTATTGTATTAACTTTTTTAGCCCCTGAAGCAGAGGGAGAGCAGAGTTTTTAGGGCAACAATCAGTGTAATTGTCTAAAGTCTGACACATGCAATCTGCTAAAAGCCCCGAAGCCCAAAGGTGTACCCAGGGATTACAACGGTGGAGGACAGGTGAAGTCAATGCACACTGACAGGGACACACACAGGCAGACATTCTCTCTCTCTCTCTCTCTCTCACACACACACACACACACACACACACACACACACACACACGACAAGCATATACTAATACACAAAATACATCAACATCAGAATAACCAATCTATCGGCACATGGTCACGTGTCATCATGCACAATTAGTGAACATTTTACACCGGTAATTCAATTAATCTAATATTTAGTTTTTGTGCTTAAGTTATATTTAACATACATTTACACAATACAAAAGTGCACTTCAAAATAGATGTCATTAAGTCGAATGTACTAAAACTAATATTCTACTGTAATTCTGCAATACTTATAGGGATAATTTAGTGTGCTTGTGGGAAGTATACTTACTTTCAAGTCCTTTGTGATACACTATTAGTGCTTTATGGTGTACTAATCTCACTTCATTAAACATGTATTTCTGTATACTTGTATATTAAAGTGCACTTTAATATAGGTTTGTAAGGTCTGTAAGAAGTACACAAAAACATACTGATAGTTAGTTTAGGTCTTCAGTATAGGCTTGCTTTTAAAAAGTACCCTTATATGCAATTTACAATACACTTACAATAAAATACACTCTTCATAAGTATATTAAAATACCACTTTGAGTATAGTAGAATTAGTATTTATTTTCAGTATATTAAAGTTAAAGTCAACGACATTTTCAAGTACATTACATACAAGTATGTTAAATAAAAGTTAAGCACAAAAAGTAAAAGTACACTAAGTGTACAACTAATAACTTTTGTATTCTTGAATTGTATTTGTAATACATTACTTCTTTTTGAGCTGAGTCATGATGCATGGCTTTTTCATTGTTATATTATTATATTACTGTTTTTATTGATACTGATGCATTAATGTGTAAAGAGCATCATGTTCTAAATGCTCGAGATGGAACAAATTTAATTATGAATTAATAATTCATGAAAAATGGAAAACACACATAAGCATTCTTTTGGTCCCGCCCAGCATGTTAGACATGTAAGTGTAGCCTCCTTTATATTGAAACAGTAGTTACATTTGATGCAAAGAAGTTTTTTTTTACCTTGACTTGGGCATAAAGGGGTGAATTAATCAGGACGATATAGATATCTTATAGCTTCTATAAATCTTACAGTTATGAAAGCATGACATTGTATGACTTCAGTTATGGCAAAACTGGTTCATCCTGGCACCCCTAAATGTACCATACAATGATCATATGTTTTGTATGTAAGATATGAACTAACTATCACATTGTACTGGAGTAAAAATTATAATAGATTACTTAACACTGAAATGTAGTGAAGAAGAAGTATGAAAAATGGAAATAATCAAATAATATACAAGTTACTCTACAAGTAGGCTACAGTACTTGAGCATACATACTTTTTCAATACTTTGAGCAGCACAATGGAAATTTCATTCACCTCTTTTGCATTGGACTAAATGGATATTTCTCAAACCGTGGCACATGAAAATGAAACTGTCTGGAAGGCATAAGGAAATAGTGAGATATCTTTTTTGTTATTTGGATGACGTGAAACTTTAAACACAGTCAAAGAAAATATCAATGCCAAAACTCTAATAACTGGTATTATTCATTTTTCCCCAGATGATGTTTTCTTGGTCAGCGGAAAGCCTGCAGATGGGCTGCTTTATTTTGCTTTATTCACTGCTACCATATTCTATTAAACAAGTCCTCATCCGGCCTGCAAGAAATAATTAGTCTACTGGATAGGTCAACTTAATCATTCCTGAAAATAATATTCAATTATCTCCACAGCAACTTCTAGAGCATGTCTCCTATTTTTAGACCCCCTCTGTTTTACAGAGATAGGAAGTTTGATCCTTTTTATGTCAAGCTTGCAACACAAAGTAAGGGAGAGTTAGCGGTGCTAAACAGTCCTTGGCAGATAACCTATTATGCCTTAATAATAGCCTTAGCGTTCTCATTGTCTTTTCCTCTGTATGGTGCACCGCATATGAGTTCCATCCTACCCGATTATGGCTCTCCGTTCCCACAGCCTTCGTCTCCAGCTTTCCAGTGGGTGCCCTTGACTTATATTTTCAATTAGTCCTAGCAAAGGGCAGGACAAAATAATAACTTATGGCAAGTTTAACATTGTCATCATCTCAGTAATAATTGGGGATACATGTTGGAGGGATGGAAGAGCGGGCAAATTGTCTAGAGCATGACCTCATCAAGGTAGGAGATGTCTCACCAAAGTCAGTCACATAAAATCTCTTCAATGAGCCAGTCTTCACCTCAAAGTGTTCCATGCACCACATGAATCACTGTTAAGTGAGGCGATTAGAAAAAGATGTTGGACAATGTCACATAAGTACAAGCTCAATATACTCATAATGCCGAGCTCAGATGTATTATATGACAGGACAGAGCAGTAAAAGTGGCAAAGGAACACAATCAGAAACAACATGCACGGACATGAAAACAGAAAATGCATTTGCAGCTCCATGAGAAAAATCTGTCTCAAACACAACCTGCAAACTCTATTTCACGCATAACCTCCCTGGCACCCACCGTCTCTGTCAGTGTCCCTCTCTCCATCCCCGTCTCCGTCCCTCTCTCACCCTCTCCCTCCCTTACCAGTCACAATAAAGACTTGGAGAATAAATAAATAAACCAGCGTATATTCTGTGCTCCAGGAAACAGCATAATTTCCATTGGAGGAGGAAGGTACTGGGAGTCATCACTTGTCCAGACGAATCATAACCTTTGAAGTTGGATTTAAAAGCAAAGTACAGCAATGCTGTTCTGTTGCCAGATACTGTCACATCTTTTAAAAAGGGCCTTGCTTAAGGCTCAGCAGCATGCGTGTGTACATGCTGGCTTTCTGTCTGCCTCACTCCACGCCTAAATCCCTGGGCTTCTCTCTGTTTTGCTCTTAAGTATCTTATTTAAAGGGATAGTTCAGATATTTGGAAGTGGGGCTGTATGAGGTACTTGTATCACCTATCGCCCCCAGTTGGGAGAAACAGGATGGAGTACTGATGTGGACGCTAAGAAATGTATTGCTGTAAATAGGGACAGCAGCAAAAAAGCTATTTTAGACACCTAAGAAAAACAGCACCTGTTTAAATGTGTGCTATATCTAGATCATTTCCAGCACCTTACTGTGTTGTCAGACAGCCCTTTCTTTTCCACAGTAGTTTCCATTCTCTCTCTTTCACTCCCCCTTCTTTAAACCCTGGCTCAGAAAGGAATCCTCTTGTCTCCACAGTGAATGGCATTTCATTGTTGCTATCATAAATACTCTTTTTTATTTTCTCGTTTGTTTTCACTTCCATAAACTGCTAAAAGTCTGATCCAAACAGTTGATCTGTGGCATTATTTATTTTTTTAGGTGGCTAAAATGTGTTTTGCTTCTACCCCGTCTACAGAAGTACATTGCTCAGTTTTCCGTGCCTCTCTCCTGGCTGTTTCTCCAAACTGCGGCTGTGCCGACCACCATCTACTTTAGGTAAAACACTGACTGGATAATTACCTCAAACAACCCCACTTAAAAACATCCAAACTATCCCTTAAATCTTGAGCATTTTGCACTAAAATGTTCATCAAATATCTATGTACAAGTCATGCAAGGATAAACTTTCCCCTCACTGGTCATCACTGTGACTACTTAGCAACAGAAGGAGTGAACTCAGTATGAACCAGATAGTGATACTGCCCATGGAGAATAATATGTGACATTTTCACCAGCAGATGGGTGGCAAATTAAAGAAAAATACAGCATTAAGTCTCTAGAGCAGTTTCATTGCTCCTTGGCATAGTTTCTCAGAGTCTCTCGATCTCTGCTGGAAGTATGAATGCCATTCTTCTAAAAGATATTGATAATGGTGGAGGAGAAAATCTGCCATAGATATTGAACTGGTTTGACGCTGGTCACTGTATCACTATCAAACCATTCGACTGTCTGGATGCATTTGCACTTGTTTTGTTCCCTTTCATTTATTCAGGTTTTTCCTTTGTGCAGAAATACTATTGATATTTAAACTCAACAACCAAACAAAATACACCCCTCCTGTCAGTTCTCCTTTTGTACCATCCATTGCCATACCTCTGTAAAGTGCACAAGGACGAACAGGATAGCGCTGTGTGGCTGGGTCAGGCCACTTTGTTTGTTTCACACTTACAGTGCCAGTGCTGTGTATTTTCAGCGTGCACACAGAACACATAGCTAGCGTACCATGATGAGATATTCGCTGAATTTGACAAAAAAAGTGTATTAGATTAGAATCGCTGACTGCGCCTTTTATCAAACCAATTTGCTGTTCCAAAACTCAATGTTGTGTAGGTATCTCAGGTGCACAGGAAGCGCTTTATTTACAGCGTCCAGAGGCGTCAATAACTGTGATCTAATGAATTGGAGAGCAAATAAGCAGTTAGCCTGAGCTGTGAATGTTGCTGCGGCTTAACAGATGAAGAAGAGGATGAAACTCAGACAGGATTCCACAGTTATTTACTACACTTTATCTGAGAGAAACAAAACAAGGATTTAGCATTAAAAATAAAACACCTCATCTGAAAATTGGGATGGGAGGCAGAAATTAAATTGCACTTACCTACACCATCACTGATTTTAAGAGCAGCTTCAATTGTTCACCTCTTCATCATGCCCCCTGGGGTGTCCTCTCTCCAATCAGACACTATCTGCGCCATCCACACATACAGGAAACGACTTTGATAATGAAGAGTGCTGCTGAAGTTCCAGTCAGGAGTCGTCCTCATTGGAGACTCGTTTATGAAAGGGTGCACTCTTGTGGCCACCGGGAGTAAAATATGATCTAGGGATGTGGAGGGATGGATTGACAGGAAGTAATATACTCTCATAAAAACAAGACTGGTGCTGCTGGACATCTTTTATAGACTCAAGATAGCTGCCCAGTGACTGTGGGGATTGCGATTGCATTAAAGTTAATAAACGTATATATAGATAGACAGATAGACAGATAGATAGATAGATAGATAGATAGATAGATAGATTGATAGATAGATAGATAGATAGATATCATAAAATATGAAAGAATCTCACTATTCTGCAGCGAGATAGTGAGAGCCCTGCTTTTTTAGAGCTGAATCCGGAGCGGTGCTGTGCGCTCTAGGGTCCGGGTTTTCTTTTTCTCCCCTCCCATCTATTTCCTCCTCGACTGCCACTACTTTACCTCCACTTGTTCAGCCTTCACTCTGAGAAGAGGAGAATGGTATACGATTGGCCAGGCGGGGACTGGTAGTCCGGAGGCTGGCATTTTGCTCCGAGTTGATCCCCCGTGTTCTTGTTTACACCTTGCGGACGGGGATGAGACAAGACACCCAGGGGCCCCACCAAGAAAAAACTCTAGAGTCCAGTCTGCAGTGCACGCGGCTATCTGACAGCATTTCCCCCGTGGTACTTATTGTATATGATCGCAAACCAATTTTCTTTTTTCTTTTTTTTTGTTGATGTTTGTCGGGAATCGGACTCTCTCGTCTGATTGAACCTCTCCATTCAGAGCAGCAATGCGTCAAACTTTTTGGTGACTTTTGTGGCACCTCTGCGCTCACGGTTCCCAGTCAAGCAAGTGCGGCTGGAAATGAAATGTAGGCGACCTGGACTAGTAGCGGCGAATTGTTTCTTTATATCCACAGTGTGTGATATCTACGGACCTCTGCAAACTTTAATTCCGGGCGGACATTACACCCTTTCTCAGACATTCACAAGCTGCTTGTTGATGGATGTGTTTTGAGCGTTGCGGTCTGTTTGCGTCAACAGTCGAGAGTGAACTATTTACCAGAACACCGACATCAGTTGCTGGACTCGTTGGTATTTCCCTCTTTCTTGAGAAATCTTTCAGGGGGGAAGACTTTGTTGGACAAGAGCCACTTAGTGGGTCCGAAGCACCGCTGGTTACGCTGTGTGGGGAAAACCCGGGACGTTTCGCAACGGCGTAGCCGGGAAAGATGCTCTCTGTTCGGATGCAGCGTGACCAAGGTCTCGGTCCTCTGGTTCTTCTCCTCTTGATCGGGAGATATGTCGTGTCTGGCACTGGTAAGTTGTGAAATGAAAGATCACTTTGTAAGCGTTGTGAATACTGTGCACAGGTGACATGGTGCAGCATTGACAAAACATACTCACATGTGCGTAAATACACAAAATATTCAGGCTTTCTGGGCTACTTTTTTTTTACCCAAAAAAGTTTTCAACCCTCAAAGTTGCCTTCACGACCTGACTTTAGGTCCATGGGAGTAAAAAGTGCATGCCTCGGACTCCAGAGTACACCCATAACAGAGCAGGGATTTGGAGTCGCCTGCTGACCTGCACTTTTTTTAACCCACAGCAAAGTCTTCAACCTTACAGTATAGACCCGAGCTCAGAATCAGAGCTCTGTTTTCTACTTGGAGCGGAAAAATCAAACTCCCCCGGTGCGCAGGGAGTAATTAAGGTTTTGCTCCATGCCTCCTTGGCCTCTGCAAAAAAAGAAAGAGTTGAACCTCGAGAAAAGTAAGACAGAGCACTGGAAGTGCTTCAGGGGAAGAGATGATTTTTACTTATTTATTTTTCTCTTGGCAAGATCTAAATTTAGTGACACAGCTTTGGCGTAGACTTTGTGTCTGAAATACTGAATACACCCGGTTGATCATAAACCACTGATACATTTTAATCATTGTTTTTAGACCTAAGAATTTCAGTCCGAACAGAGCAGGCTTTGATCAGGGAAGGGCGGCCTTCCATCAGTGGATCGCTTAGATGCCCTAAAAGACTGCTGCAGCTCTCAGGGAGATGAAATCGCTTGGTGCACAGGTCACTGGTGAGCTGATGCCATGGGACAGGACCTGGACGCCAAGATGACACTGCCCCTATCCAGTGTTAGATGAGTGATTTTACCCAGTGTGGCCTAGTGGTAGGTGAATCTGGACTTTCCTCCCCTCCCTTTGCCAGATAAGATTGAAATACAAGGCAGAAATCTGAGGGTTTAGTGGATTGTGGATTAAGCTCTGTTTACAGTAGGAAAAAAAAGAACAATGTGGACAATGAGTGCAGAATCTACACAAGCTTTTCTAAAAGACCACTCCAAGAAATAAACTCTTTGGTGAGGAAGTCCATTTTTTACTTAATGACAGCAGTAATCTTTTGGAGGACACACTGTCCAGGTCTGATGCTGTTCCCTTGAATGCCATAAGAACCCCCGCCTTACCTTCCAAGGTCCTCGTGTGTCTGTGTGTGTGTGTGTGTGTGTGTTATTCCCTGAACATGCAGAGCAGAAAAGCAGCTTACGTTTATTAAAATTGTGGACTGTTTGGAAAATCCTTGCATGAGAAATGAGAAATGTAGATAGAAACAGTTGAGGATTGCAGTGAGGTCCTGTCAGGGGAGCAGAGCCTGGGAGGAGGGCGGGCAACAGGGAACAATAGCTCAGTGTGCCCCAGTAAAGTTTGTGTCTGGGAGAGAGGAAGGCAGAGATATATTTAGGGAATGCATGATGGGACAGACAGATTGCATTTATCTTCTCTCCCATTGTGTGTATACCTTTCCTCTGCCGCCTCCCCTCCGTTCCCTCCTGTCTCGGTCTCTGCCTGCATTGTGGATGTGCTGAGCTCACATTTCTGCTATGGTGCTCCTCTTTCTGTGTTGACATACACATTAATTACCCAGTCTGCCAGGAACACTTGTCTGGAGTAACTACCCTGCTGCCCGCTGCCTCTCTCAATCTGTGTGTGTCATTATTAATGACTTCAACAGAATTAGAAAACTGACATATGGGAAGCGTGTTCGCACAGTTTGTGACACTCCAGGATTAAATGAAGATGACCAGGTTCCCAGTAAGCCCTGAGGGAGGAAGAGGCAGCAGACCTGTGTCCAGACTGGGAGGTCAAGATAGGAGGGGAGCGAGTCTGAGGGTAGGGAAGAGGCAGTGGAGTGTTTAGAGTTAGGTAGCGTAGCATGTCAGACACTCCCATAGAGGCTGGGCCAATAGTGACACTCCTAGGATGTGTTGTCTCATTTGTGTTAAGTGTGGGAAACCTCTTACTCCTGAATTACAGTGCAGCCGCTGCAAGGTGACTCTTTAATATAATATGTGAGCTAATAACAGGCTATACCAAACTATTTTTTGCCCCGCTCTACAGTTTAGTCTGAAGAGTCCTGTGATTTTCTGACAGCAAAAGTATGAATTTTAGATGCATGAAAAGAAAGGAATGTGACAACAAAGCTAACCTCAAACAAACACCAAAGCAGATTTGGCTTCAAAGATGCTCAACAGATTGAGATGTCGGATTAGATTAAAATGTCTCTGAAACATGTAGTCATAACAAAAGGGCTGCCGGGCTGTTGCGTCTGCAGAGATTTGGACAGGTGGTTGGGCGCCGTGATAAATAAACAGATCGGCAGCTCTCTTTGGGGCCAGGCCATAGGCTAGACTAGTTCCTCAGGCAAGTCCTGCTGGCAGAGCAGAACAGGCCGCATTCTGTCCCGGAGCAGTGCATTAGTTTTATGGCCATCAGGCGGCAGGGGATGGGATCGCTGGCCGGCCACTGCCCTTCTCTGCTGTATTATTCATACGTGCAAAGTGGTCTTTGTTAATATTTAAAATGTGCTTATGATGCTCGAATTCTTGACATCAGAGACAGCAAAGGAGACAGAAGTGGGAGGGAACAGCTGCTCAGCTCTCATCCGCGTCACTGACCCGGGTGGCTGCAGGGGGGTAGTGAAGGATTTTAGGGTACCAATAGGCATTTATAGACTAGATAAAAGAGTGGCAGTTCGAGCAAGTGTGCCAATTGCAGTCGGGAGCTGTTGCAGAGGATGTGCGTGAACCAAACAAGGAGAGGGGTCACGCAGGGTAATGCTATCCATCTGAAAGTGAAGAGGAAGAAACAGAAAGAGGAGATGGAAGAGAAATGAATTCGTGAGAGACACATTGAGATAGATTGATCTCAGGGCATGGTTTTTAAATATCCTTTATGAGAAAAGAGCGAAGAAGAAAACTCCATAGCAGTGGCATTCAAGCGTCATTAAACCTCTGGCACAGGCCAGAGAATGAGGCTGTGTGTGTGTGTGTGTGTGTGTGTGTGTGTGTGTGTGTGTGTGTGTGTGTGTGTGTGTGTGTGTGTGTGTGTGTGTGTGTGTGTGTGTGTGTGTGTGTGTGTGTGTGTGTGTGTGTGTGTGTGTGTGTGTGTGTGTGTGTGTGTGTGTGTGTGTGTGTGTGTGTGTGTGAAGAATGAGAGGAAGGCAAGTGATGTGCAGCAGGGCCATGTTAAAGCTAGCAAAGCAGACGAAGAAACAGTGGTTAAGAGAGAAGGATATTGTCAAGGAGGGAGGCGGAGGGTGGAAATTGAAAAAGAGACACACAAATCCACTTGGGGATGTTTTTTATTAAGGCTCTTATCGATGGAGAGAGCTCACAGTATTAAGGGTAGAAATGTTTAATGCTTTGCCAATACTGTGCATGTTAGACCGGACCATAAATCTGCAGCAAACAGCAAGGGCTCTGTAGGAGGCAAAATAGCGAGGTAAATGGAAGAGGAAGCTGACTGTAAGGATTGTAAAGAGGATTTAGCAGCAGGAGAAAGTTTCAAGCAGTTACTTGAAATGAATATGGTTTTAAGCACCGCCCTTTATTTTCCTCTGCAACGGCATATGTTCTTTTGAATGTGTGGAAATAATGATTTAATCAATACTACTGAGCCTGCCAACCAAATCAAACTGTGTTATTTAAAAAGTGTACAAAATTATCATCAAGTCAAGCTGTTTAAATATTTCATGTAATGCCTCCTTGGATTCTGGTTTAAAATGTCATGTTTATCTCACACCAGATGGTCTCTGCTACCTTCATATAAAACAGTAATAAAAAAACATTAATGTTTCAATTTAATTCAAACATCTAAAGCCATTGATGTGTGAAATTTAAAACAGAATTTGACTTGATTTTTTTTTATATATATTTTTTTTATTCTGTCAATTACCTTTTGAGGGAGATATTTTCTGAATAAAACATTCAGCAAATGCAGTAAAAAGTTGAGGCTGGAGTGAGAGAGAAAGATGGATGGATGGATGGGTTGGGGGTGGAGGAGGGAGAGTTTCAGTGGCAGATGGGAGCTGAGTTTCTGCAGGGCCGGTAAGACAGGGTACCCCCTGCCCCTCCATCCTGCCCTGTGGGGGGAGATGGGTGGGGCAGACAGGGAAACAGGAAGAAAACCTCTGTGGGGTTCCATTGTGCTTTAGATGAATAGAAGACTCCACAGAGCTTTTTCTGCCCCTTTGTATGGGGTAAGGTGGTGGGACACACACACGCACACACACACTAAACTCATTCACATCTTCAACAGGAGCCGCACTTGCTTGAGTGTGTGTGTGTGTGTGTGTGTGTGTGTGTGTGTGTGTGTGTGTGTGTGTGTTTATGCCTTAGATGTTTGTTCCTGTTGCAAAACCACTAATGCACAGGTTAAGATCACACTTGCTTGTTATATCTTGAAAATATCTGACTAGCGGGACTGATATGGTAAAACATGCTAAATGACATCTGACCACAAAAGTACAACACACACACACACACACACACACACACACACAAATATACACCCACATATGCAAAATGGAGCCACATCCTCTGGTAAAGAGGTAGAATTTATTTGTATAATGGTGGAAGACCTGCTGGGTCACTCGGGAGGAGTGAGAGAGCGAGTGCAGGAATTTTCATTTAAGATCTCAGCAGCACTCTGGGCATCGTGACCAATAGGATCAGGATTCACCACGGGTGGTCTCGCCAGATCCTGAGCAACCCCCTTACCCCAAGATAGACACATACACACACATATATACTCACACTTGGTAAAAGTGGTTGCGCTGAGGTCCATAGATCAGACGCAGTGGCAGCACTTGATTGGCTGTGCTGTGGTCCAGCGCCCTGCTTGTGTCCATTTCTAAAAAAAAAAAAAATTGATTTATTTCAGACCATTTAGATTCCCCTCATCGTCTTAGTAGAGGCTTTTTTTGTCTTCAAAAGGCAGATGAGCCAAGTCCACTCAGAGCTTAGACCACAGCCAATCTGTTAATGCTTGTGTTTGTGTCTGTTTGTATCTGAGTGTGTCATGTGGGCTTTGAGAAAATTTCAGCTTAAAATGGGCTGCATTAGGGAAGTCAATGGCAGTTAGTGTTATTCTGACTTCCTTTTTATGAATGTGGCATAGAAAGCCACATTCCCCCACATTATAAATTGCTTTCACTTGCCCCCATTTCCCCTTCCTCTTCCTTCAATCTCTTGATAGTCTCATCAGGTGTATTTATAGCCTTATAGTCTCACATATACCAACCTCTGTCAGCCATATCTCTCTCACTCCATCATCCCCCCCCAGCCAGCTCTCTTGCAGAGTTTGGGAATTGCTCTTTAGAAGGCACTGTGAAGAATCCCATTTCTCTGAGTGTAACGCTTATTAGGGTCCCATCTGCCCTCAGGGTACTTATGAATGTGGGGGGTGGTTGGGTTGTCGTGGGTAGGTAAAGGAGGGGAGCGAGGGGAGCTTTGTCATGCCTGTGTGTAAGCTGATGTGGGTGCCACCGGGGGCCTGTGCAAGGTGGGAAGGGGCTCTTAACACTGCCGAGCACACACACTGAGCAGCTGGTGTGTCTAAAGTAGGGGAATGACACACAGACCTCCCCGGAGAGACGGCGTATTGCGTGTATGTGTGCATATCTCCGGCTGAGAGAGGGAACGGAAGTGATCCTGCCTCCTTCTGTCTGCATGGCAGGCAGCTAGGCAACAGCAGGACTTTCAAACAACTTACAGTTTTTCTACTCCCCTGGGCTTTGAATCAAGGCAAATGATGCTTAATGAGTGTATTTGTCATTTGTGAGAAGGTGGTGGGTGGGGTTGTGTGATTGGCTGCATGTCAGCAGTGTGCTACTGTGTTATTTAATGTAGTGGCTGTAGTGCAGTTAAAGCCCCACGGTTGTCTCTGAAACTCATTCCCCCTTGCCAGTAATGGAGCGGTGATTGGTCACTTAATCAGAGGTCAACAGGGGCACATCCAGATCTCTCCCTTCCTTGTCTTTCTGTTCCTCTTCTCTCCCCTCCTCTCTTCAGTGTGAGCTTTAAATATCGTGTTAAAGGAAAAGGTTTGCTATGCAGTATCCAGCATTAATCCCTGTTTCTGCTCAGACACTCTTGGATCTTAACCACAGCAAAGGGAAGAGTGAAAGACTGAGATCTGCCCTCAGCCACTCTTTAATTCCTCCACTCATCTTCAGCTCCCGGACTTAATTCTTACTTCTCCCCCAGACTCCGAACACACAGTACAGATTCTGTTCTCGCATTGGATGCAGGTCTTAATCAACGGCTGACAGGCTTCTCTTGGCTCGGTTTGTGTGTTTGCGTGTGTGTGTGTGTGTGTGTGTGTGTGTGTGTGTGTGTGTGTGTGTGTGTGTGTGTGTGAGTGTGTTTGCATGGGTGAGTGCTGATGGGAAGCCAGCCGTATTACTTAGGTATTACTCCCTTTTCTGCATGGGTCACAGTGGGGTCGCACTCCCAGTCTCAATCAGCACACAACTCCTGCGCACACTCATCTCTCTCGCTCGGGCAAACGCTCTGATTGCACAGGAGGAAACCTGGTTTATCCTCCTGGCTCATTCACCGAGCCAGGTGTACGCAAAGTACGCTACAAAATGCCACCAGGCACCGGCAGCTAAAGAGCTAGAAATCTTTTTGAATGAGTGCAATGTGTGAAGTAGGGGGACGAGGTCTGGTCTAATGTGGCAGATGTACCTGCATGTGATTAAGGTTAGATTTAAGTATTTGAGCTCACACACGCATCAAGTGTGTCAGCGGGTGTGTGTTTCAAGCCTCTTACCTGCTGCTGACCAGATGGGCTCAACAGCCGACCTCACGCTCACCTCTTCCCGCCACTCTACATAGATTAGCTGGTGAGTTGAGCTGAGGAACAGAGGCAATATAATGGTCACATCAGCCCTCCACCTTGCTCGGCTACAACACTCGATCCTGCACACACACGCAGATAAAGCACATGTGCAGCCCCCGTTCTTTATGTAGGATATTTAGGATGACAATATGCTGTTTGTGTGTGTGTAGCTGGTTGGGCAGTGCCTGTGGCCTGCTGTTTATGGGGATTATGAAAGCAGATGGACAGCCATGCTGACTGGTGAGGGTTCATTAACTCTGGGTGTCTCTGCTCTGTCTCTGTCTCTGCTTCACATGCCTCCAATCCTCTCAGCAACAAGAGTTGGTGTGTGCCTTTCTGCGTGTGTGTATAGGTACAGCAGGTAGAAAGCACCTCACACAAACAAAGAAAAGCCATATGGGCGTTTATCGATCGGGGGTTTATATGTGAGCTTGAAAATTCTGCTTGATTGGTCATGTGGAAGCAGTGCAGTTTCTCTGTTTTGCAGCATTTCTTGTGTTGCTGTGTGTCAATGGAAGGTTTCCAGATATAAAAAGCGTCAGGAGAAACATGTGTCATGTAATCATACAAGTGTCAGCTGAGAAGTTATGATTTAGCATGATTCAATACCCACAGCAGAGGACCATTTCCATGGTTTTCAGTGCTATACCGGGGGAGATGAATAGGTATAGTTATAGTGGGTCATTAAACACTGAGCGGTGTCTCTCTGTGTCTATAGCTTCAACCTTCACGCTGCAGCCAGCTCCTGCCCTCCTCTTCCACGGCTTAATAAAAGCAACATGGATCACGTAGGGACAGATAGACATACTTGTAGAGAGCTAGACAGACAGACAGACGGACAGGCAGATTCCTGGGCAGATGGGTTGTTTGGAACCCCTTAGAGGCCTTGGCGCCATCAGACAGATAGACAGAGGAGTAGTCAGTCACCAGTGTCATGCAGCCTTGGCAGACATATGACCAGGAATAAGAAAACACAGTTCAATTCATATTTTGAATATATTATTATTGTTGTTGTTATTAATTATGTTTTAGTCCATTTGATGATAATGAATCAAAATGCTCATTACAATTTTCCAGAGCTCTAGGGGTTGTTTTTAAACTGCTCAAACCAAAGATAGTCAATGTACGACTGCATAAAACAAAGACAAGTAGTAAATTCTCAAATTTGAGAAACTGGAACAATCAAATATTTCCTTTCTTGCAGTTATAGTACATGAGACAATTGATACCTCTTTTTGACTGTAGAGTGAATGTGAAGCCAGCAGCGGTTTAGCTTAACTTAGCACAATAAATAGTAGAAAACCACATGAAAAACCACAACATGTCATTGTTATGCTTAGACTTTTGTACATTAAAAATTCAAGATTAAAGGTCCCATATTGTAAAAGTCCAATTTCCATATGCAAATTTAAAAGATGCCGCCAAACGGTTTGCGGTGGTCTGATGCGGAGGTGGAGTGTTTACTACAGATTTGGTCAGGTGAAATGTTCAAAAACAGTTGGACAAAACTAAATCTCCGAGGGGTGATGACGAATAAGCAACAAGCAGTCGAGCCGCAGCTCAGATAATTTTAAATAAGGTGAGTGCAAGCGGGCCTTGGCCGCGGGGGAAGAGGGAGGGGGAACAAACACAATCACAGGCCCTAAAACTGAGCATTTCAGACAGAGGGTGAATTCCGGTATATTCAGACGGACAGTATGAGAAAAATAATGTGTTTTTTCAACATTAAAGCATGTAAACATGTTTTAGTAGAAACACAAAATACAAGTATTAACCTGAAAATGAGCGTAATATGGGACCCTTTAAACAGACAATAAATGGAGGGGTGCTGCTTGGTGGATTTTGGACAGAGCCAGACTAGCTGTTTCCAGTCTTTAGCTAACCGACAATTCTCAATTCTCATCTAACTCTCAGCAAGACACACATTTTTCCCCAAAAGGCTCCTTTTAAATGATTAATTAAAATTGTTTTTGCTTAATTTTCTGTCCATCAACTAACTGATAATCAAGGAACACCCCTGGTGTGGTCTGGTATGACTTGATAGTCAAGGTATATTTTGTGTGTAATTGTGATGTAATTGGTTTAATTTCTGCCTCTTGACTTTTGCCACATATTGCCTCTTTTTCTCACATTTTGCTGTTTCCAAATAACAGATGTTGCTAAACTATTAGAAATAACACATAGATCCCTCATACTGCCTTATCACCTTAACTGCAGAGGCACAAGGAGATCATTAAGGGTACCTTTCTGGTGTTTCTCTCCCTGTGCCCTTAGAGTAAATAATGCCTGTAATGAAATAATATTTGACAGTGGAACATTGACAGATTCTAACTTCTCTGCTGCTCTTAAACCCTTTGTGATGAGCTGAGGGAGTCTTTGTATGTTAGATTAAGGCTAGGAGACTCTGAATGGCAGAATGAAATAGAACATTACGTGTGCATGTCAATGTCCACCCACGCCTCTGTCAGTACCAGTGTGTGTGTGTGTGTGTGTGTGTGTGTGTGTATGCCTGCATATGCGTGCACGGTCTACTGAGTGTGTGTGCTGAGATGCTGTCGCTTCCGGCGCCCCTCTTTATGCTCTTGTGAGCGTGAGTTTGTGAGTGACAGTTATACAGTGGTGTGGAGTGTGTAAATCTCCTTCCCTCTAAAGCTCTCAGCAGTGGGCCTTACATTAGCACAACAATTTACACATCTGTCCTGAGGCGTAGACCGAGCAACTCTGAGAATAATGAAAGTCTCAGTCAAAGATGTGTGTGTGTGTGTGAGTGAGAGAGAGAGAGAGAGAGAGAGAGAGAGAGAGAGAGAGAGAGAGAGAGAGAGAGAGAGAGAGAGAGAGAGAGAGAGAAATCAAGGGAGTAGGGAGAGACTGTAAACAAGAGACAGATGAGGTTTATTAAAACCCCACCACCACTCACCATCCTTTTGTCCTTCTATTCTCTGTGTCCCTTGCCTCCTCTCCCCCTCTCTCAGCCAGAGGAGCGATTACATGCCTCTGTCTCTCTTGTCTTTCATCTCTCTCTGTGAAGAGGAGAGGAATGAAGGTCTTCTGTGGTGTGTAATTACACAGAGAGATCCTGGATGAGGGCGTCTGTCTCCACAAACAAAAAAGTCACCTCCTCTCCCCCTAAATACCTCTTGATGGGGGAGATCTAAGAAGAGACATTTAACTACCTTTGATCCACCGCAGGACCCTTGTCTTTACCTGTCACTTATGCGATCCTAATAAGCACTATCAAAAGTCTATTTATTTCATTAGAAGCAGTGACACTAACATATGCGTGGCTCTGCTCCAGCACCGTGGGAATGAAATACACAGCTCCTCCATTCATTTTAAGCACGGAGTCATAATCATGACACATTTACAGGCCGGCGTTTCAATTTTACCCATGAGTCATATTGCTGAATGATTATGGAAGGGCGGATTTTTATGGGCTTACATTGGTATTGGCTCAACCTCTAATTGGCCCAAAGCACATTTGCATTCTGGGAAGGTAATAATGGGGCTCTTTGGAGACACTTTAAATGAGAAAGTCATTGCACTCTGACTTAATTCTGCTGATAGAAGTGCTGATGCCTCCAGATGGCTTTTTTTACTGAGTGTGATATGGCCATTTTGTGTGCACGATCATACACTTAGCCAATACTTTGGGAATTGCTAACCTGCTAGCTAACTTGCCAGTGGTCTCTTCTTAAACCATTTTTACATTCACATGTTTTTATTGCTTCTTTATTGCGTATTTCTTAACAGAAGAGAAATGCAAAATAAGCAAGCTAATATGACATGCTTACAAATACAAAATAGGTGTTGACACTAAAAGGTTGTTTGTCATGTATCATGAATCAGAGAATTTTTCATTCACACCTTGTCTCTGTGTGTATCTTGAGTGTTGTGTTGATGGAAGCAAACAGAGGTCATACAGTTTGGTTTAACATTCTGCGCTGGTCAGGTCACTGAGGTCAAGCAGCTCTCTGTTGAGATGTGGAGTCTCCCTGAATGTGTTTAACGTGTCTTTTTACTTGTGTAAACCCGCCCCCATTCAGAGAGAATTAACTGTTTCTCTGAACTCACTGGGAGATGAAGTGAGCGTCCTGGTGTAGCTCAAACAGACTTGGCGTCAGACAATAGACCCGGGTCTTCTGTTGCACTTAGCTTAAGCTGCTGAATAGACCTGGAGTGATGCAGCCATGCAGCTGCTGGACAATAGCCTGCTCAGCAGAAAGGCAGCCGGTGACCTTAAGGTCTGCTCCAACCCTGTCCACCCACCATCCCTGAATCCTGGCCACACAGAGTCAGCACCGGGAAAGCCACAGCAGAGACCCTGCAGTAACTGGATGTTGTGTTGTATGTGAACAGTTTAGCTTCTAGTGGCTGGCATAAAGGGATTAGTTAGAACGTTTGGTAAATACATTCATTTGCTTTCTTTCCATGTGTGAGATGAGAAGATCACTCCCACTTCTGTAGGCTAAATTGGAAGCAAGAGCCAGCAGATGCTTAGCTTAACTTATCTTAGCACAAACAGCTCTAAATTTGACTAATTGACACATTATATCTCCTTTTAGAGCTGCAAAGATTAACCGATTAGTTGTCAACCATTAAATTAACCTAGTATTGTGATGATCTATTATCTAAACAGGACATTTAAGGACATCATCTTTCCTTTGGTATTCACTGATGGACTTTTTTCTGACATTTTATAGACTAAACATCTTATCTAGAAAAGGATGAACAGATTAAACAACAATGAAAAATAACGGTTAGTTACAGCCCTATCTAGGTTGTTCAATCCACGCACAAATCGAAATTACAAAAAGTTGTGGTTTATTGGTGTTACATGCTGGAACGGGAATTTCTTGGCCATTCATAGTGATTTCCTGGTTGTTAGGCACCAACATGTCAAACTATTCCTTTAATTTTGACTTCTCAAAGTCTATTTTCCCTGCATCTGTCTTTTTTGGAACAACAACACTGAACAACAATAGGTTCAAAACCTAAACTATGTATTTGCACCAAAAATTGAATATGGGTCTAATGGGTCTTTGTCTAACTGGGTGGTGATATGTTTTAATAAATCTGGATCCCATTTGGAAATGAATGCACTCGATTTGGCTTTGTGACTGAAAATGTTCAAGAATCCATCGCACTGGGGGAATCTCTCTTTGTTTGAGCAGGCAATAAAAAACATTTCATTCTACTTTAATAATAGCAACTCTCCGAGCCCCAGACATACTCTCATTTCCCAAAATAAACAACATTATCACTCTTACTCAAAATCAAACACAACTTTACATAAATCCCGCCATCAGGGATAAAAAAAAAACATCCACACACAGTGCTGCAGCTCC
The DNA here is from genome assembly GCF_963691815.1 of Echiichthys vipera. Classification (NCBI taxonomy): domain Eukaryota; kingdom Metazoa; phylum Chordata; class Actinopteri; order Perciformes; family Trachinidae; genus Echiichthys; species Echiichthys vipera. The sequence goes on from NC_139836.1 coordinate 13,632,387, forward strand.
CCTCTCTGCATTTGATCACAAGCGGCGTCCCCTCCTCCCCATTTGTGTTTATTCTGAGGATTATTCTGGCCTAATCTCTTTAGAGCATAATTCAGATTAGATTTTGTGTTATTATTATTACTATGTCCATTCCCTACTGTCCTGCTGGTATTTCCCGACTGCCGTAGTGCTCCTGTATTTGGAAAATTGATTAAAACTGCTGACCACTGCCCTAGATAGCGTAGAATCTGGAAAGTGGATGAAAAAATAAAAGCAAACACAATTGATACAGTGCTGCGTATTTTAAAAACATGTACTATCTAATAGCTCTGTGGATGTACATGCTCAGCCTGGTGGCAGTCAATATTGCAATCCCAATGTCATGCATTCATCCTGCATTGATCCTACGTGAAAACAGGAAGGATATTCTTATTCGTTAAAGAGTATACTGAAAAACAAGTTTTGCCTTGGCCAACTAGTTTGTTTGCTTTTAACTTCCAACAGCCATAAAGACAACAAAAAACTCTCCCAATTACCTGAAGCAAAAGTCTGTGTGCGTGCAGTTAAAGCTGGGGCTCCATCTGTATTTGAGCTGCCGTATTGTCCTGAAAGTTGATAAACAATTTGATATTCAGACGTCATGTTTAGTCTGCATTTTCAAGATAGTGTTTAAACACCCTGTGCCTTTTACCTCTGACGCTGAGCTCAGGAATCTGAACCAGAAAACCCTTGAATAAATTACAGTATATGAATAAAAATGACAGTGAGTGCAGAAAGTAATTTGTACATTCTGTGTCATTCATTATGTTTGTAGCACGAAGGGTTGAATTTTCAATGTTTTACTCTCCATTTTCCCTTTATATCATTTTATGAAAACGATGCCAGAGTAAAATATTGTGTTGCATTAGAGGAAAATATCTTTTTCTTAAGTATATTTCCACCCCAGAAAGTTAAATAAATTTTTGCACCTACTACATTCATCATTCACAAACACAAAACACACCGAGGGTCCCTCGTTCCTTGAAATACAGTACGCGACATGCACTTTACATCCTTTCAGTGCTCCCCTTTGCTTGCTTGTTTTTCTCAATTAAGATGAATTATAGAATTGCAATGGGACAAACAGTGCTTATTGTGACATTACCCTGAGGCACTCAGTCAATGAGTTGGAGACAGAAACAGAGTGCTGTGGATATTTTGGTCTCTGTGCCTCACACCCCTCAGATTCCTAATGGACCACACAATATGCAACTTTAGCCAAACATATGAGAGCCTGTGCATGTGCGTAAGAAGGAGGGGAAGAGGAAGTGAGGCTTGGGTTTATTGCTCATATGAGGAGGTGGAAGAAAATGAAGGAAGGGAGACAGCGGAGGCGCGGGGGCTGTGTTTGTGCTAGAGGTTGGGGACTTGAGAACAGACCAGGCTGCAGTGTACATTTCATTACTCTGTTCTCCTCCAGAGGCCCAAGTGTGTGTCACAGCTCCTTCTGTGGGCAGCAGAGCAACATATGATTAGATGAACTGCACCTCAGTAAATGGATGCTATTGATCTCCACACCTTGTTATATGGACCACCTCACAACATGATGAGTCTTAGACCAGATGCTGACATCATGAATCTCAAACCGTCCAAATTTGCCTCTTCTGCACAGCTGACTCTCTCTCTTTTTCATCTTCACACTCCTTAAGTCATAGCTTCACCTCATCCCAACCACTTTGCTTCCCTGTGTCGTTCTGTTCCTCTTTCCTTCTGTTTTATTTGCACCTGTGATCGCTTTCAGCATCTCCTAAGCCATTAAATGATTGGAGACTGCGTAATGTGTATTAATGTGCTTGTACTTTTTAGAGTAGTTTCGCTGCGCATGCTATAATATTTCATGGGGAGAAAACACAGTAGCGCGCCTCTGTGTCGGGTAATTAAATTGAGATTGCGATCTGTTATTTTTCTACATGTGTATGCAGAAAAGTCATGCTCTCTCTGGATCAGAGTGCGACCCCCTGTGGGGAGGTGAAAGGTCACAAAAAGGTGAGGCCATGGCAAAGGCTGAGAAATTTTGCATTTGTTATATTAGTGTAGCGTGAGGTCTAAGTGCAGCAGAAATATGAAGGTATTACAATATTGAGCAGTGAAGCCTGAGATATGGAGTTAACAGAGGGCTGTGACCTCTAAGCTACCTATTTGCGCTGGCTAAATTGCAATGTTTTTTGTTAACGTTATGAGGGCACTAGTGTGAGCTAACAGAAACCTCAACATGAATACTGAATGTTATTAACTTCAGTATGCTGTAGGGTTGATAAGGCCGTTGTGTCTGGCATAAATTAAACACATTGGCAGAGAAGCTACACACACACAGTCTCATTTTATTCACATCAATCATTTGATGTTTGCTTTTCGGTCTGGTGCTTGCGTGTTAACTATTCAAACAGCCCTAGTCTTATTGCCGTGCATATGATGTAGTTCATAATAACGGAATAGTGATGTGCATATCTCACATGGTTTCTGTAATCTGGTTAGCCACCTGAAACACCACTCACCTATATGTTCTCCAGCACATCCTCTAAACTCACACACACTAAAAGCTGGTTCTTTGTTGTTGAGGAAAATGGAAGTCAGTTAATGCTGAATACTGTAAATTGTGGACAAGATATGAACACTTTTATGTTTGCAGCCTGCCATTGTGCTTTACAAATGACTCAAGTGACCACAGCCATATGAGGGTCAAGCATTTCATTCTTATGGTCTCCGGCACAGTGCGGCTATTGAAGGCCTGCTCTCTGTTGCCCTAGAGCATCAGTATTAGGGAGGCTGAACCAAAAACCATCTCAGGAAAGATATTAGAAAGTTTAGGTTTGCTACTGTTACGTGCATACTTTGAACTCAATAGGATCATAATACTCGTACTATTTAAAGCTACTATGATCAATATTTTAAAAATGGAGCAAAAGACAACCCTAATTGTCTACCATCTAAAACGACTTCTAGATTTTCAATAAAAACAACACCTATCCGCTAAACGGACAATCTTAGTTTCTAGCTTGTGAACAAAGTTAAGCACCAGCCAGATATTTCCCTCAGAAGTTGGCAGAGACCAAATCAGAGCTAAAAGATAATGAATACTGGTTTAATCTCATCATGCTGCCAGATATGTGACTCCAGTTCAATGCTAATATTGCTAGAAAATATCCTAAGCGTGTAAATAAGAATTTTTTATGCAGAGTTTACACAGTTCTAGCCCTGGTTTTCCACTTGCTGTTTTTTGAGATCACAGACAAAAGCCCCAGAGCAGAGGCAAAGCAGTACTCATGATCGCTAAAGACGCAATCTAAGAAATGGATATCCCCAGAGATAGATAATTCCAGAGATATCTAGTCGGTTTGCTGGACCTGTCTAAAAGTTCCAATTCTGTAGTGTTAAATTTGTTTTGGCCGACAATGATCTAATGTGCAGCAGCAGCGACGATCTAATGTGAATCAGAGTGCAAGATACAGGGTGAGAAAAATATCAGGGGGAGGAGTCAAAACACGTACAACAGAACATCAACAAGCAGAACAGACAATCCTTACTACCAGTCTCTCCTCCAAAGTTTTGCCTTTTTCTTCCTTGTTTTTTGCTGCTAATCAGCGCTAAAACAAATTGGATTGCTAGTTTGTTGCGGACATCCTTTTTTGGAGGAACAAGTCTCATGCTTGGTCTCGCGTCTGATCCCACGTCACTTCTCATGTGTGTTTAAAGATAGTTTGGGGGCCAGACAGTCTTTTCTGGGATTCCTCCTAGTAAATAAACATTCATTCATGTAATGTGCAAACCACAAAAACGATACCCCATAACCGACAGCTGCGTAATGTGTGTCAGTACAGCAATCTGACGACTTAAAAAGTCATATAGTGTGCCATTAGCTAACAAATTTGCCATATCAACTTAAAAGGTGATAAAATCAGTGTTGTTTTTACACCTTGCTTGGCCCCAAATAAACAAACAGAATCAGCATTCTTGTTAAATGTGAAATATGTGATCTCTTCACAACTTCTGTAGTTTTCACATGCAACTATTGTATCCTGAAATGGATAGACGCATAAGCTTTGGGTACCGCTACGTTTGATAAAAGTGTCCACCTCACATCATAAATAACACATGAATGCAGAGTCAAGGAGAGCGTACTGTTTGGCAGGAGTTTATGTGCTACCTGTGTTTTCATTTTAGGGTACTATGAGTCTGCATCTTTGGGTGGCGTCAGTGCTTTCAGCTCAGAATTCTAAAAGCGATTATACAAAGTTAATCTATGTGAAGCAGAATAATCCAGACTGCAAACGGGGAGATGTGCCTCTGTGTTGTCTGTCTGTATGCATGTGTGTGTGGTTTCAAACACCAATACGTCATCTATACACATTCCATAGATTGCCCTACAAATCCCATGCAGAATAAAATCTAATCAGATCATAGTGTTCCATATGTTGCATGTGTGTTGTTGTTAAGGCTGTTTGTGTGTGGATTCAGTCTACACACAAACAGTTCCAGTCCATACCTGTTATACTTTTTTGTCCGTCAGCCTGTATTATCCATCATTGCGATGGATTAAGCAGCTGGCTTGCTTCCACGTTGTCAGATTCAAGGCAAAGCAGCTACAATGGTCAGTGTGCATTTTGCTTATTACTTTCACCCAATTCTGTCTGAACAGGTCTTTGTGTGTGCATTCATTTATATTGTCTCTAAGCATAGCTCTTTCTTTGACTTTTCATCCTCAATAATCAATACTGGTTCTATGAATCCAGGTCATCTTGGCTCCTGTGGCTTCTCTGTCTCCTGTTCTCTCAGTTCTGTCTTTATCAATCTCTGTCTTTCTAACTCCCTCTCGTTTGTAATCTCTCTCCATCTTTGTCTTTCTCCTCTCTATTCCTGTCTCTTTTTTCCTCTTCTGTCCTCACGTTCTGTCTTCCTCCTCCCACTTTCCTCCTCCTGAAGAATGACTTTGCCCATCTGGACAGACCCCCGCTCGGCTGTTACACTATTAGTCCTCGCGTGGCACTGATTAAAAATACATCATAGTACCGAGTCAGAATTAGTCAAGACTTTTCTTCCTCTCCAGCTTCCCCTTGTCTCCCCTTTTCTACACTGAACTTTATTGGCTAATGTTAGAAATGGATATAAAATTGAAAGAAAAAGTTAGCACCAAGATGGCCCAGTCTTCCCTTTTTGTCTGTGCTCAGAGTGTGTGCGTGTGCGTGTGTGTGGTGTGTGCGTGTGCGTGTGCGTGCGTGGGCGTGTGCGCGTGCGTGCGTGCGTGGCAGTGAGTGTTTGTCAGTGTGTCTTTGTACCGCCTGCGGACCTCTTCGCTGGGTGCTGTCTCATGTCGAGCGGTGTGTTTGAGAGGCTTGTCGAGGTAAAGCTCCTGTCAACGCCTGGCTTGAGGGAGTGTACTGATGAAAGGCCTCTTCATCATCCTAATGGGATACACAAACCTCTTAACCAGCAATGCTGTCATGGCTTCAGCTGGGTGAAGGTGAGGAGAAAGACGCAGGGGGGGCACTGTGTGACTAGCCAGGCCACACGCACCAAGCACCACACTGAAAACATATACAAGTGCATAGGTCAGAGAAAAAAAAGTATAGTGTAAACAAAACAATGCTATTGGGAGAGGGAGGAGTCATGACTCCTGGCTGGCTCGGGTTTGTGAGAGGTTCAGTGGGCCAGGGCCATCAGGATCTGGGATAGAGAGTTAATGCCCTGCTGTCCACCAGAGCCACGGCCATGTGCCCCCTCTCTCCACTGGCATAGATCCAGAGTAAGGACCAGAAATATGACAAATCATACTTTTGATCACCATTTTGATTTCTTGGCACATTTGGATTTAACGTAAGCACAAAATATCACTTGTATTTTTCAGGTTAGTTCAGTTTCAGCTTTTTCGGGAAAGCGTCCTTCACATCACACATTCATGTCCGCTCTGGGTGAATTCTAATTTGGTCTTCACCTCACTTTTCATTTAGGGCCATCATTAATTCAAAATTTCAGTTCATCCAATACTTTTATTTATGACCATAGACCAGTTCTGCAAAAAGAATTAATTACCAAATGCCACAACTAGCATGCTAAGCTGGTGAACCTGGTAAGCATTATACCTGCTAAATACAGCTTCACACAGTCGCCAGCATGGCTGACAGCCATGCTATCCTACATCCCTTCACTATGATAATGTGCTGGAATCTGCTACTCTTTTTCTGTTTATGGCAGTGTACTCACAGCATATATCTCAGTCATTTTATCTTTGCTACACCACAAGCCCAAAAAGCTTCCCCACACATTTCTTCAGTATTTTAAATAACAGTACCTAATGAAAACCTACAAGATCTCAAATTTCCCTGGACCGTCACTCTGTATATCTATGCACTAATGACGCAAAAAGGATTGGAGCTTTTTGTGACACCTGAGCAGTACCACATAAGTGGGGTTTGAAGGATCACAAGAGTTTGCTTGCCAGGCCAGAGGAGCACACTCGGTCAGGGTGTGGATCATAACACCATGCCCGCTGCAGGGTGTGACAGAAGGAGGAGAGTGGAGGAAGAGGACAAGAAGCCAGAGAAAGATGGGGAAAGAGTCTCTCATCATTATTGTCACAATGTCCCACACTCTGGCCACTCAGTGTCACCATCAGTCTGTGTTGGCCCTGGGCGTCTGGCGGGTGACACTCTGACTCTCCTTCCATCCATCTACTGTATCTCTCCCAGTTTCAATTTATACACATATATCCAAGCATGTTGTCTCTCTCTTTCACAGCCGCCTATTTTATTTGTGTCTGCCGAGGGGATTTTCGTCATGCTCTCTTCATCACTGCTCTCTATCACGGCCATTCCTGCCAGTCCAGTCATACTGGTCCCAGCCTGAGGCTTTGGGTTGTCCTCTTTTACATTCCAGCCCAGTCACCATCCTGTCCCCTGGTCAAGGGCACGTTTCCAAAGCTGCGGTGAAGCGTAGTGAAAAAATTTTGACATCAGGCAGAAACCAAAGCCTCATGAATGATTGATGTACAAGTGCTGACTCATCACACAGGAGAAATAAACCAACATTTTGACCTAAAACATAACAAGATTTACATCCGTAAGGTAGAGCAAAGACGCACACAGGCCTTCCAGGTTTGCAGCGATGCTGCTAGTCCCTTTGTGCAATGCAGTTATCAGTTCTCTATGTTTCACAATCTTTTAGAAACTGAGATTGCCCGATATGGAAAAGTTGACCTGGCCTAAAGTGATAGTCTGCAAGATGCTTGTGCTTTATTTATTACTGTTATGTCTTGGTTCTGCACAGAGTTTAACTAGCATTCAAACAGCACGGTGTATTTTCCCCTTCCTATCTTGAACTGCATATTTCCTTCTGAGGTTTTTCTCCCTCTGGGTTTTCTCTTGCTTGCCGGAAAAACAAAAACTACCACAATAACTGTTTGAAAATTGCAAAATGAACCCCTGTTTTTGAAATAGTAAGGAATAGTGACTCAGACAACAAACATGCAGAGTAGTTCCAGATTTGGTTCACTGAAACAAGAGGTTTGTATGGTAATCTCTTTATTCTCCTTTCTTCCTTTGGGCTGATTTGTGTGTCTGAGTTGAGGACGGGTGGGAAATGTATTTTGAGAGAATGATGAAGCGTGGTTTAAAGGGAGTGAGGGAAAAAGATCAAAAGGATAAAACAACCATTAACTTCTGCACAGGACTACTTTTGCTTACAAGACCCCGACATTCTGCAGGGTGAGGAGATTGAATCTCACCTCTATCTTCTACCCCTCCATTTGTCCTCCTCTGCTATCGCCACATCACCTCTCCTCATCTATCTCCTCCAACATGGATTTTCTGCCTATTAGTGCCCTAATCTTTTCTGATCCTGTCTTCCTCTCTGTCTCTCCTCACTATCTATTTCTCTCTCTATCTTTCTCATTTTAATTTTATAACCTCTCATTAAAATCAAGTCCTTGCCCCTGTTAACAATGTTATCTGAAACTTAACCAACAATTTGATAAAGTTGTCAATATATAATCTTTAGCAATCCTCAAGTAAGTTCTTTTGAAAATGTCTTTGCCCCTAGTCTGTTTTTTGAATACTAATGCACTTGCAACATTTCAAACGTACTTTGAACGCTACATTTCTCATTTTTATTTGCCAAATTTACAAAGCTCACAAAGCATGTCTCTGTCTCACGCGCACCAACAAATACGTACACACTTGAACAAAGGCTAGCCCCCAGCATGTTGCTTGTTGTGTACTGCATATCTAGGGATTTCTCTGATGCAAGGGGACGCAATGAAGGAACAGAGTGACGCCAACCCCGCTGTGTTTGTGTGGGGTGTGAACATGCGTTGGAGCATTCACATGTTGTTGTTGGTTGGTGGGGGTTTTTTTGCAACTCACTTTGTCTGTCTGTGTGTTGTCACCTGTCACACTGACTTGTTAATGGCTGTGCACTTATATGACAGGGAGGTCTGACTGTGTCTTCTTATATACCGTCCCACCGTCTGTTCTTTATGAGAAGTCATGTGCGTGGCTCGTCGATCCGCTGTCAATCCGGCTCATCTCCTCATCTGTTCATTAGCATGACAGAGGAGCTCTCCTGCCAAAGCAGTTAGTCACAAGAATCAGCCCCTGTCACAACACATTACAGCAGTAGGCATCTCTAATAGCACTGGCAGTCGTGGCAACCATAGCCAATGCCCACAGTAAGCACACACTCACACACTCAGACCAATCAAGAGTTGCACTTGATCTGCACCCAGGGAGTGTCTCTCTCTCTCTCTTTCTCTCTCTCTCTCTCTCTCTCTCTCTCTCTCTCTCTCTCTCTCTCTCTCCATCTCTTTCTCCCTTCTTACTCCTTCCATGCACATATCCTTCCTCCCTCCTGCCTTTCTTCCTTCCTCCCTTCCTTACTATCTAGCTTGGCTATCAATTTACAGCGAATCTCAAAGCCTTGTCATTAATCTACCTCTCTCTCCATCATCACCTTGCATCAGCTAGGTTACCTGTACTTACCCCTCCATCTCTCCCATTTCCTTGTACTTTCCCTGAAGTTCTCTCCCCGACTAGCTCTATTCCTGTCTCTTCCCTTCCTGCTTTATGTCTTCATAATGCTAGGAGATCAAGATTTTATCATTTTTATCCACCCCCGTGATGTTTTTGTTTTCCCTCCTGCTCTTTAAATACCCCCCCCCCACACACACACACACACACACACACTCCTCTCTTCATTATCACCTACTTGGGGTGTCTAATGTTATTTGTACTGTAAGTTTGATCTGGCTGTCTTCCTGTTGCCTAGTTGTCAAATCACATGATAAAAGGCACATATGTTGTAACGCCTGCTGACTTTTCTCACAGTCACAGTTCGTGCCTCATACCTAAACATATCGCCACAGGATGATACCACCACAAGACAATATCTCCGACACGAAATACATTTTTTAAACAATGAATTGTTTATTGAGAGCCTTAACAGACAAGCTGTAAATGAGTTCCACGCAGAATGTGTGCTTGAATGCAAATGAAAGGGTAGCAGGGACTCAGACTGTTGTTTGGTGCAACAATTGATGGTGTTTGGGTGAAGGACGTGTAATTTGACTGTCTGTGTGTCTCCAGTCTTACCGGAATCCCTGACTCGGGTGGACCTACTGGTTTTGTTGAGGTTTGTGTATGTGTGAGGTCATTTAGCAACCCCACCCTTTGTGTGTGTGTGTGTATGTGTGTGTGTGTGTGTGTGTGTGTGTGTGTGTGTGTGTGTGTGTGTGTGTGTGTGTGTGTGTGTGTGTGTGTGTACCATAGTTAATGGCTGTGTAGACTAAAGGCTCTATGTGTGTGCGTTACTTGTAAGGCAGGATCTGTCAAGTCTTGTCTCAAGGAGTGGCCATCAGGATTGAATAGCATTTGACAACAACCCCTACATAAACATGTTTACATACACCTAAACACAGAAATACACCTGGACAGGGGTAGCAGTTGTCATAGTTTTGGTAGTCATCATGAACTGTCTGACCAAATATGGCTTTTAATGTGAATTAAGCTCTATTTGTGCAGAAAGAAGAAAAAAACATTCATGATACAGTTTAATGTATCTTAATAAGTTATCTTTCTGCAAAGATTAAGCCAATGTGCACTATGTACATGATGGTACATCTGCTATTTGTCCTCTGAAAGGTCTTTAAGTGTGAATCAGAATGTGAGTGTGTGTGTGTGTGGGGGGGGGGGGGGGGGTGTGTAGCAATCAGTTCGAGGAGCAATGAGAGAGGACAGAGAGTGACCTGGTGAGGAGAAGAGGAGGTGGAGTTTGGCAAGTTTGGAGAGAGGTGGATCAGAGGACAGAAGGCAGGAGGAGGAGGGGAGGGGGACTCTCCTGTAGCCCTGCCGAACCAAGCAAGTACAGTGGGATGGAGGGTGAGGAATGGGGGTGAGAAGGGGAAGGGGGGGAGCTGGGTAGAGTGGGTAATTACAGGGGCCCAGAGAGGAGAGGCCTGTAATCAGCCTGCCCTCAGGAAGGAATGCAGCTCATCTTCTCATGTAATTACTGCCATTTAAAAGGCCCCAGCTTACAAACACTCATCCCACTGTACTGCTCACCTATTCACTATACGTACGTACGTGCGTACACACACACACACACACACACACACACACACACACACACACACACACACACACACACAGTCCCTGTGAGACAATCAGTATAAGAGAAGGACAGATTTTCAACAAGACATCCAAATGGACGAAGTAAGGTGGCAAAAAAGGGCAATGGAGAGACAGACTACTGAATGTGTGTGTGTGTGTGTGTGTGTGTGTGTGTGTGTGTGTGTGTGTGTGTGTGTGTGTGTGTGTGTGTGTGTGTGTGTGTGTGTGTGTGTGTGTGTGTGTGTGTGTGTGTGTGTGTGTGTGTGTGTGTGTGTGTGTGTGTGTGTGTGTGTGTGTGTGTGCGTGCGCGCACTGTAGTTAATGGCTGTGTAGACTATGGACCTCTAGAGGAGCAGGCTCCATGTGAATACCTACCATGGCAACCAGCCACTCTGGTTAGACTTGCGCAACTCTCAACAAGCAGCTTCGCAGTGGTGAAGCAGTGGCGCCTTGCACTAAACACATACAGTTATGTCTACACACACGCACACAGGGACCCATTCTACCATATGAATTTGACCTCCAAGTAATAGTTGTGACATTGGTCTGTAATTTCGAGAGGATAATAGGAAAACAACATTGTTGCACCCACTCTGTCTCCTCTGCCTCCCTCCTTTCGTCTCTCTCTCTCTCTCTCCCTGTCTCCTCACCCTCTCTCTCTCTCTCACCCCTCTGATAGTGATTGATAGTGCCGCTTGTGTACGCCTCTGTTCCCATGCAGTAGGTGGTCATCGGGGCACACACAAACAGCACAGGGACACTTTTTGATGGGCTATGATTAATGAGCTCCATGGGGGGTGGCGCCCCCTAGCTGTGACAGAGCACACTTTCAGCCCCCCCCCCCCCCCCATTCAGATGCACCAGTAGCAGCAGTGGGATCATAGCTACAACACAAGCGCAAATCCTCTTAGCGCTCCCACTCTCGCAGTCACACCCACCCACACATTCAAAAACACAGTCACTGAATCTCACTTAGAGTAGGCTGTCCCTTGCATACACAGTGGGTATATTTTATCCAAAGTCTGTTACAAACATGCCCGCCGTACCTCTCACACACACAATTTGAATGTAGCGTGGGTCCATGTGAAACAGCCACAAAATTCCACAGTATTCACCCAGCTATCAGTAGAAAACACTGCTGACTGTCACTCTGTCATTTGGCCTTATTTACTGTCTGAAACCATGCAGTTAGATAACGTGTGTTTGTGTGTGTGTGTGTGTGTGTGTGTGTGTGTGTGTGTCCTCTGACATACTTTCCAACAGCCCTGATTAAGTGTCATTATAACCTACGAAGGGCGTATACGAAAAACAACAAAGAAGGTGAGTCTTTTTTAAAAAAGGCTACACCTCATTTCCACTTTGATGGTTGAAGGCAACACACCTTGCAGCTAAGAGTGTGAAATAACTCTTTTTTTTTCAAGCAAATCCATAAATGGGGTCTTGCAAACTTCTACATTTGTGGCATGTGCACGTGTGTATATGTGTTATCATGTCCTCAAGCTTGCTCTCTCTCCTCCTGCCACCCCAGACACACTGGATGGACAAGCAAAGCATTTCTGTCACTCTGCATCTCCATCACCTGCTCAGCCTTCCCCCTCTGCCAATCTGCTATACAGCCTCTTGTCACCTCCCTCTCTCTCTCTCTCTCTCTCTCTCTCTCTCTCTCTCTCTCTCTCTCTCTCTCTCTCTCTCTCTCTCTCTCTCTCTCTCTCTCTCTCCCTTTCTCCCTCTCCCAGACACACACACACACAGACACACCTCTTTCATCCTTCCTTCTTTCTCTTGCTCACATGGATTCCATCTTACTTACTCACTTGCACACGTGCCTTGCACAATCAATCACATGCTCACACTCATATCTTGATAAAACAAAGGAGGCTTCACACTCCACAGAAAATGGCCACCCTGCAAACACCCTCATTCACTTGTTGGAACCAATCAAACGTGTGACATTTCCACTGCTATGAACGGCTTCCAACAAGTTGCAGCTCACAAGCTCCCGTTGGTATGCTGTTGAAGCACTTTTAGAAGTAATTCCTGACTGTTATTTATATATTTTTAGTGAAGATTTTTTACTTTTGTTAATCATAGGGAAATAATAGAAAAGCTACTCAAACCTTTGCAACAGGTGCCCCGTTGTGTCCAATGTTAGTGTTGGGAATTCAACAAAAGTGTCCTACAGTTTTTCTTGATTGCTAAGACACATTTCTTGAAAGCTTCTCTAGTTTTCTCTAAACTTTGAACACAAACCCCAATTTTCAAGCTACATTCACAAAACCTCAGACTCTTCTTGCAAAACCAAACTTTCACCTCAAAACAGTTCAATCTGTGCCCAAAACTGAACTTGGTTGTCAAATCGTGCCCCAAGTCAATCAAAATTATGAGCAGCCACTAAACACTACATAGAAAAATAGAAAACACAATGCTCAGGACATGAAGCTGAATGCATGTTGCAAAACAAAAAAACTTGCATTTAGCACTTGTACACAAAGACAAAAAACAAAAATCTTGTGCATTTACACACAGCCCTTGTACAAAACAAACAGAAATCGTATGCATTTGCCACTTGTGTACATGTGCCACCTGTCCTCCCACCCCCATGTGGCAGTCTTTCAATTCTACAAAAAGAGAACATGCAGTTACAAAAAATATACATGGAATACTAGGCCTACAGACAGTTAGACTAAGCCTCCATTACAATACTACAGTACATTGGCACAGTGATGTACTGAAACATATATTTACTTACAGTATACTGTGGTACAGTATATACTGTAATATGTCATACAGTAATTTGCTCTCAACATTTACATACTTTACTATAATGTCAAAAAAGATAATTACCTGTTCTCTTCTCTAAATCTTCCGATTATGGTGGACACAGTGAATCTAGCGATGTTTGGTTGTACACTTTGTCCGGCCTCCCTCATGCTCATACCATGGACAAGAACATGGTCAATCACAGTAGCTCTGATTTCATCAGATATTACTATTCTTTGTCTTCGCTGACCTCCTGGACCACCTCGACCACCTCTCACACAAACTCTTCCTCTCAGATTTCTATCCATTGTAGTGCCTCACAAATCAGTGCTCTCTGAACTGGCTTTCTATATTCCCTCACATCATTAGCCACAAGTGTGATCAATTTTGAGTTGTTGTGTTCAAGTAGTGACAACCGTGCTTTAATTGCGTTTGACTTTTGCCACCTGTGCTTACCATTATGCAGCACAGGTGCATCACAATGAAAATGTGTTGGGAAGTTGTGTCTAAACAGGTGAAAAGTGCTCATGGTTTTGCCAATAGAGTGATTGATTCAATCAGTGTGTTCAGGCAACAGAGAAATTAGTTCAGACAACAGGGTTTAGTGTTTTAGCAATTGAGAAAAACTGTAAGATGCATCACCGCCAGATATGTTTTTTTATAATTGTCATAATGTACGATACTTTGCCCATTTTGTAAATCAAGCACTCCCTTTTCTTTACAGCGATGTGCTTTTGACAGTTTTCGCTGAGTTACTGACTGGAATATGTTGAATATACTGTAGTTGACCAAAATGTTGAATATATGTTCAGATGTTTTCAGTAGGTAATGGCAGTGCACTACAACATTTAATCCAATTTAGTTCAGCTGATTGAGAGATGGACTTACAATACATACCCACTTCCCCTTCCATAGTTATATCAGCTTGCTTTAAAAAAAAAAAAAATCCCAGTTTGAGTCGATTTGTAGATGTTCCAAAAAATAACATTAATACCTGTTTGTTCTTGTGGTAAACAATAGTAAAATATAAGTATAAGTTAAGCCGATGACCTATAAGGAGTTATGCAGATGGAGTTGTAGTGTATTTAACAAACTATTTACGCTCCACCAAATACACTCGCTAGCTAATCACCTGAGTTTAATTAACAACTATGAGGGATTTATGAGATTTTACAGCGGTTCTTCAACAAACAAAAAACGCTTAAAATGTGTTTACAAACAAACTGTTAATTACTCAGTGTGTTAATTACTGAGAAGTGATATGATGGATCTAACTTTGCTACTTTCTCTGCAGCGAGGCTGACACAAATTTGATCTGTTCCTGTTCCTTTTAATCCGACTCTGGGCAAAATGACAAGTGTATTTCTCAAATATCAGACCATTCCTTTGTTATTATGTATATCTATAAAAAAACTGTTCATTTTACTCGTAAATGGGGGAAGAAAACTTAAAGAGCAACAAACAGAAAAAGGTGAGTAAGAATCCAGGAGGATATGAAGAGGAATGTGTGCCTGCCTGGGTGAGACATGAAGTCTGTTAGTTAGAGCGTCACCATGGAGAGTACAAAGAAACAGGCCGCAGAGCCATGTGGAGCCTCCACAGGTGCACATCTTGGTGGTTGTATCAAAATATTCAAACAAGTACTTTCAAGGCCAATGTGTGGAAGGCTTTATGAGAGAGCACACAGTGTTGGAGCTGTGAATTCTGCTTCCTGCCTCCTGTTGCCTCACAGCCACCATGATTAAATGAAAATAATGGCATGTCTGGCAGTCACTGGTGAATCAACGGCATTTCCTTTTAAAAGGAAGGCTCTCGAAAGGGCCGCTTATACTGTAAGTATGTGCGCGAGCGTGTGTGTGTTCAGTCAGATGGGTGAACCGCATGACTTCTCACACCCCGTCTGCTTTGTTGATGTGAGAAGTGATGCTGTGTCGCCCCAACCTGCACTCATGTCGCTTCATGCCCTGCCTGATGCCAACACATACACACACACACACACACACTCACACACACACACACACACACACTGAGACTGCCCCACTTACACATTCAGTGATTTTTCCATCAAATCCTTTGTCAGAATCTCGACACGAGCATTTTGCAGTCTCATGTCTCATCACTTCATCTTTTTCCTTCCTGCTGTTTTTTACCCTCTCCCCCTGTAGCGAGTTGTTTTCAGGCTGATGAGGACGGGGTCAGCCTGAATATCAATCACTCAATGTAATTGTCCTTTAAGGAAGGCAAGGAGAGACTGTCTCCCTCCATTCATCTCTGTCTCTTTTGACCTGCCTCTGTGTGTGTGCATGGCGTGTTTGACTCTACCTTAGGGCTTTCTTGCAAGAATGATGATAATGAGGTAGTTTGGGTGAGGATGATGGATATGCTCAGAGTGTCAATGCTACATAATAGCTGCTGATCACTCTCTTTATTGGCCTTGTTTCCTCTGTCGCCAGCAGTGTTGTCGCATTTGACTGTCTGTCCTCACAGCTGTTTGTCCTCAGTGGGCTCGGTGAGCTTCATAGCTGCGAGCTATAATTCTTCCTCTATGCGTGTGTGTTTGCATTTAAGACTGTAGGATGTCATCTGAAGTCTAGTGGAGCTGCACAAAGTGCTTTGAATCCAGCAGGCAGGAGGGAAAGAGGACTGGAGACAGGGGAGCGCCAGAAGCAAGGCACTCCTATGTCAGACACCAACCTGGAAAGCAGAAAAAAGGGAGGAGGTGGGACACTTTGCTGTTTGTTTTTGACCCTAAGAAGAATGAAAATAGAATTCTGATTGTGGAGAACACAACCTGACCCCATGTATTTTATAGTGTCTTTCTGTTGTTTGGCTGCGTTTAAAGTATTCTTCTCGCTTTTCTCGTTTTTTCCCCCTCTCCTGAGTGCAGCGTTTGGATAGTGAGGGCACTGGAGGGGACAGTAATGACTAACTCTGTAAAGGTAATGATAAAGTACAGACGCTTTAGATTCCACTCTGGCTAGAGGAGCTGAAGCTAAGAAAATTACAGTTGTTCATAAGTGTGTGTGTGTGTGTGTGTGTGTGTGTGTGTGTGTGTGTGTGTGTGTGTGTGTGTGTGTGCGCGCGCGCGCGCGTGTGTGTGTGTGTGTGTGTGTGTGTGTGTGTGTGTGTGTGTGTGTGTGTGTGTGTGAGAATGAGAGGCAAGAGAAAAAAGGGTGGAGAAAGAGAGGGGGCAGAAAGAACAACAGAGACAGTTTCATTCAGTCAGACTGAGACAAAGGCAGACATTGCTGTGATTCCTTTTCCTTGCCAGTTAATATAGCAGTCCAGTAGTGTGTGTGTGTGTGTGTGTGTGTGTGTGTGTGTGTGTGTGTGTCTCTTGACCTGTCTTTGTCCAGCCTTGCTGTCTTCCCATCTTGTCACCTCTGTCCAGATTCCCTCTGTCTCTCTCCCACACAGTCGTGCCTTCCAGCGTGGCCACGCTCCACCACTGTCACTCTCGGATACACCGTACGGAAGCTCTGCATTCCGCCACACAGTCACCAAAGGAGGGCACTTCTTCAGCTACACAATTTCAGCTTAGCATACATGAATAACAGTGGGTGAGAACGTACTGTATAAGCATAGGTTGTCATCTCGTGTCTGGGTTTACGTGCGTGCATTCCCTCTGGAGAAGAATACCCAGAAGCCTGTGTTTGCTTTCTAGCTGTCTGCTGTCTGTCATTAGAGTAATAAAAGACTTGCCGCGCTGCACGGCGAGGAGTTCTTGTCTTCCTCCATTCCGCACAAATTGCCGGCTGCTGAGCTCTGATGGATGTTTGTATGCTGGTCCAAAAACACAGGTTCCACTTTAAACCCCCCAGCTTCATTATCCCAGAGAGAGACAGGGCAAGAGAAAGAACCTGTCTGTCTGTCTCCTTCCTCTGTCATCCAAGTGTTTTAATTAAACTGTGCCTCTCCAAAGGCCCCAGAAGAACACACACACTGCACAGAGAGTGGTTTATCCAAATACGTAACGCTCTCCTCCCATTCTGTCTCCGTCTGAACCACCGTCGTTCTCTGTTTGTCTGTCTCTGCTGCCATTCTTCCTCCGCCATTCTCTTTCCCTCCGCGTGCCCCCTCTCATCGCGCCTGAAGAGTGACAGGCTGTGTTTTTCAGCCGATGTTTGAACACCGAGCGATCAATGCCGGACAAAGGGAAAGAGCGAGGGTGAGAGGCGAGGAGGGGCAACACAATTGGTTATTGACAGTGAATTCAAAGTCTGAAAGACTGGAGGCGACAGCTTAGTAAGAGGAGAGCAAGAGGATGTGAGGAAGAAAAACAGAAAAAGGAGATGTTTGTATGAGAGGATAAATGTGATTCATGTTCTCAGTTAAGCAGCACTTTGAGATGTGTTAACTTTCATTATTCACATTTGTTTGTGTTTAACTGCATGTGTACCTACTTGCTGTATTGTACAGGCTTAATTGAGTGTATCTAAGTGACAGTGTGGACACCTGCCAGGGTGTAACCTGAAGGAGCAGAAATGTATGCGTGTGTATAAAACATGGACATTGTGACAATACCCGTACGTTTCTCAAGAGCCAAAATGAAGGTCAATGTGCCTGACTCCGTCTAACTCAGCTAATCCAAATATGGACAAAGAGGTGGAGCGTGGATGGAGCCTACTGTCTATGCTAGTTACCTGTGATGATTTAAAAAAGCAAATTATATCAAAATGCATCCCTTGTACAGTTATGTCATGAATAGTGAAATTAGATCTAGAGAACAAAAGTTGTTGTTTTTAATACCAGGCTGTTAAAATGTTTATTTCTGCTGTGAAGTTTTTCACAGTCTTTGGGGATTGACTTGTTTTTGGAGCCAGCCTCCATTTTTCATTTTGCCACTCGGTTGCATCGTGTGCATCCAGTGTGCGACCAAAACACCAGATGCTCTGGTGGGATTAAAAATGGTGAAACCTCATGGCCATCACTATCTTCGTTGAAACAGAGCAGATTAATTAAGTAAGATTATTACATTTAAAAAAAAGAGAAGATTTGGTGAAATGATGAAAATCCAAAGAAGTCAGAACATGAAAACATTATTTCATCTTTTTTTTAATTATCTGTCATTTTTATTGCTAGTTGGCTTGTCAGCCAATTGATGTGAGATTTTTAGTTTTTGTTTAAAGTTTCCTTTGTAGCTGTATCTAAATATACTAAATCATGTATTAATTAAGGTTGTGTGACATTTTATTAGTATTACAGCATGTACATGTTATCATGTTTTTACCTCCCCCAAGGAGGTCATGTTTTTAGCTTGCAGCGAAGGATTACAGAAAAACTACTGGCCGGTTATCATGAAACTTAGTGGAAGGGTGTGGCATGGACCAAGGAAGATTACATTTTGGTGCAGATTCGAATCACAGGGCGGACACACAAATCATTTTTCACTTTTGTTAACATTGTGATATAGGGCATCTGGCTCTGTGGCATGAGCAAGGCATAATCGGAAAAAAAATGTTCACCGCAGGGAAACTTCACACTGCGTTGTTTTTATTGGGAGATAGGGTGTGCCTTGGCGGAGGTTTGCACTTTTTGAGTGCCCTTCTGGTTTATATGTGTGATCACACATAGCTAACACATCACCAGTGCAAACATTTCTGCTTCAACTGTACAGCACTGGGGCCTAAGTGGAGTAAAACATGCAGTGGTGAAGGTTCAGTTTGCGGTCAAGGGTTAGTGAATAAATGTAGTTGGTGGCAGGTCCTTCTAGGGGAAGTCACTGGAGAAGGACGGATTTGCAGTAGAGACAGATTAAAGATGACAGGTTCATCCTGGATGGCTGTTGGGCCTGAAGCAGCTGTTGCCCTTTCTGCCTGTCCTGTGGCCACAGTACTGCAAGCTCTGAAACTGTGCTGCTTCAGCTTCCTTGTCATGGCCAGCCGTTTTATGGTGGAGGAGATTTGGGTCAGAAGTTGGTACCATCCATATATCCGAAGATGGTACAGCCTCTTGAATCCCATGAATCACTGCTGGCCTTGGTTTGTATTGTATCACTGCCTTCATGCTCTCTGTGTTCTTCTGTGCTTTTCCCTAATGTCTCCTTCAGCCTGTCTGAGTCTGGGGAAAAGTGGGATGACAGTGGGAGGTGGGGGTTGGCGGTGGGCGCTCACTTTCCTAAAATAGGCGAGGGTATCTTTCTAAGTAGTTTCTCCTGTTCCCTGGCTGTGGAATAACTGATCAGGTCGGGCTTGATGCATTTTGAAAACGTAACACTGCAAATGTTTCTGCTTTAAGTTTAATTGTGGAAAGGTAGCTGCATCTGCCCTCACATTTCTTTCTTTATCCGCTGACAATGAGATTTCACAACTGTAGCACCTTAAAACTGCTGTGTAAGAAGAAAAGCACAATTACCCGTGAGCTATGCCTGCATGTGTGTGTGTTTTGTGTGTGTTCATCTGCATGCAAGTGTGTGTGTATGTTAAGGGAAGAAAGTGCACTGGGCTGGATATACCCATACCTCTTTGGCATCTCCTGACTGGAGCCGACCCTGTCAATCCTCGGCACTCCACTCCAGTCTTCCATTTAGTGCCTATTGAATTCGGATCATTTTCATGAGTACAGCGAAGTTTTCTATTGGGGGGTCATACCCATTAACAATTTATAAGAACCCAAAAGGCAAAGTCAGAAGGTTATGATAAGAGTTTGATAGTAGATGATCTTAAGACACTGCATAAAAAGAGAGAGAATATCTGGCAGCTGCTGACTTATAGAGG